>NW_009648876.1:6655728-6660563 GCF_000708025.1 Charadrius vociferus | reverse complement strand
TGCTGAAAGCAAAATGTAATTTTCATTGCCAGCTAGAGGTTTCCCAGAAATTAACTTTGCCTGTACTGACAATTGCACAGTGGAGGCTTTACTTACAAAAGCCGGACAATAAACTACTGCTCGTTCATTGACTAATAGAACTGGAAAAGTGGAAAGTCTGATCCCTAAAATTATCTATCACCAAAGATCCTCTTTTTTTTTTTTTTTGAGAAAAGGGGATTTTTGTTTACATCATATACTTTTTTCTTGTTTTCCTTAGAAGCTGTGGGAGAATGAGAAATGTGAAGAATCAACAACTGCAAACCAGCAGGGAAGATATTTTAAACACTTTATTTCTGGCTTTCTTCTTCTTCTTCTTCACTTATATTGATATTAAATGACCAGTTAATGTCTTTGAGAAAAAAAAAAAAGACATAGGAAAGATTTCAAAGCCTGGTACTTTCAGTAGAAATCTCTTTAATGTTGAGAACTTTGATTTCTGGTCTGTCAAAATTTATGTTTCTGAGGGTTCTCTGACTTGAAATTCTTTACAATGCAGCTAACTCAGCTATGGCTCCAGTCTTCTGATCGGTGGATTACTGCTTTCCCGGATAGATTCTCTATTTTGTTACAATGCACCATTTGGGACAGACTTATTTCTCTATTGCCAGGATTTACTGTTTAATCCCAGAAACACTGAGATATACTTGGTAGCAGAGGATATGGTTTCTGGGGAGGAATATCTATTTAAAAACGAAATCAGTTTTAAGGTAATCATAATGTTACTTATGGTAATTTTCTATTTAATTTCAAATGTAAGTACTTGCCCTAGATGTAGTTCTTAACTTATCACTCCATATAAAAAAGGTAAAAAAAACCTCACTAAAACATGGAAATATACATATGTGAATGTCTGTACAGTCAGATTCCTAAAAAGATGTTAACAATTTAAAAATCATTGAATCTTTGTTTTGCAAAAATATTATGCTAGCAAAGTTTACTGCTTTCCCTTGTTTTCGCTATTTACTTACCATGTTGAACTTTGTTTACATAATGAAAGTCTCAATAGTTGCCTTTCTTCCTCATAGCCATATTTACTTCCAAGTTCTTGATAGTATGATAGTTGATAGTCATAAAATTAACTGCCAAGTGCTGTATTGTCAAACTGCGCATAAATTGCATTTACTGTGCAACTTTGACTGCATTCTGCTCACTTGCTAACACCCTGCAGGACAGTTTTGAACACCCCACGGCTCTTCAAACAGCTGACAGCATACCACAAACATCCATTCCTCCACAAGAGACGCAGGACAGGCAAGTCAAAGCTGCAAGTTTAAGGTTCGGCATATCTCCGGGACTGCTGGAACAAGACAGGGGCACTTAATCCCATAGGGAAGCTGGGAATCTCGGCCCCCAAAGGGCTGTTTTTACACTAGAAAGCTTTAGAAAAACGTTGAGAAAACACTCAATTGTCGCTGACCTCCCCTAGCGCTAACAACATTTAAAGTGTTGTTTTTTCCCAAGACCCAGATTTGGAAGATACTGATGCATCAGTTGACACGTGTTAACAGCCCAATACAAACAAGGCAATCTTGAGTCAAAGGCTACCCTGAAGTTTTATCACGCGTTAACTAACTCTGAGCCCTCGTGCAGCCCAGCTGACCGACAAGGAAGGAAAGGTACCAGCGAGGACTGAGCTACCGAACCTTCAGCCCTGCCCAAAGGGGTCAGTCCCGATGGTTCCCATCCTTCCAGCGGGTCTCATGGGACCTGACCCGAGACAATTCAACTCACTGACCTGGTAGACAATGACTCGTTCTTTAATGTTTTGTTCCGGATTTCTTTTCTGCCGCCTTAGCAAATGGGATCGGCCGTGGAGGAGTCCAAAGTGTGCCAAAGCAAGTGCAAAAGGGGGTGTGGGGGAAAAGGCGTTGAACAAGTTGCTAGATCAGCTCAAGCCATGACACATACCTTTGCCCTCACACCTGCTTTCAGTATGACATAATATTAAGGGTGCTGACAAAGGAGCTCCGACAAGTCTCGCTATTGTAGTCGGAGGAGACACTGCACCAAAATATGGCTGCTCTGCCAGGAGTTGCTGCCTGCACAGCAGGCAGAGGAACGGCGTGAGTACCGGTGTGCCTCAGCTGCTTCTGTGTAAAACTGAGCCCCCGGTCAAGGTGGGTCTAAGGCTCTGGACTTTGCACTTTTGAAGTGGCTGAGGCAAAAACGCACGTTCCCCTCTGTCAGCCCTGTGGAGGAGCGGTCGAAACCTCCAGCAGAAGGATGGGATGGGCAGGTGGGGGTAGTGACCTCTTGAGCAGTCATGGCAAGGTGTGCGAGCGCTGGCGTGTCACCCCCCTACAAACAGTCAGCCCCTCAGCGAGAGGGGCTGTATAACCACACCAACACCGTCAGAAAACTTCCTTCTGTAGGCAGGGCTTCAATTAGTGTCTAACTAATTAGATTGTGAGACGTCAGTTCTACAAATCATGTTGTGAGGTATTAAAAATATTATTTTTTGTTTCTCACTGATATAAAGAATCCTTTTCCACTCTTGCCTTTCTCTCGCTGGGGCCTTTGCAGTTCAGCTCTTGGCACTGAAGGGGTCTGGCTTTGTGAAAGGAAGAATCTGAAAACAAGACTCCAAATGTTTAAAACTCTCTGTGCTAAAAAAGTGTGAAGCTGTTCATCTGTAAGCTCTGCTGTCAAAAAAATGCATTAGTGTGTAACAAGATATCCAGGCTTTACTGACAGTTACCAATTATTCCCACCCTCTAAAACAAATCTCCTTAAAATCACTTTGCCAGCATGATAATGTCCTGTTTTAGTCTACTGAACTCTATTAATGTGTACCTTGGAGGCAGGTGTAAGCAACAGATAGGTAGGATTTAAAAGTTTTGAAAATGAGATTCTAGAATGGAAAGTAAGAAAATACAGAATAAATTTTAGAAGGGAAAATAAAAGTTTCTACCGTGTAAGGATACACAGAGCTTTACATGGCAGAGGGATAGCTCATATGTAATTGAATGATGCAGGATTTTTAATTAAAATGTGGTGACGCCTTTCATGCCTGTGATACACAGCACTGTAAACAAACTTTGTGCATGTCCAAAGGTGCAGGTGACATTGTAAATTGATTTATTTCACACCTTCATGCCTTTATTCGTGACCTGTGCAACGCTGTTACATTGTCCGTGCCACCATAGCTTTGTTTGGGGAGCTGTGGAGTGGTCACAGGAAGCGCTCAGGAAGGTTCAATGTCTGGTCCTGCTCTGGCTCTTCTCTTCCTCTGGGTGGTCCTTGTGCAGGATAGCATACATTGAGGACTACTTTGCCTCTTAGGTCGGCAAGTTCATGGCTTAGCTTGGGAGTTACTGCAATCGCAGCCCAGCATCTCTCCATTTGGCTTTGGTACCCATAAGGGGAATGAAGGAGCTCGTGCAGAGTGCCTGTGGGTTAGGCACGGATTTGCCCTTCCTTGGTGATGGTGAAGGTGTGTGATAGAGACTGTGATTGCTTCGGTTACAAACTCGTTCCAGTATAACAATATGGAGAAACCATTGCTGGGTGCAACCTGTATGCGGGGAAAGAGTTTCTAACCTAAGCAATCACAATCTCTGTCACACACTTTCATCATCATCGTGCTTCCCACAAAAACCACGGGCAAACAAAGGAAGTAAAATAGCACCAATAAATAAAAATAAATAAAATCACTACTCTTGGGGCTTGTTTCTCCTGGTGTTTTATCTTCACATGGAAAATTAAAGCATCTGACTGCTACTGCAAATTCTAGATGTGAAAATCACATCATGCTCCAAGAGAAGAAGCACACTGTCCACCAGAAAACCTGATTTGCCAACAAAAGGCAGCAGATGCCCTCCTGAGGAAGGCATGACTTTTCGACGCTTGTGGAATAAATGTATTTACAACTCTGTGAATGTCACTCTGCAAGTGGGGCTGTGGACTCAGCGTTCTATGACATATCTCTGATTCTCTAAGGTGGCTTTTTCTGATGCAGATTTGCCTAACTCATAATTTCAAACTCTCAAGAGGAGCAAAATAAAGCTGTAATGACCAACTCCAGCTACAGCCAGAAGATAGCCCTCTCAGCCCTCGACTTGTCAAAGTGGCAGCATTACGCTTGATGAAAAAGCTACATGTTCAGGGTCTACAGCTACTTGATCCTGGCACAGGAACATGTACACACACGTGCATGTAAACAAGATAGAAGCGGGGAGAGGGAGAAAGCAAGAAAAATCAAAGGATTTTGGCACACGATGGCTTTTATATGACAAAAAAGTGTGATGTGTGAACAGTACAACAATGCAGCACTAATGTGTCCTAATGTGTCCAAACTTCGTAACATTGACATTTTGCAGTTGAATTAATCTTGCTGATTATTATAGCTGCTCTTAGCTTACCACGCCTGACTGACTTTTCAGATAAGCGTTAAGGGATTAATAAGATTCAGAATTGTATCTTATTAATTACAACCACACTTTAATGTGAAGTGCGTACCTAAATCAAATGAAGTCCTTTGACAATCCGTATCTGACCGCACAGGAATTTATCTGATGCAAAAGTGGTGCTTGGCTCTCGACAGAGCTGTCAGGCAGTAACTCCAGCGGAGGGGACCTGTGCCTAGTGCTGTGCAGGGGAGGGTAGGATACCGCTGGATCCCAGAACAAGCGTGGGAGACGTGACCCGCTCCTGCGTGTGTCGGGGCCCGGAGTTTGCAGCTCGAGCGGCGGCAGCAGCGACACGGCCTGTTGGTAATCCTGGCAGGGGAAGGGAACAGCCAGCGTGGACTTTGGGGGTGAAACGTGCCGGCTTCCAGCTCTACCTCCCGTGCC
>NW_009648876.1:6654776-6655444 GCF_000708025.1 Charadrius vociferus | reverse complement strand
CCGCCTCACGCGGGCGGCTGCGGGGTGGCAAAATTAGAGCGGGGCGTGATTTCGGTAACTTCAGTGACACCGAGCTCGTCACCGGACGCCTCGTCCCGCCGGGTTCCCAGCCCGGCCCGGCCGCAGGCGGCGTCTCTCCGTGATGTGTCTTTGCTTCAGTTTTGGTTTCTGTGGAGGCTTTGCTTGTTTGTTTGTTTAGCAAATCGCGGGCATGTTGCGTGTTGTGAGCGGAGCGGGGTAGTTATTTACTTATGAGGCATCTTTAATTGAATGCGAGCTGTCCCGTAGGGGACAGACCGAAGAGCGACGAGCGGGCTGGTATTTCGCGGCCGGCCGGTGCGGGGACAGTGTTACCGAAAAAGTTAACGCCGGGGAAAGGCGCGTTTTCTTTCGGGAGCGGGGAACGGAGCTGGTCTGTCACTCAAGCTGTCCCCCCCGTCGCACGAAGACGCTGACAGTCCGGGAGGCGTTTCCTGCCGGCAGAGCCAAACAACGTGGCGGGGCCTTTTGGAGCAAATAACCAAGAGAAGTACTATTTGACTATATAACACTTAAAAAATAGTGCGCTCCTCGCCCAGCAAAGCCGTACCTGCCGCCCAATGAAACACTTCCCTCTGCTGCTGAAACTGCCGCTGCGGGAGGCGGATCAAAGAGAAGAAACCCCCCGG
>NW_009648876.1:6634706-6653069 GCF_000708025.1 Charadrius vociferus | reverse complement strand
GCGGGTGGGGGGCTGCAGGCGGCACCCCTCTTCCCGGCGGTGGGGCCGGAGCCTGGCTGCCCTCCGCGGCTGGTTGCTGCCGGGAGCGGGGACCACCAACGTGGGGCGAACCCCGCCAAAAAACCCCACCTAGCCTTGACCGTGACTTTCCTTTGGAGAGGATTGTTTCAGGTGGAGGGAAAAGCTCCTTACCCCTTCTCTGCGCACGTACGCGGCTCGGAGCCGATTATTTGGTTGTTGGCGCCCATGTGATAGTCTTATCCAAAGTAGTTTCGATGGTCTAACTCATGCCAGCGTCCGGCAGCTGAAGAGGTTTTCCTTATTGCGTTGGGTGTGTGTGGCTCAAAGTAAGGGATGCTCAGTTTGAGCACAGCAAACTTTTTTTTTTTTTTGAGGGGGAGAGTTATTTTTTTTAATCTAGGCTTTCTTGCTCAGGAATGGAGAGGGCAGTTGTGTTGTAGGACACTTGTACTACGGGTTTCTTTCCCAATGAAGTTTACGTGCACTTGCAATGTCATTACTTCAGTTTGGGATAGCTTGGCTTTTCTTTCCTTATCTGTTTTGCTGTGGCAAAGTGAATTGGCTTGGAACAAAGTTTGCTTCACTGTCCCTCATGCTGAAAACATCCCCATTTCTTTACTTCTGACTTAAATTCTATAATACATAGTGCATTTTCAAAACATCCACGTCTTTTAGAGATATTCCAGAAATAGAAATGATGAAGCTTTTAAAAAAAATTACAAAAGCAAAAAGTTAGGCATTTCTTTTGGTCCTAACTTGCACTGAACTAAGGGGACGTGTGAGTGGTGCTGAGATTTTTTTTTTTTTTTATTGAAGACAAAACAATATGGTGATGTTTACCAGTTGCTTGTGAACACCTTAAAACCTGTGCATGCAACCCCCCCTGCACACTTCCACATAGTGGTGGGAATACTAAAAGGTTGAAATATTGCTCCTGCGCTTAGCTCAGCTGAACTACTGACCATCAGTTTAGTTAAAGCTTGGGTAGATTTGGTTTAAAGTGCGAGTAGACTGGATTTCACTTGTTCCTGGTGGGAGTCCGGTGTTAGGAGGTAAAAATAACCATTCTGCTTTGGCATGCCTTTAAGGTCATCCTAGTTCTTTCTCTGGGTGACTTCTGTTTGCCTGATTACTGCTGGAAGTGCATTGCTGGCCACCTGTAGGGGGGATAAAACCCCAGGGGCTTATGTTAAAGTCGGACTGGAGTGAAAGGAGGTGGTCCAGCATTTGTACAATATATTTGGAGAGTCAACTGGATGCCTGATGGCTGTTGTCACTAGCTGGGGAGAAGGGTCTTTCGGGGAGTGACCTTGCGTTGTAGAGATGATTTAAAAACTGAGTTTTGGTGTTCTTGCAGTCGTTTTTGTACAAATAGTAATAACAGGACAGAACTTGTTTTATAAACAGATACCAAGCTACTTATAAAGAGAGACTCTTGGCCCTTGTGCTTTAACGTGGAAAGTGTCAGGCTCCAAACAGCTCATGGAAGTGCTTACACAACAGTCCAGGACTGAAAGGGGACTCAAATGTTGTTTGTAAAACTAAATGCAGAGGAATTTCCATCAGAAATTAATAGTAACCAATCCCCTTATTATTATAATAAGTACCATGGATATGTGAGGCCCTGGAATAGCAGCTGCCATCTGTAACTGAGATGTGGGACGCCTGCAGCAGGAAGATTATTCCTGTGACTAACCAACTGACTACTACATTGCATGCAGGTTCCCACGTCACCTATACATGTTTCTCTTCCACCATTAAAGCTGTGTGTTTTGCTTGTCTTCTCAAGTTTTTTGAATGCATACACAAAAATCCCAAATTTATACATATAAATGGATGCCTAGAAAACTTCCATGACAATTTATACATATAAATGGATGCCTAGAAAACTTCCATGACTTAACATTTGGAGGGGCGTGGGATGAGTCTGAGCAACTGAACCAGAACGTCTTAGCTGGACGTGTGCTATTATAATTTATTTTGGAATATAGGTATTAGATGGGGCTAAGAGTCCAGAGCAATTTGTTGAAATTATAAGCCTTTGGCTACATGGTAACTCCTCTTGTCATGGAAATAAATCTATGTATTATCAGCGTTATAACTCTTTAGAGGTTTATGCTTTTAAAACAATAGTATGACTTTAATCTTCAGCCTAAATGTTGGAAGAGAGGGAGAGATTTGCTTAGTAAATGAACTTCTGTCAGCTTACTATCTGCTTAGTGTGATGTGCTTCATGTAGCTACACAAACGTAAGAAGAGAAGAATGACTTTGTCCAATAAAGGAAGCTTTCCTTGTAGCTACATGAGAGAAATGAGTCAGGATTTTGCCGTTTCCAAATGACTTCCAACAGCATTACAAAAAAGTTGAGGTTGCTTCAAAGAGAACAAATGGAAGTAAAATTTTACAAGGGTACTGGATACTCTCAAGAGCTGTTGGTTGACATTTGAGGTCTGATAATGAAATGTAACCTTTCATCTTTGCAGACCAGTGATCCAAATCTATCTTTAGAATAAGTCATATTTTAAAATATTAGCTGACATGGTTAAATGATCAAAATAACCTGATAACATTCTTCTAAAGGTCTCTTCTGTTGACAGACCCAATGTACTGTTTGTTGGCTTCTGCATTCTCCTCGGCTACAGTTTCCATTTCCTAGGAAAATAAAGCCATGATTCCCCTTTTGAAGGAGGTAAATAGCTAAGGATCTCACCGAGGCATTGTTGACCCAGGTTAAGTCCTCTCCTCAGTGTGAGAAGATTCACATCCTTGTGCAGAGGGACGTTCTGGCCTGAGGACAGAGGTCACTCTGGTTTTGAGGACCTGTCTATACTGTGCTGAAGCTTTGATGCTTGGTGGAGAAAAGCTGTCTGGGTCGTTTGGACTGGGAAGTGAGGCCACAGCTTGGTCTCCATGGCCAGTCACCTGGAGTGCCCCCAGGTCAGGTGGTGCTCCGGGGACCGCAGTGGAAAGGGTGATGCACTGCAGCTTCTGACTCCTCAGGTCCCAGTGGGTTAATTGGGGTTTTTGGGGGCTTGAGGGGATGGTGGAGATGGTGCGGTCTGTAAAAGGTTTGAGCCTACTTGCAAATGAATATTGCTCGGGTGCAGAGGTGGCACAGGGCCCTGCTGTGTATTGTAAAACTTTCCAGGGAGGCAATTACAAAACTCTGTAGGTGGTGAAACGTCTGCCCTGTAGAAAAGTAATCCCTATATTATAAATAAATAAATCAAAGCAACAACATTAAAAAACCTCCCCAAAACAAGGCAGGAAAATACTCCAGAAGAGAAACCATTTGAGGAATGTCTCTTTTAAGGCATAAGAAAGGAATTATTTATTTATTTTTGAAGTTAGAAGCTGCAGATGTGCCAGGTACTGTGGAGTTTGGGATATCCGTCCCTTTGGCAGTGTCAGATGCTGCAGGGCCTGGGGTGCACGGGGCCCTGGAAGTCCCTCCTGTGGGGAGGCAGGGGACAGGGGGCCGGCAGGACCCGGGCGGGCTGGTTGGCGTGCAGAACCGTGAAAGCTGCGTTTGCAGTGGGTTGCCTGGGCAGCTCATCTGCTGCGGAGAGGCTGTGGCTATTCCCCCTTTACCGTTTTGTCCCTGCTGGAGAAGGGCAGCTCTCCCCATGGTCAGGCAGGGTCCCAGAGCGATGCCGTTAGCGCCTGCTGCCCTGGGCCACCTCGGCTGCGTCAGTGCTTGCCGTGCTGCCAGCGGGCTGCGTTGGTCTTCACAGGCGAGGGGTGGAAGGTACTTTGAACTGGCGTGGCTGCGCTCTGCATGGACTCTGCACTCCGGTCCTGACAGCAGCATGTCCCACTGCGAGTCACTGGTACCCTCTTACGTGCTGTCATGGGTTGAAATCCATGTCACAGTTGCCTTTGGGGACCTCGAGCTCATCTTGCGCCTGCTGGACACCAGTAAGCCCCACTGGTTAGAAAATAAGGCAAGATGTCATAATCTGAAGAGCTGACCTGTGTTGAAGGGAGCCCGTAACTGATGTTTTTATCTCAGAACCCAACTGCTCACATTCAGTGTCAAGTATATGGCCTGAAGTTTAAAAAAAAATTGTTTTCAATATGAGATTAGTTAATTTAGAAGTCCCTGTGGGATGTGAACCCTCTTGAAAACTTGCTTCAAAATCTATATGTGGGCCTTTCACTTTTCTGTAGGATGTTTTCTGCATCCTCCATTTGTAGCCACGACACCTCCCCCTGCTCACCCCACCCTGGTGGGCCCTCTCTCGTGGTCGCAGGAGAAGCAGGTCCTGAAAACCAGAGCGGGTCCTGCTGCCTACCACACGACGGGGTGTTCTTAGGTCAGTTTTGAAACGTGGTCTGTCTAGCAGGTTGTTACCAAGATTTCTGTTCCTGAGGACTGAAGAAATAAATGAAATGTCACAGGCTTGGGTTGAGTGGTTTTATCAAGTCCCTCATAACTCAGGTAATGAGGTGAGATATTTTTGCATTTATGTATGAAGAAAGAAAAGTTCTGTTCTACAGCATTCAAATTCTATCCTTTGCAAATAATACGGAGTGAAATGCTGCATTTTCTGATTTAAGGTGCAGATGTAGGGAGCAGGATAACAGCAAACTGGCTACAGAGCTGAAGAGCAGTACTGCCTATAGAAATATACTGGTTTATTGTGTATCACCAAGGGTTTTTGATACTTGCGTAGCAGCATGCCTTGCAATTAGTCTACAATGGGAGGTCTGATGAATACCACCATCCAGAAGAAATATGCATAATTTCCCTTTCTTCTAATCAAATGCACATGTTCTGGCATAATGGGTAAGTTCAAATCTGTTCTTCTGGCCAGCTGCCGGCAGAGTCCAGAGCCACTGGAACTGTAAATACAACAGACAAGTCGTTTTATGATATCAGACCGAGGAATTCAGCACTGGCACAGATCCTAGAGTGGTTGCTTTGGCTCGGTGTCAAAGCTGATGTTTATATCTGTGTTTGTCAAGCAAGGTTAGTTAGCCTGGTTAATTATACACAGGAATGTATAATTTTTACTTGACAATCAGAGCATTAAATGAGTATAAACCTGGGCATATTAGCTCTTGGTTTTGTTCTTCATCAAATTATTCTCAATGACTTTTTGAAACTTTCAAAAGATACTTCTCTGAAAGAGGCACTCAGGATCTTTTAGATTGCTGCTTCACTCAGCAGGGACAAGGTATTGGAGAAGCGGGTCAGTATTATATAGAGAGGGGTGCACCTATCTGTAAGTAGGTTCAGAGGCATGAGTACCTCTATGGAATGGTGTTTGAGCTCACAGTTGGGTGTTGAAGTTACAAGCCGCTTGAATTCGGTACTTGTTACTTATCATCACTCTTAAGAACCTGACTGTAGTGGGCTGGTGGACTTATTCCATGGGAGGCAATGGAAAAAATGAGCTGTCTTCAGCGTGTGTTACACCAGAGCCTTTGGCAGCCAGGTGGTTGCTGTTGGTCCTCCTTTCCCTCTCTTGTGGAGAAGTCTGTAACCACCCAGTGACCTTCCTTACACCGTGTTAGGAGCCTGTCCCTGTGCTTTGCAGTCCTAGTCACAGAGTAAGGCAGAAGGCGGCTAATCCTGTAAGAGAAGGGAAATAAGTCTGAGCTCTCAGGCAACGTGGAGAGCAGAGTGGTCTGTTTACCCCGAGTTTGTGCACGTTTGTGGCATCAGGGCAAGTTACTTGACTTTTTTTGATATTGTCTGTAGTTTTGCAGTCAAGCAGTGCTTCATGACTCTCTGATGTTACACAATGATGGCAAAGCAGTGAAGTTTTCCACAATCTGTCCCATAGTGGTAGTGCATTTTCCTCAGTACCTTCTTATCCATTGCCATGACTGCTCTGGTTCCAGTCCTTCCCAGCACCACTACGTCAGCTCTTAAAGCCAGAGACTTGCAGTGGTAGTCCAACTGGTGTGCCTGCCAATAATCCCCAGTGCTTGCAAGCCCTAAGTAAATATGTGGCTCTCCGTTTGTTTTTGGATGAGGGCTCATTGCTCATTAAATGTCAGTGTAAACCTTCCACAGCTGTGTGGGGAAGGACGCTGCAATACAGGTGGCATTAATGCCTCTGGGTTCGGGGAGCGTTTGTCCTTTGGACTGGTGGGGGTGTGTACGGCGTTGCAAGGCACGGTATCCTTGGGAGAGCCACTGGGGAAAACGGCAAGATTCAGAGTTCAGTGCCCCCTCCCGCTGAGCTGGCGTTTTGGGAGGGAGGGGAGCTGGTCCTTGCTATTAATATTTGTACACAGCCTTTTCCCAAGGTAATTATTAATGAATAATTCAGTTCATTACAGCTCACTGCTAATAACAGTATATGTTTAAATGGAGATGCGTTGATGCTTATAACACTGATGCAGGGCAGCAGGTACACAGTAAGAATGAACTTGTTTCTTTGCATTAAGGATTCCAGCTGTCTGTGTTAATCCCAGTGTCTTTATCTGATTTCACAGTAAACTCTTCTTTCTTTGACTTCCAAACTTATCTGGATGGTGGCTCAGTGTAATACAGCTGCACCCTATGTGTTGCTCCCTGGGCAATTTGCTTGATTTAGTATGTGGAAGTGTCTTCTCCCTCCACTCTCCGCTGTGCTGCACAGATTTTTATTTTTTTTTTTCCGTAATTTTTTTTTTTACTTGTGGTGGTGGGGATGTTCAACGGTGTCTGTACTCCCTCAGCAATTCCTTTCTGTATGTAGAAGGGGTAGGATAGGGGGAGAAGATAAAACCACGACCCAAACATGAATGCATTTTTAATCAGATGAAATCCTGGCGTTTGCTGAACAGGCTGGACACACTTGGAAGAAATCAATACGTTTATCAAATGTTTCGAGATGACTCTTGCAAAGTCAAAGTACTTTTTTTTTTTTTTTTTTGAGGTATTCACTTTTTAAAAAGTTTTCTCCTGCTCCTGTTTCAATTGGATTGCCTTTTCCTGTTGTGTAATAGGTCAGGGGCAAGTAGTCCCTTGGCACCAGCAGGCCACGTAGTGCTCATTGATCTTGCCATGGATGACTTGTGAGAATGAGAGTCAGGAGGGGAAGCCTGCGAGTAAGTGTTGCCGGTCTTAGATTTATGGAGGAGGAAGATGTGTGCATACCAGCTTGAGGGAATTTGAAGCCCTGGGTTGGATTTATCGTGACTGTAATCCTTCTGTCATAAAGCTGAAGACTGAAACAGCATTGTTAGAAAGCTGCCAGCAACACAAGACTCCCTAAGCTTCTGTGAAAAGGTTTTATTGGATTAGTAGAGGAGCTATTGGGTCGAGGTGTTTTGGGAACTGCTTTTGGTACCTGTGCCTAGGGCAGCTGATGGCCTCTGAGGTGGGCTCTGGGGTGGAAAAACTGATGCATTGGCACAGAATGGGGAGGGGCTTGACAAAAGATTTTGATTGATGCATAACCTTGGTTTAGAACTTTATTGCTTTGAAAAGAGATGACAGAGCTGGTCAGCAAAGCAAGAAAGTAGCCTCTCTAGCTGTTCAGGCAACGAGGTGGAGGGAGAAAAAGGCTGAAGGAGGCTCATGCCAAGCAGACTATCTCCTACTGTTTAAACTATTCACAAGTATGTCATCCCATCAGCACACCACTCCTGACCATTCCTGTGAGTGATTTGGAGAGAGCTGTAAGCCCCACTTCCCCTCCATCAGTCACTCACACATAGGCATCTACTGTCTCTCAGTGACAGAAAGGATCTATTCCCTACGGTAATTTTTCTCATCATTGTGTTTTGATAAGATTAGTAGATAAAGAAACTTTGTGCCGCCATGCAAAGCACTTAATAGAAAGCAGTTGATTAGACGAGCTACTTGTTGCTCTGATTTTTCACAAATAAAGTAATGGAAGAGATTTTGCTGACTGTAATGGTTCCATGGAGGCTTACTAAAATGTTCATGCCACCAGCCACCCAGTTTAAAATGAATAGTATAAATTGCAGTAGTACAGCATATCACACTATCTGCACAGACTGGAAACGGTTTGTCCAAAGCTTTGTCAGCTGGAAATGGCAGGGTGGCCGTGTCTTTTGCCAAACATCAGGGAATTGCATCCTTCTTTGCAGCAAAAAGCTAACCATTTTGAGTCTCAAACATATCTACTTCATACGAATCCTTTGGTCACAATAGACTCTTTTCTGTGCTTTCTTTTTGGACCTGGAAATCCAAACAAGAAATATGTTTGCATTTTTCTTGTCTGTAAGTCATAATAATAATAATAATTAATCATTGCTTATGTCTTCTTGCACTGTAATCTTTTATACAAATTGATAAGGCAAATGTTTTAAAAGTTTTGGCCCCAGTTCAGCAATTCACTTAAGTGCTCCTTTTAAAAGGCTCTTTCAAATCAATGGGACTGGTGCTTGGCTTAGACTATGCTAGAATATGCTTAGAAAACTTCAGGAAAAGTTTCAGTGATTTCTTGTGCCATCCCTGGTCTTTGCCTACAATTTGTGTTAGATTTGAAATACGAGTAATCTTTTACATGGTGTCTTGGGGACGGAGCAAGGAGCCCAACTTGATGGAAGTTACAGATACCAGTTATGATTTTTATCTGACCTTTGCATTTGAGTGTCTTGCGGGAAACCTGTCCTACACCATTAAGAGTAGCAGTTATTCCAGTAACGTGTACAGGGAGATGGGTGCTAGTCAGTGCAGGCTGGGGAACACCACCCTGGGGTGCAAGGCACTGTTGGACAGCGGGCTCTGAGCTGGTAGATGCCAGCATGGAGCATCGCAACTGCCCGGAAGCTCCAGGGAGTGATAAAAGTCTCTTGCACACAGTCCCTTGCTGGACCATGAGGGTTGGGGTGGGGTGGGGGAAAGTAGAGCCAGGGGGATATGGGAGAGGAGAGGATAAAAAAAAAAAAAAAAAAAAAAAAAGAGGCCTGTGTGTGAAGTGTCAATTAGTCATCAGCTTTCTTGTTCCTAGATTGTCTTAGGGTGTTGTGCTTGCTGCTGAAGACTGTATATGTAACTGTACCTTCCCCTTCTGATTTCCCGTAGGGAATCTGGTAGAAGTGGTGTGAGAAGTTGGAAAAGGAGAAGCTTCACTGTAAATGCTGTAAAATGTCCTGCTGTTAAGGCATATAAACCATGGCATATGACTAGATGTGCACAAACAGAACAGAGTCTCCCGGGATGTATCAATAACTCTGTTCTTTACAGTAGTCACCACTGTTTCCACTTCCCTAAATTAACTTCTGTCTTCTGTGGTCAGCAGAGCATGTGCGTGGTGTCTCTGAAGGAGGCCAACAGGAAGGGTCACTGCCTGGTTAACCGTTTTACAGACTTCCTCTTCACGGAGGAGCAATGAGAGGATTTGCGAATGCTGGTCCTCATTGCCAAATTTGCTATAATTCAGCATTTAATGGTGGTCAAAGGCTGAAGTGTCGAGGTTGTGCATTTTACCATTATATTTCTCGGTACATAACTTGATGTCTAACTAGTCACCTAAAGGCTCAGTGCAAGTCTGATGCTCATGGTGATTTCTTAGCAAGGATGAAAATGTAGTTGACTTGGGTTGGTTTGTTTGTTTGTGTATACTTATCTAAGATGTCTGCAACTGAAACAAGTACAATTATTTTTCTTTCTTAGTTTACTTTTGTCTTTTGCAGGCACTTGGTTAAAAGCCTGTTTTGCTGCTCACCATCCATAGAAGCTGGTGCTGCTAATTATGAGCTGTGTTTGTACAGTGTCTTGTCTGCAGTTAGGAAAGGCACCGGTTGTGCCAATGGTGACCATAGCTATGGGCAGACGAAGTACCTACTTCACCCCCACACCTCAATATGCATATATACCCCTATAGCTCTGACTTGCCACCACGCATCTGTACTGCCTTCCCCCTCTGCGTTTCCCACTGCAGGGATGCACTTGTGCCCCACACCTCCGGCAAAGCCAGCGCCCGCCCCTCACTGAGGTGTTTCTTACCACAGCCTGACATGCCTGTGCACCCGCCATCTCTCATCTCCATCCCTGGAAGCCGGAGGGACAGGGACAGGGATGAGGGCTGCTCCCTCTGGCTGCCCAACCAGCTGGCATCCTGGGAGAACAGGCCACGGCCAACCTCCAGCTTGGCTCACCCCTGGCCACCCCTGCAGTGGCTCTGAGTACGTGCTGGTCTCTGTCACACTGGCTGCCAGGGAGGAAAGGTTTTGGAGAGGAAGAGGAAAAAGAGGGGAACAGAGCCAGACAGACCACTCCAGGCTTTCTGCATCCTCAGGGAACATCCTGAACCCACACCAGAGAGACCGCCTCCCTCCTCAGCAGTTGCTGTGCTTCCTGCAAAAACTACCTTAAATGCTGAAAAGCGTTGTTACTTAAAGACTCAGTCCTGAACTGGGTCTTGAGAAACCTCCCAAGGGCTGTTGCTTCAGTGCGTTGCGGTGGGAATGGCTGGGTAAGGCTCCAGAGGGGACCGCAGGGGAGCGGAGCAGCAGGGGCCGGAGGTGAAGGTGGGGAGGGAATCCTTCAGGCATGGCTGTGTCTCTGTGCAGGGCCACTGCCCTGGCCGGCAAGTCAAAGCCTGTGGCAGCGGCCGCCTTTCAGCCGGCCTGTAGGGTTGGTCTCTTCTGTCAGGTGGTGGCAGCATAAATCCGTGGGAGAGGCTTGACCAGTGGAAAAAGTGGGAATTCAGCAGCTCGCGTTCAAATCCGGAGCCTGACGTTGCCCTGCAGCTGGGGGTTTAGGACCAGGTTTCCTTCTCTCTGAGCTGAGGGCTTTTTGCGAATGGCTTTAAGGTGTGCAAATGTAAGGCTGAAGCTCAGTTTGTTGTGCAGGTGCGTGTCTGTGGTTACACACGCTTTCTTTGTGCAGAGTTGCCCGGATCCTGTCCACGCACATCTCGCTGCTGCAAGTACCGACTGCGTAGATGGTGGGGAGGGCAGGCACTACAGCACTTATTTATTCTTCTTTTCACTAATGCATTTTTGTTGCTTAACCTTAGAACAGGCATATAACTATATTATTACAAAATTGCCTTGAATCTGAATAATTTGTTTCCCTCCCTGTGTGGAAAGATACCGTGTCACTGTATACACATTCATCCCCTTTAATTGCAGCCACACTGGAGAGATTGTACTGCTGTAATGTACACGTGTAGTCGGAGCAGTACAACTTTATGTGCAGGCAAAGCCTTAGAGGTAAAGACTACACGTGTTGTTTAAGCATAGCAGAAATTATTTCTGATGGTAATTTATAATAGGTAATTTTAATGAGTTTTGCCCATAAATATTCATGTACACAAAACCCTATGCAGGAATAAATGTACTGTTAGCTAGGCAAGGTCCTCTGGAAGGGTGGGGGGGAGCTGAGCGAGGCTGCTTCCTTCCAAAGTTAACATAGGAGATAACTGGTCTCATCAATTAGCTTTAATTTGGTACTACTGCTGTGATAACAAATGCTTGAGAACCCTTAGTCTCTCTGTTTATGTGGTGCAGTAATGTCTCAGGAGCCTCAGAAGTCCAGACGGCTCCGGCAGTTTTGGGAGGAGGCATGTTTGGGGTACCTGCCAAGTGCGAGGACGCTAGTCTGAGCCCTGCCTCCCTCTCTGGCAGCAGAGAGAGAGACTTTCACTGAACCTAAGGGCACAAGAAAACCTCCTACCATCTCCCTGGTGTGCTTCTGCCTCCACCGTGGCGGGAGCGTGTGAGGTGATAAGAGGTGTCCTGGACGGTGGCCCCAAGGAGGGACCATGCTGGGCAGCTGGGACCTCCCGGTCCCCTTGGCACATCTGCTTCAAGGTGTTGGCTTGTCACCTCCTCTGCCTGCGAGTGCCTGGGGTGCCCCCCACCAGCCTCCGAAGGGAAATGCTCACGGGAGGCGTTAGGGATGCTGCATACCGTGTGTGAGCTGATTCAAGTCTTGTGGGCAGCGCTGCTCACTCGCTGTGGGCCTGCAAATGGTAACAAAGGGATGTTGACCAGCTTGGGCAACTCCAACACCAGCAAAACACAGCTTGCCTGTGTTGTGGCTGTCTTTCCTGACCTTTATTAATGCACCCACAAGAGCATCAAAATATGTAGAGTACTTTAAATGTTGCAGGGGGGGAAAAAAAGTGGTGTAATCTTCTGGGTGATTAGTAGCAGAATTGAAAAGGTCTTAAGTGCAGACAAAGAATGAAAGGCTGGAATATTTAAGGAACTATGAAATTGTCTTTCTACCACGAAGATGAAGGTATTCCGCAGAGGATGTCTGTGCTGGTTACCATGCCTTTTATTCCCCGCTGAGAACTTGAACATACAGGAACGGTCCTCACAGATTTCCTTAATGAGCCTGCACTTACTTATGAATTTGCTTTTCTGCGGGGGTGGCGCTTGTCACGGTGTCCCCCGGGACTCATTACAGGGGACGCTTTCTCTATCTGCATTGATTGCTTGCAATGCTTTCTCAGTGCAGCTCGTCCACCTTCGCCTCTTGGAGGGGAGAGGAGGGGACTGAAAGAGTTTTCTGGGTGATGAAAGAGCTTCAAGAACAGGCAAAAATAATCCTAAAATTTAATTAAACAGTAGTTTGTTTTTTTTTTTTTTTAAAGTGTGGGAAATTAAGCATGTGTGCAGGGGGGTGGGGAGGGAGGGAGACCAGTAAGAACCAGACCAGAGAAGCGCCTTGAGTGTCTGTGTGCTGCAAGCGTGGGTTTCCCCCTCTTCCCTCCGCCGCGTCTCTGCGGAGTGTTCTCTGGAGTAAAGTTTGCGTTTGATGGCCGATGGCCTCACGCTCCGCACGTAGCGCTGTCGTTAAGCCATCATCTGGCTGGCCCGCCGCCAGGGCTCCGCGGCGCTGGGGCGGCCCCCTCTTTCCGAACTGAAGCAGCCTTTATTGATACATCGATGCACTGCACATGTTTACAGCTGCTAATTGGAGGCTTAATCTGAATATCCTTGGCTGAACTGACTCACTGGCAATAGCCCTTTAAATTTCAGGTCCTGCCGTGACGGTATGCCCGCTCTTCACAGCACGCTAATCTCTTCTGAAACTGGATTGTCCCCGTGTGCGTGCAAGGCACAGCGACTGAGGAACGCTGCAGCCCAAAATGTAGTTTTAGGTCAGAGCAGGATGTAAAATAAAAACCTTAACCTGATTTTACACTTGCAGAAGACTGGGGAACTGGAGAAAAGTGTCAATTGACATACATGCAGAAATATGTAGATTAATTAAACATACAAGGGAGGAGGCTAATCCTTTTAATCATTAGAAGAGACAAAGATGCTCACTGTGCAAGGACAGTCGTGATCTCATGGCAATTTTAGATTTGTTTCTGTAAATTTCAGTATTCTGTTTTTTCCTGGCCATGCCCAGACACTGAACACTGAGAATTTGAGTGGTGGTCTGAAAGCAAGAGGTGTTATTTTACTTGGCTTTAAAAAAAAAAAAAAGCACAATGTAGACAGTATACAGAAAAAGATGAATGCCTGGGACTTTTTTTTTCCCTCAGGAAACCACAAGTCCGATTTCTCTCCTCGGAACCCTGGAGAACTTCTCCCTCGGTCTGGTCCTTTCTGAATTGCCTCTTCACTTCAGAATCGCAGGGAATATCCAGCAACAGCGACAGCTCAACAAAACTCACCACTGTCTCCAAAGCTTGGTTTGCAAATGTTCCCTGTTCTCTTGGCAGTCACAGACAGCCACCACAGACATGAGGCATGGCTCTTCCATGCCTTCCCACTTCACAGTGGCACTGCAGCTTCACCCTGGCAGCCAGCTTGAACTTGAAGGGCATCCAGATTTTTCTCTAAGTGGGTGTCCTGCTAAGAAAAGAAATAAAAAATAGTCACGAGCTGAAGCTGTCCTCCCCGTTAATAGGACTCTTCAGGCTATGAAGAATGAAATTTTGCTGCCAATCATTAGAAAAGCTTCCTAAGCCCCATCACAGATTCATTAAATAGGGAGCTCATTTTTAAAGTGGCATCAGTCTGTGATCTAGCTTCCTTACAGACAGATTCCATAAGATTTGAAAGTTTATTAGGGGCTCCTTGAGCTACTGCTAGATAACATGCCAGTCATCAACAGCTGTGAGGCGTGAAGGTAATCCACAAACAGAACTTTCATGGGCTGTTCTTTGTTTCTACCCTTAGTTCTATAAGAAATTTAATAATCAGGAACAGTTTCCCATCTTAGGGAAATGAGAAGAATAGCAGGTAATAATAGCCTTTTGGTTGGTAAGCAAAGATAAACCAGTATCTTTGCATCTTTTTCCTGCAGGTAAGAGCAGTAGTCTTTCTCACAATTCCCACTCTCAGGCTGTTCCTCAAAAAATTTTCCAAAATGTGCCTATATGCACCTGGAAAGAATAATCAGTCTACAATGGTGCATACAAAAACCCTAATAGAATAAAAAGGGAGAAATGAGGTTTCCAGTTCTTGGAAGATCTGAATCTGATGATCAGGGTTGCATACATGCAGGGAGAAGCAAGTACCAGACCACCTAGATAAAACACTCTCCATGGAAACAGGATTTTTGTACAGTTATAAGTACTTGTCCAGCAGGAAGGTATTAATTAAAAAAATAGTTAAAAAAAGGAGGTGGTGATGGACACCATGAAAACGGCATTGTGCTCCTGAGATGAGGAATTTTGAGAATGAATTTATTTTCACTTGTGAGGCTGCATCTCTGGCTATAAAAAACAAATGTCTTCTCCTTTCCTCTAAAATTTTCAGGATTGCTGATATAATACAAGAGCAAGGAGCAAAAGTAGCTGTGATCATTCATGTCAGTCGGTCCAAGAAATAGTGCTCCAGAGATGAATCACCTAATGGTACAAGGTCCTATCAGTCTTTTGTATCTTGTTTTACATGGCTCGTTTGGCCCTTCAGTAGACACTTGTTACTTGCATCCAAGGTACCTTCATTGTGGAGGACCACTTCTGCAAGCTCATGAAGGAAGTGTTCAGCAAACTGTGCTTGTAGCTGAGTTTGTGGAGTTTGATCTGCTTTGTGTTTCAGGAAAGAAGGTAACTGCCCCAGGGCTTTTATTGTTATTTCTCTTGGCTTTTGTTCTTTTTAGATGTCTTCCACAGGACTTCGGTTTAGGCCTCCATATCAAGATGAAGGTTGAGGTGAAAAGGTGCAGATGTCTTGCCCTGCCAAACTCTAACACTTTCCCCAGTGTTTCTTAATTTGTAAAAACAGGCTCCTTCCTCACACAACTTTTGCCCTCTCCTACCTCCACCTCTGAGCAAGAAGCTGATCAAAGAGGAGGTAGCTGGGTTTAGCTCCATAAATCCAACAGCTGTTTGATTGAGGACTGATAATTAAGTTATGTGTGAAGAAATGAGGTACTGGTTTCCCATGCAATACTGCCACTGAAGCCCATTTCATGTTTTGCATGACTGAAGTGAACAGGGTTTCACCCCCTCTTGGGTGTAGGGTGGTGATTCCCTTTCCAACAGGCACAAAGCTAATGTCTCTGATTTTTTTTTTTTTTGGTGTTTTAACATAATTTTCTTCCCTCTGTTCTCTCCTATCTCTACAGAGTATTAAATCAGAGCAATTTTCCTAGTTCATGCTTCCCATATAGCAGTTGAGTGTTTTAACTTTCATAAATTCAAACAAACTAATATTTAATAATGTTCATGAATATTTTATAATCAACCATTATAAGCTACATGGTAGAAAACACTTGGGCGCAATTGGGTGCAACAAGAAAGTACTTAAGAAACACCCCGTTGTGCCTGTGTGTCAGACAAGCCTCAACTGAGAATCTCTTGTCTTTGATCATGAAATGTCAGACTACTCATGTTCTTTTAATGTAGAGCATGCTGTGTGCCTTTCCCTTTCTGGCTGTACAGACTGTGCGCGTCTACAAACTAAAATCGGGTTGAGTACAATATGCACTCAGACCTCAGTTATTCAAGTGAATCCTGGGAGTCCTCATTTCCTAAACTCTGGTCAAGTGATTTTTTTTTTTTGTTTTGTTTGCGCTCGACATCAGGACTGAGAACCACTTACTGGACTGAAATTTGGGAAACTTGGAAGTATGCAGCCAAATGAAGATGTATCTGAAAGCTGCAGTAGCTATAGCACCGCTGATTTTTAGTAATACCTTGGTTTTCTAGACAGCCATCATAGTCGTATTGTAGATCAATATTGCTTTGTGTCTATATTGTACCTTTCATCTAAATAAGACTTTACAAGTAATTTCTGAATTTTACTATGTGATGTGCAAACTCTGTGCAGAGGTGATCTAGGCTAGAGCTCAAAATTCGCAGCTGTTCAATGATATATAGGACAAATCTGGTGCAGAAAATGGGGGAGCATATGGTGGAGTCTTTAGGTTAATCTACAAGTGTGATTGGTGTTGGTAGGATAGAGTTACGCAGGTCAGAATTTTCTCTGCTGGTTGCAAAGGTCACACTAGTTCTGGGAGGAAAATACAGGATCAGTGTACGGTTACAGTACCACCTATACAGCCTGCACCAGGAGTTCACTGGGGCCCTGGCTTAGCATTAGCAGGCATGGAGAGCATCTCCTCCTGACCTGCTGGGATCACCGCCTCCGATTAGGCAGCGATCATTTCCACTTAATGAGTGTCTTCTAGCTGAAGTATTCTCTGAAGCTTTTTGTTCCAAGTATCAGTCCACTCCAGCGCTGCGTATTTTAGGAAATGTAGCAGAATGATGCCTCGCAGCATTGTTCTCGCTATCAGCTAAGAGAATTTGGTTTTGCCCTTGCTAGAAGCACTTGGACGCAGGGAAAATCCCTTTTTATGGAACTGTTGGTTTTTATCTGTCTCCAAACTTTGCCGGTGTCTTGCAGTTTGACTTGCAGATTTTTTCTGGCTGACTTGAGTGTAATACTTAAAAACTGAATGATGAATAGCTTATTTTTGCAAGCTTCTGTGCAACGCGAAGTTTACTGATGAATCCTGGCTCCTTACTAAGGCTGGTAATTACTGCTTGTTTAACTGGTGGTTGATTTGCACCCCCTTGGGAAACCTAACATCTCTGAAAATGACAGTGCAGAAACTGCAGTCTTGATGATTTGCTTTTTATTTTCCAAGTTTTGCAGGCTTTAATTTATGACTGTCGACTAGACCACCAGAGCATTGGTCTCCAAGCAAGCTATGGGGTGGGGGTGTGTGCGACTGCAAAGGCATGCGTCTGTATATTGGAGTTTTTAACTATTCAGCTGTTGTTTAAGATTAACTTGTCTATTTTAACTTAAAATAAGGGAGGGGAGCATTGCTGAAATTTACTTACACAGGGAAGTGAAGCCAACTGACAGCCATTGTAATGGATTGTATTGAAAAAAAAGAAAGTTATGTACATTCGTGTTCATTACTGCCTGCTATAGTTAGTTTACGTTTGGAGTTGTTTAATGAAGGGAGATGTTTCCAGAAACAGAATGTGCTTTTTTGGACACAATAGCTGAAAAAGTATAGTAAACATTTTTTACTGACAGTCCACTTGCTCACGGGGTAAATGGTTTGATTATTACGATCCAGCCTCCGGCTTTTGTAGCTAGCCCGTGCACTAAATTGGCCAATACCAGTGTTCACCAATTACCTAAATTAAGTCTGGGTCATGCATCTCATCTCCTGTTTCTTGTTTGCTTTGAATGAATCCAAAAGTAGTGCTAACAGCTGGAATCCCTGCTGAGGCCAGCTTGATCTGCTCTGGAGCTGCTCCAGCCAGTGCTCTGATAAAGATTGCTATCATTTCAACAGGCTCTAGGAGGACCAGAATGATTTCCCTTCATTGTTTAAGGTTTCATTCAAATATTCACCATGCCAGGAAAAAAGGATATTTCACTTCTGCTTTTCTCCCTTCGCTGCTGCTACTAGAAAACTTTTTTTTCCTCTTTTCTTTTCTTAAAGTTAAGCTAGAATGCGGCCAATGCTTTTGGATTCTGTGGGAATTGTTCTACTTCTTCATCCCCAGGGACTCTGTGCAAAAGGTGCATGCTGTAAATAAATAAATAATGCACCAATGTCTCGGAGTCAAAGCACATGTTCTGCTAAGAGAACATATTATGTGGGGGAGGCCAGGGAAAACTCTGGCCTTTTGCCCAGATTTCGGTAGTAAGTAAAGCACCTAAATCCCTTTAAGGATCTAGCCTTCAGTTTATTATTCTTCAGCAGCTTTTTGATTGTGGCATTAAAAAATAGCAGTAATATTGGATTGATTTTTAGGCAGTTCAGTACTCTTGGAGTAATGTCTCCTCTCCACAGAGAGGCTTCCATAATTTTGCGTTGCACATTGTTGACTGATAATACCTCATTTTTAAGTCAAAGTTTTATTCCCACCGTGCATCATCCCTCTGGTACGATTAGCAGAGCTCTGCTGAGCCAGTGCTCCCGATGGTGGTGTAGGTACCCATCCTCTGGGCAGCAACTGTGCTGCCTCCAGCGACAAGTC
>NW_009648876.1:6613419-6634413 GCF_000708025.1 Charadrius vociferus | reverse complement strand
TCTCCCTCGCAAAGGGTTACTATCTTAGAATCATAGAATTGTCTAGGTTGGAAGAGACCCTTGGGATCATCGAGTCCAACCATCTACCCTACTCTACAAAGTTCTCCCATACACCATATCCCCCAACACCACATCTAAACGGCTCTTAATTGTGCGACCTGATCCATCTCGCTGTGCGTGGGGTGGGTGAGGTGTGCACCCGCCTGAGCTGCTGTGCGCACATCTGGGATGGGTGGGGCTGTGTGAGGGGGGTTATCCTCCCAAGGAGGGTACAACTTTCTCGGACCATTCCTACACTGCAGTTATGTGTGGTTTCCACCAGCCTTGTGCCCCTAAGCCCAGCTTGTTTCCAGCGTGAAGCTGTAGGCTGGCCCTCACTGCTGTTGTTAGGCTAAAAGCGAAATGTAAGTTCAGCTGCGGAGCTGTGTGTAATGGCAGAATGACAACCGAGCGGGCAGGACCTATGGCGAGGCACCTAGCCAGCTGCCAGGCATGATGGAAGAGGGCTTATTACTGGGAATTAAAGGCACTCGCTCTTGTTTGGCATAATCTCCTGCCCCGGCAGGGCCACCAGCCCAAAAGCAGCTGTGGCCTGAGGTGTCGGGGCGAGGAGCGGGCTCTGGTGGCTTACTGCTGCCTGCAGGTACCGTTCTGCTGGTGCTTGTGGGGAGGAGGGAAAGTCGGTTCATACATGACTTGAAATGCAGAGCAGTATTTTCACAGGTGTTTATGTACACCCATCCTAACTGGCCCACTCCTGTGAACAGACTTTTTGTTCTTGGAAGCAGAGTGCCCAGGGGACCCCTTGTGCTGCCTGGTGGTACCTTCTGTGCCAGCATTTGTTGGCACAGTAAAATTACTGTTGTGATTAAAGTAGCATGTGCTGTACTTTAGCTGGTCATGTTTCCCATGAGGACAGCACAGCTTCAGCATGTGCTAAGAAGCGGAAAACAAGACCTCTGGGGTTCCTAGATAAAAAATTTCAATTGCTCTTGGTAAAGCCTATACTGTCAATCTTCAGTGTTATCAGCTGTGCTTGGCAGGTTACTGGGGACAGGTCACGCAAATGGTGTGCAATCACATCCTCATTCTGTGGGACAGGCACGTACAATACTCCTGTATGCCCATTTAGGATGTTATGGTCTGGATGGATGGAAAACTAGGTGCGTAAAAAAACTGGTTGGATGGTTGGACGTGGAGGGCAGTGGTTAATCAGTTGTATTACACCTAGAAGCTGATAACAAATGGAGCACCATGAGGGTCTATCGCAGAACCTGACCTGTTAACTACCTTTATCAGTGACCCGAAGCAGATAGCAGAGTGCACTCTCATCAAGTGTGGAGATGACACCAAACTGACGGGGACCAGTTGATGCACTCGAGGGCAGGGCTGCCACCTAAAGGGGTGCAGATGGACTGGAGAAACAGGCCAATGGCAACCTCTGTGACATTAAGAAATGGATGAGTGCGAAGTCCAGCCCCTGGGTAGGAAGAGCCCCTTGCAGCAGTACAGGCTGGGGGCTGCCAGGCTGGGGAGCAGCTCTGCTCCTGAGGGGAGCCTAGGGACCATGATGGTCTCAGTGGGCGGTGAGCTGACCATGAGCCTGCAGTGTGCAGGACAGCATCCAGGGCAGCAGGAAAAGGAGCACAGCCAGTAGATTGAGGAGTGATTGTTGCCTTCTCCTCAGCTCTGGGGAGAGCAGATTTGGATACTGTGTCCAGTTTTCCAGCTGAACTTAGCCCATCATCTCCCATCACTCTTACTGCTAATACTGGCAAGCAATGAAAGGAGATGTCAGGAGTGGGAAGAGGACTCCTATTGCCACAGCTTTAGAGGAGTAAATTCCATAGAAAGTGACAGGTATTACTACCAAGTAGTCCCAATAGAAGTGACTCTGAGACAAAGGTATGGTACCCTACCAGCAGTCTCACCTGCTCTTCCCTGCATCCTGCTTAGGCTGCTAATGGTGTCAACTCAAATTTTATACATATCTGCTGTAAAAACCCTTTTAAGACCTGTTGACTGTCATGTGGTTTGCAGTAATTTATGTTAGGCTTATCTCATCATTCAAGGTGAAATTTAAAGGAACTGTGAATTAAGCGATCGTATCAGCAAGTCTGGAGATGATCAAAGAGAGAAGTATGCTTCTGAAAGCTGTTTGGTTAGTTCTGTGGCTCAGTCCATGAAAGCAAATATGCACTGCCCTGTGCAAACACAGCACAAAGGAGTTGCAGATTTTTGCAGACTTTGCTCAACGGACTTTTACCCACACCTTCTGGGGACCCTCACTTTGTGTTGGACCGTAGGGATGTATATGACAGGAACTGGAAGATACGAATAGAGGAGAACGGTGGTAGTAAGGCACGACATCCTGGGATTGCTTTCTACTTTCATTATGACTGGCAAATCAGTTTTGCAATGACTGCTCAGCTTTAGAAACCCAAGCAAACTTTAGCTGAAACTGCTTCAAAGTCACGTAGCTTGTAGAGAACAAGAAGCTTGTAGCATACATACCAGTGTTTTAGTTTAATTCAGGTAGTTGGTTTTTTTCCTCCTACTTTGGTGTATATATTGTGAAATACAAAGGGTACTTATTTCCAGTTTGGAATTTCACACTGACTCTCTCAGTGAAAGAAGCTTGTGCTAACATACCTTCTGGTGGTGTCTGCTGTAGGTTTTGGATTGATCATCTGAAAAATGCTGAGCGAAACTGGTGGTGGGAGGATGCTTAGCAAACTCAAATGGAAGGTGGACATCTTGTAGAATTTTTCTTTTTTTTCTTTTTTAACAGTCTTTATCTTTCATTCAGGCTATGATTGCTTGCTATCCTGGAAATGGAACTGGGTATGTTCGTCATGTGGACAATCCGAATGGCGACGGGCGCTGCATCACCTGTATTTATTACTTGAATAAGAACTGGGACTCCAAGGTGAGTAAGCCACGGGGCTGAGGCAGAACATGAAGGAAAAACAACTTAAACAGAGCTTTGGAGCTGTCAGTTGCTTCTGTGAACTCTGGTGAACTTTTGAACAGCTGGTCCATTCTTAATCTCTACATTTATTTTCTTGGTGTTTATGGCAACCCTTTGGAAGCAAGAATCTGAACGGTTTCCTTATTCTCTCTCCTATCCCACACACATACTGTTTTGTTGCTATAGAATAAAGCTTCTAAGCACTGGGCTGCTGGCTCTTACGCTTTGTTTAGAGGAAAGAGCAATGAAGCACTAGGAGGAAAAAAACCCGTAATCCACTAAGGAATAAGTGGATTCTGGGAACAGAATAAAATGACAGCCCAGATTTGGGACTCTAGTATTCTTAATACTGTTCCTTCAGGCTAACCTGCAGAAGATCTCCAGGCAGTTGCCTTTGGGGTTTTCTTACTTGTGAAGTGATGGGGCTTAGTAAGAGGAACGAGCACATGGCTTGGTTTGTCCTCTCCGTCTTTGATTCGACCAGTGGGTCTCTTGCCAGGATGGTGCTCTTGTTTCTGCTTCTATTACTATAAGGCAATAAAGTCACCCCTGAATACCTTTAAGTTAGAAACAAAATAAGGGTTTACAAAATTGCAGGACGTTTGTTTACCCTTCTATTGTCATAATGAGGCAAAAACCGTTCATGTGGTTTATCTATTGAAAATTACCTAATCTTTTTTGTCTCTCTAACTTGTTTTGGCCATTTCAGGTGGATGCTCTTTAAGCACACATAAATACTGTGAACCCCCAAAAGCAAGTTCAGATTTAGAGGCAATGCCACTGAAAAATGCACTGTTGGAGAAAAACACATTTGTTTATGGAGAGTATGACAATGAGATATCTCAATCTGATAAAATGAAGGAGGAGATGTGGGAGGAAATGGAAATATCCAATTTATTTTGTGCACTGCACTCTTATTCTGATAGTGAGGAAGCACCCAAGTGGACACTAAGAAAGCTAACTGAAGTCCAGGATGCTGGTGGAGAGTATTATGTGGGTGTGATGGTAGTTTTATGCAAATGTATGCTGGAGGAGATGCAGTATAACCATGCTGGCCTTTGAAATCAGCCATGTTGCTTTAAACCTGACCTATTAGTTTCTTACTGAAGTTTACATGCCACGTGGAGGTACGAAGTCAGGTCAGTGCTGGGTTGACAGCATCTTCACTGCACTCTGTGGTGCAGCTTAAAAGCCTTCAATGAGCCCTCTGACAGCAGCAGGGAGGAGGCAGGGTTCAATCTGCATCTTTTCCACAGTGCATGCAGGTCACCAGACTTTTTCCCTGAAACTCCTGGCACATGGAAAGAGAGAAATGATGTCACAGAGAAACCAGGCTATGTCACGAGTAGGGAAAAGACCGTCTGGGAGAGATAATGCATTTATGGGAAGCTTATTATAAATCCCACAACAGAACAGACTTTGCTCTTCTCCAGGGTGTAAAAGTTAACTCCTATATGATCAGATGCAGCTTCTGAAATACCAGAAGCAGTACCTAGCAATTGCTGGGAGGAGAGTCTGATCTCAGACTGGTCAGGTGGAGCACCCTTACCTGCCTTGTATTCACTGGTTCCAGAGATGTGACTGGGAGCTCAGAATTTTCCCAGTGTTTGTTACAGGGCCAGTGTTGTCTTTATCTTGGTTCGTTTACTTTACCCAGATGTTTATGCTGAAACATTACAAACTGTTTGGGAAAATCAAGGTGGCCAAGAGATTCAGTGTATGGTTTTCCAGTGTTGTCATGTAGCTGTCTTGGTTATCATTAGATGTTTATTGCCTATTTGTTGGGTGCTGAGGAGGGAGAAATAAGTCATTGTTGGCATGAATGTGTGGGTGTTTATGTGTGTAAAAAAACAACCTTTCCTTTTCTTTCAGCTGCATGGTGGAATTCTTCGGATATTCCCAGAAGGAAAGTCCTATGTAGCAGATGTTGAGCCGATTTTTGACCGTTTACTGTTTTTTTGGTCAGATCGAAGGAATCCACATGAAGTCCAGCCTTCTTATGCAACCAGGTAAGTAGCATATTTGGTGTTGATACTTGGCCAGGAAAAAGCAAAGCATCTCTTCTACCAATATTTGTATCTAAAATTATGGCCATCATCTATTTGTTTAAATACAACGTGTGCATAAGAAATACATGGCTGGATTTTGAGTGGATCTTATGTTTTTGAGTCACTGGGAATTTTCTCAGTGGATGAGGAAGAACAAGCTTGATTGATAAGAATCCTTGTGTGATGGAAAAAACCCAACCTTTTAACCATTGACAGGAGAAATCTTCCAACCCAGGCATAGATATTTAGCTGGGAGATGCTGGGTTATACTTTTGCCCTCGTAGCACTATAGGGATTCTTGGGGCTACCATCTGTCAACAGGCTACGAAAAGCTGATGTGATGAAGGGCAGCCCCCAAGCTGCCTGCAGGCATCCCAGAACAGAAAAAAACATGCAAAGGTCTGTAAGCTACTCTTGCCCTCTGCCAGGGGCTGTGAACTCTTTTGTGCCTCCAAGCAGAAATTCTCACCTAACCCACTTAATAAAATACACATTTAAAATTCCATCTATGTTTGTCTACAAAGATGTGCCATTTGCATCCTATTTTTTTGTCTACGAATCCAGTTTTGTTGTTTGCTTTCTTCATGAACATAAAACTCCAACGGTCTATTTTAATAGCAAAAGTTGAAACAAACACAAGTTTTTCTTTCTTTTATAGATATGCCATGACTGTGTGGTATTTTGATGCCGAAGAAAGAGCAGAAGCCAAAAAAAAGTTCAGGAATTTAACCGGTATGATTCTTTTATAAGTGTTCACCAGAAAGAATTTAATGCATTTTGATATTTCCAAAGTCAGAGCCAGACTGGGAATAACTTTGTAGCTAGATGGGTATGACATTAATTTTTAGAAAGCTCTTTCATCTCTAATCACTAGGCAGTTGTTTTATGTGAAGTGGAGAAGTTGTGATGGAAGATGATTCAGGTCTGGCCGCAGTATCCCTGGTGAAGCGGAATGGGGAACACAGGAGAGGCAGTTTCTGATTTCTGTCCCAAATGGCTGCTGAGATTTTGTCCCACCCCCGGTGGCTGTTCCAGTCACTGGGAGTCTCCAAGTTCTTCTTTTGTTATTTGGGAAGCATATTTTGTCTCCTCCCAACTTTGTTTAGCACAAAGTCATGAGACTTGCACAGTTTCATAATCATGTTCTCTAAATGTTTTGGTCGAACAGAGCCTGTCTTCTATGTTAATGAAGGGCAGTTGGGGCCTGCAGTAATGCAAAAGGGATTTGTCTTTAATTTACAAGTGATTTCTGAGTGGGGATATTCATAATGACCTTGGAATGTATAGATCATGAGTTGGAAAGAAACTAAATTTAGAAATATAAGTAAGTGCATCTTTTGGCAAGCAGTTGCTAGAGTAGCTGTGATTGTGGTGCACTTCAAAAGCACCACTACATTCGACTGGGTCTCACAGATTGCTTAAAGTCAGCCCAGGGACACTTCTGCAGAAGCCTGGGAAGAGGTGACCCCAGCTTTCCTAACAGCAGCCGCACCGCCTGCTACTGTAGTGATGGCATAGGAGTAATGGACTGAGTTGTCCAGAAGTGCTCCGACACCCTACCTGGGCCCATGCTCAAAGGTTTGCTGTTTGGAGAAGTTTAAGATTGGGTCTTCAGGGACTGTCAGGCAGTTCCTCAAAACATAGTGTGGAGAGCATTATTTTTTTTAAAAAATGTGTCCTGTGCAGCTGGGGACCAGCAAAGTTGTAATTAGTCAAAGGTATTTCAGAACAGACTGTTGTCATCTCTGTAGCCGGTATGCAATGCAAATACTGGCTTCACCCTTAAATGGGGTCATGAGCAAGGGACCAAAAGTGGGGGGAAAAGGATCACAGATCTGAAAGTTTTCTGGGCTACTTAAATACTGCGTGAGTCATCTTCAGTCTCAACGGGGCAAACGTACAAAACCTTACTATGACTATCTCTTTACCATGCTGCGGATTCATACAGCATTTCAGTCCACGTGGCAAATTCATGTAATGAGTCTGAAATGGAAAGTACTGTCCATTGAAAACAAACCAGCTTTATTCTGTTTCTAAGTTTTCAGATGCATGGTGTGAGAACCCTCTTGCTTAACTGCCTCTCCTCTTTTCATCTTTTCCGTGTAGATGCAAGGAAGAGAGAAGCACCTCTTAATGAAGATTAATCAACTGTTCCTGAACTCTGTGTGAGGAAATAAGATCCCAAAGATGACTTCTATTTCCAGCAAACAAGGGCAAATTCTTGTTATGCACAAGAACGCGCTGGTTGTGTCTAGCATGTGCATCTTGTATCAATGGTACTTAAGGCAGCCTCCTGTCATGCCTGCATCTGGCAGAAGGAACACTTGTTTTCTATTTGCCTTTTGCTGGAACAAATAACCAGGGTTTAAAAAAAAAAAAAAAAAAAAAAAAAAAAAGAGAGAGAGAGAGAGAAAGAGTATCACTAAGCCTGGTGGTAGTGGCTCAGCCAACTGGCTTTTGATCACTCTTGTAACCAAGATAACGATCATTGGAACTAGTGGTAAAAACCTGAGTCTTATTTGCACTTTAGGGGGCAGGGGGGGAAATCTAGCTCATTGGGAAGGAGCTTTACAAGTTTAAAATCTGTGGCAGACTGCTAATGGGCAAGGAGAGATATTGGAAATGTGAAATTAAACTGGATTTTTGTAGAGTGTCATCTTATGGTCTGTCCCACATGGGGCCATCAATGTACGGTTCATCACTTTGGTGCGCAGCACATTGACTCACCTCTTTGATAGCATGGCCTTCCAAACAGATTTTTGTCTACACAGTCATCGCATTTCCTGGATTTTGTTTGCTTTTCAAGAATCAAGCTCTGGCTCTGCAGTTGTGCTGCCCTTTCTGTCCCAGGACCGAGGGGGAAGTAGTTACGCATCTGTCCACAACTTTGTAAAACCATTTCCTTTCTGTTCTGAGCGGGATGGGTTGTACGTTTTCTATTTTCACGGTTTGAGAAAGCAGCTGTTTTCTCCCAAAAGCCTGGTAAACTTGGAAGGCTGCTGGCACACAATGCATTGGCACTAAAGCCCTATGATACGTAGAATTAAGTGTTATTTTTGTGACTTCTCCATCTACTATGCTTTGTATGACAGATATGAATCTGAAAGGAAAAGATATGTCTGGCAGTCTGACAAATGTATGCTAAATAATGGGTAACTTAGACTTGATTTCTATGCTGCTTATCCTTAGTTAACACACTTGTTTAACTTCGCATGCGTATGTAATTTGAATGAAACAGCAGTTCAGTTTCAATTGATCTGTTACACCAGATAACTACTTCTGCTGTGCCCAGGCTGTGAGATCAGAGTTGCTCAAATGGCAAAGCACATTTTTTTTTCCTCCATTATTGTTTTTTTTTTTTTAAACTTAGACTCAATGAGTAACTGGTGAGCTATCTCCAATCTGCCTAAGCTTCTACAACCAGCACTTACTATGCAGTTCAGAATAGCTCTTAGTGAAGCTGGGAGCCGGGGTGGATGTATTTATCACTCAGACTAATTGTTCTCAACCCAATACACTCACTTACATTCATTTTTGTCTCATGTTGTCAATACATGTGTCAGACCCTACTAAATATTCCAAATACGTGCCCTCTTTAGGGTCCCAGGTTTTCCTGTGCCACCTGGCGGCAGTGGTGAAGGTGGTCTGTTCGTGATGGGTCTGGGGCCAGTGCTCTCCCACTGGAGCTAGGGAAGGAAAAAGAAGTGTGCAATGGCAACTATTAAACATCAGTGACAGAAAGGTAACAGCTGCATAGGGCAGAAAAGAAGTGACTTTAATGACATAAAAAATGGTGGTAGAAATGGAGTATTTTTTAAGCAGTTCTGTCTTCAAACAAACAAACTAAAAACCTGCAAACCCAAATAAATAAACAAAAAAGCTGGGCATCCTTCAGCCTGTCCTTGAATTCTGAATGTAAATACAGTAGTACTAAGAAACCCCTCGTTCTCTCTGGCTTATCCCAGAGATCCGGCTATGGTCTTATGGGCTGGACGTTGTTCAACCTGATCACTGTGCACCTTAAGAGAGGAACATGAGGGAACACGTGTGACAAGTATTCTTGTAACTCAAGACTAGAAAAAGACATATAATCTGATAAATGTCCTTTAATGTTAGGAAAAACATTATTCCACTACAGTTGCTTCTAAGTAGCACAACGTAGACTTGAAGAAAACTTAAGAATAACTTGAAATTCTCATTCTGCAATGTTCGTATGGGAGGAGAAATAGTTAGGGCTCCTCCCATAGAGTGAGAGGTAACCCTCTGAAAGATGGTAGGCGTTGAAAAAGGAGGAACATGGGATTATTATTTAAAAAGGGGGGGGAGGAACCCAACCTGTTGTGTTGCTATGCAAAGTTGATAATGGCATGTAAAATTGAAACTCCTGCATGATTTTAAAGATGGCAAAACCAGCTACAACAGAGCAGAGCGAGTCTTGCTTTGCCTTTAGAAACTGTAACCTTAAAAAAGAAAATGCACTAGAAAGAGGTGTTAGTACACATCTCACAGGAGCCTAGAACAGTGGAAAACCGATAGGGTGGGAGGGGAAAGGCTTTGTATAAAGGTTGAAAAAGAAAGGTACTTCAGTTACCACTATTGCTACCACCGGGCTTCAGCAGTGGTCGGCAATGTGTGTGAGTTGGATGGAGCACGGAGCAGTACAGATGCATTTATTGTAAATAAAGTACATATTTTCATTTTTAGCCAATATCTTCTTGATCTAGATAGTGGAGAGAGCAATTATTCTGTGGCAGAGAGCATTATATTTTTCTTTATTAACACATATAACTAAGTACAAAACAGTTGAGGGCAAAGGATTTTGAAACCAATTCCTCAGTCCTCTCTACCAGACCTTTACCCTGTTTCCAGATCAGTGGGATGATGTCCCTGGAGATGCTGTAGTTTAATTGGGGGTGCAGGTGGGGTGTTGGTCATGTAGGAATCCACAGGCTTTATGTCTTCTATGCAGATCTCTCTTGCCTGTCTCTGGAATTGTTGCAAACTGCTCTGCAAGAATGAAATTGTCTGAAGAACTGTGGGAGAAGCAGTCTGCTGCAGTGGGAACGGCATTTCAAGGAGACTCTTTCCTTGTGCTTTCTCTTCATGGCAAACTGTTTGAAACACCTATGGTTAAACAGCACTTGTCACCCATTTGTGAAAAAGAGTGTTTTCTTTCTCTAAGGCATTTAATTTTCAGTCCTCCAAAAGTTTTATTGGGTCTTTTCAATCTTTAGGTAATGTGCCTTCATCATTCATATCTGTGAGGATGTTACATGCTACATGTGCGTGTCATGGAAGTTTTTCTATGGGTCTTTAAGAAATATGGTTGCCTTTCCAAATGCACTTGCATTGGAAAAATATGCAGAACCACCAAGCCACAATTTCTGACAGGTGGGTTGTTTTTATGCAGGGAGGAAAAAGGCCAGGTGACAGAACTGAAAATCAAGAGAATATTTTTATTCTTAAACCTGTAACCACTGGCCTTTTGAGCAAAGTAGCCGCTAATAAATCTTATTTTCACTAGATTACTTCTGGTTCTATGAGGAATGGCCTCTGCAAAGTAGTGTCTAAAAAGATCCACTCTTTTTTCCTTCTCTCTTTGAACAGTTTTAGTCCTTTCCTATTACATTTTTTAAATTGTTGGAATATATTATATGTATTTGTTGTTGTTGCAAAATAGCTGGCTCTAACACCACTTGCATCTAGAAGAAAATGTGTCTATTTGCAGGCAAATAACTAGTTCTACTTTGACTGTGCTGTACTCCCAGCTGATATCTGAGACTGAGTTATGACTACATCTTCTCTTGTCAGGTTGTATGCTGGTCAACAATGCTGGCACTTTGCATCAGATTGATCTAGAAACCCCTAGTAGTATCATACATCACATTTTGTGTTCCTGTTACTGTTAAAAAAAATAAAAATAAAACGTGGCAGGAGTCAATAAACACTGGGTCATGTTAAACGTTGTCCTGTGCAAATCTTTTCAGTCTCGTGTCTTACCGTGGCCAGGGTTGCGGCAGGTGGGTGCAGTGTCTCACAGCTGGATGAAGGATGGTGGCACCGCACAGAGGTGACACCGTAATCTGGTGGCTGTCTGCTGTCGGGGAGAGCTCTGTTTGTTGCCATCAGCTTGGCACGTTCCCTTGGTCACTTCCTGCTATTCTGAAGATATTTACCTTGCTAGTGACCCTCTTCTTGAAATGCCTATTTGTTTTCACACTCCTGTTGAACCAGATAACATTCTCACGACTCAATTGTCCTCTGATAAGTTTTATTTTTAACAGTGTTCACATCCTCCCCCTGCTACTTTTCCAGCCCGAGTCCCACAGTTTTCTCCTGCAGCCGCGAGTAGGCTTTTCCGCACTCCCACTAACATGGCAGTTGAATGAAAGCCAGGACATTTTCACTCGTCTGTTAAAGTGCTGTGAACTTTTTTGATTCTGTTGCAATATTGTGAATAGTGGGACACTTTCTATTGTGCAGGGCTTGGATTTGACTTTTTTTTTGGATAAAGAGGGGGGAGCATTCTAGATAATTCACCACTTCTTTAAGCACTTCTTTTACACTGAGGAGTGCTTAGAGCTCGTGGAGAAGACTGGCAAAGACCTAAGGAAAGCTGAGGGGTTTCTCTTCTAAGCATGCTCCTCGCTGAGTAAAGGTTTGTAGGGACAGCTTGAGAAGAAGCTGGCCATTGGCCATCCAGCTGCCAAAGACTTGTCTTTTCTCTGAACTCTGACTAAACTTTCTCTAAGCAAATATGCTTGCTGTAATTGTTATCTTATAGCTATTTAGGGGTCTCTTTCCTCCCCCACCTACCCAAAGGGACATGGCTAAATATACTTACACTGACAATTCCCATGACTCTTGAGAATGTGTCTGAAAACAGAGGTTGCTCTGAAAATTACAAAGTAGCATGACAGTGGAAGAGAGGTTAGTAAAAATTGATTCCTTTTTCCCACATAATTTTGTCTCTGTGGAATACTTCCACTTTAGAGAGTTGGTAAAACCCGCCCTCTTTCACAAAGCATAGATACAATTTTTTTTTTTTTTTTTCTTAAATGTCTTATGGAAAGGGGATAATTTCATCTGCGTATGTGCTTATTTTAAACAATGCTGGAGATGCTAAATAAACTGCACTAGGCCAACTGCTGTCAAGAGCAATTCTCAGGTGGTGGCAAACCTTGTCAGTGCCACCGTGCAGGTCTGCTCCTGTGCTGGATACCCACAGTGGTAAATCTTCCAGCTAGAGATGAAAGAGGAGGCAGTTTGTGGTCCCCAGTATTAGCCAACACCCTGGAGACTGATTTAGTATGAGGGGAGTCAGAGTGTGGCTGCATGGTCCCAAGGCTTTGGGAAAGTGTTAATCTGTCTGCCTCTTGGCAGTCTCCTGTATGGATGGCTGGTGAGAAGCATGGAAAGAAAGACCTTGCAGTCCAAGTTAACAGAGCTCTGAAGATCACTTATGAATACACACAGTTGTTCTTAGTTCCTTTAATTTTGACATTTTCTCAGCTCGTAGCTGTTGAGTGCCTTGTGTTAAAACACCTCAGAGTAGCAAAATCAGAATCGAAGTTTAAACTCAAGCACTTAGGGGGAAAGAGATCTCCAAACAGCACAGCCGGTGCATTTAAACAGAAGGGTTTCTGTGCCTGTATGTGTCCCTTTTTTCCCCCAGCTGTGTCAATCTGATTAATAAAAAATGCTGTCTCTCTGATACAGCTCTCTTGCCTCTCTGATACAGCTGTTACTATTTAGTAACTTCCAGAACTGTGGACGTAGAGCATTTTCCTGGTCCCTGATGTCCCATGATCTATGAAGCATTGCTGCTGCATGGTCTTTCAAACACCATAATGCTGTATGCAGCGTAAAAGATTTCTCACCTAAGAAATAGTCATCCAATTTAGCAAAAGTAGAAGGGACAGAAGGGGTGGGCAAAGCTATTTGAAGCTATTTGAAGCCCCCTTTGCCCTACAGAGCTGGTGGTGGTGCTGTGGCGAGCTGGTTGTGTTATGCTTATCTGTTAACAGGACCCATGACTAATAGGTGAGAGCAGACCTGGGCTAGCACAAGAATTGACCCCAGGGCAGTGGTGCCGGCTCCAGAGTGTGATGGACAAGTTTGCCCAGCACCCATGGAGCAGCAGCCACTGCCACTGAGCTGCCATCTGCCAGCATGTGCCATGACCAGTCACGTCATCCTGACGATGTGGAAGAGCCCAGGGACCAGCTGGGGAGTCTGATGCAGAAAGCTGAGAGCGGGAGCCCAAGCATTTATGCATTTAGGGGTTGCAACAAGGAGCCATGACCACCCTCCGCAGGCTTTGCCTTTGCTTCTGGTAGAGGGGACTGAATTCACAGCTCCCCTCAGGATTCTGGGCAGAAGGCAGCGGCCCCATCCTCCATCAGAGCTTCTCTTTCAGAGCAGACCATTACACAGGGAGGTATGGGAGCTGTGTGAGGGCTAAGCCAGCAGCACAGCAGTAAAACCCTGCCCTGGCAAGAAATGGATCTCAGTTGTGGAGCAGCACCTGTCTGAGAACTGCAGATTGAGCTGGAATTGTGCAAAAAGGGGGCATTTTGCCCCATCTTCAGCATTAGTGGTGGCTGAGGTAGCTGTATGCCTAGGCTGCTGGCCGATGTGGCACTCACAAGTGCCCATGCCTTAGGGGTGGGTGTTAAGGAGGGAACTGCTCTGGGAACTGAGGGTGCAACCTGTGGGCCCTGTAGCACCCAGTACTGTAATGCCTGCATCGTGTCAGCACTTAAAGATTCAAATCCCTCCAGCGCATGGCAGCAGTGAAAAAAAAGAAGTTATTTAAAAAATAAAAACTTTAGGATGGTGGTGCATATGGGAACCAACAGGGGCCGTTTCCACAGCAGCCCTTGCAGATGGAGCTGGGAGGAGCAGGATCTCGTTCCCCCCTTGGCACTGGACAGTCAGTCATACATCTCCTGTCTCCCAGGAGTTTGCCCAAGCACCTCGCTCACCTGTGAGCACTGGCACATCCCAGGCCCGGCTACATGGGGTGCTGGTAGCATTGCTGGTGCTGGTGAGCTTTGCAGAAGCCTGGGTGAGACAAAAGACTCCTCAGGGTATCCGTCTGTTGAGACAGACTTGCCACCCCTCACAGGGTGAGCCACATGACCACCCAGTGTCCACCGGCCACCCCATCTGTAACTCATGTCCCACCGTCTTACAACAAATGGCTTTTTTCATCCCAATTTCGTTTTCACTCCCTTTCTGCAGAGCAAGGCTCTCCCCGCAGCTCTGCCGCCACCACCGTGGCTGCCGCCCCGTCTGGGACAGCCGTAGTGCCAAACTCTGTGTTCACGGTGGAGAAAAGCTGCTTGTGAAGCTGAGCCCCAGCTATTGCGGAGGTGAGCCCCCAGCACTGAGCACACACGCCACCGCGGGGGCCCACGCTGAGGCTGGCCACCCCCGCGCTCCAGGCGTCCCTTCCCTGGCAGAGGATGTGGAGCTATTAAAGTTTATGAAAGATGACATTACTGTCACTCTTCCCACTTGCTTGCTCTGATACCGGTGCAAGAATCCAGGTACATCTCTGCGGTGCTGCAACAGAGACTCAGCAGCCGCTGCCTGTGGGAAGTGGGAAGATAAAAGCATCAGAGGCTCCACGGGCCTCGGCAGGCGTGTGTGTGCATAAGTGTGTGTGCATGTTTGTTTCCCTGTGCAGCCAGAGGGAAGCCTGATTTCCAGGGAGAATTAATTTGAGAAAACTGAAAGTTGCTCCTCTGCTACCAGCTAATGTTGATAATATAAACCAGTTCTTTTTCCTAAAAGGCCTGCAAAATGAAACCACCTAGCACATCTTTTGAAAGTGGCATAATTTAGACAGCAGTAATTTTACCATCAAGCCTTTATTATGGCTCAGCTAACCTCCCAGGCTCCTTCCCACACTACTGTTACTGGAGAAAAGATAGGTTGCATTTTCCAGTGTACAGAACGGACTCATTCCCTTTGCCAAGACTGACATGGGAATGGATCTGTAGTTAAAATATTTACTGTTCCTGAAAGGTGCGTCTTTGAAGTTGTCTTTTTTTTTTTTTTTCTCTTAAGTAAACCGAAGCAGAGGCAGTTAGAAAAACATAGAAGTATAGCATCTGCTCATGATATAACTACAATTTACTGGCACCATTCTCAGGAGGGAGCAGGCTTAGGCTGGTCTGCAGCACTGTAGCAAACCACAGCAGTCCCCAGCCCTCCTGCCCGATCCTCTGCCGGCTGTTTTGCAGCATGGCATTGCTGCATATCAGTCAGGAGAATGCAAAGTGGGATATAAAATCAGTGCTATTGCTGTTATTGCACTGCTGCCATCTCCAGATTTGTCTAACTCAGGTGCATCTCATCTCCCATCAAATGCCTCCATGGGGCAAAGCTCAGCCCAGGGCTGTTTTACGGAGGCTGCCTGTGATGGACCTGATAGCTCTGAATAATACATCTCCAAAATCATATTCCCAAAGGGTGTAATGCTCTTACCTGGGACTCAAGGCCTTTGCCCACCTACCAGTTGCCACCCACTCCCCTCACCACCGGCTGATAAGCTTTTGGGGATGAGCCCCCGTGTGCTGTCCTGATGAGGTGAATGGCCCGGGATGAGCTTCAGCAGCCTCAAGACAGCTTGCATGACCGCAAGCACATGTCCCTGCTGCTCGGAGACTTCAGGGGCTGGAGGGGCCTTCTGTGCCTATGGCCAAGGTGTTGGCCAGACCTAATGCCAGAGATAAGAAAGGACCATTAGCGTGGAAACCTGAAAACAAACATAAAAACTTCTGAAATCCAGGAAAACTGCATAATGCTTCCATATTTAATCGGAAAGGAAAAAGAAAAAGAAAAGAAGAAAAGAAAAGGAAAAAGAAAAAAAAAGAAGGCAAAGGCAAGGGCAAAGGCAAAGGCAAAGGCAAAGGCAAAGGAAAAGGAAAAGGAAAAGGAAAAGGAAAACTGACATTTGGCCAAAAACTCAGGCTTGATCAACCTGCCAATCATGCTATTTCTAAGCATATGCAAAGCACCCAAGAGGGCTTGATATTTTCCTGTAGCAGTACTGTAAAGTCCCCTGATCGCGCATGGGAAACACCTGCCTTCCTCCCCAGTGACTGCTGATACCCCAATAAAATGAAGAAGATGCTATTTTTTTCCCCCCAAAGACAGAGAAAATCGTATTTTATGTTGGAAATATCTTCCTGTTTCAATATATGTTATATTCACGTGAAATACAAGAGAAACTAATCAGGGTTTGGTTTTCTTGAACTTGAATCGATAACACTTCTAGAAAAGCAAGAGAAGAAGGTTTAATGGCATTTTTCTGGCAGGGAGAGAAACTGGAGCCTTAAAGCGAGTAGAGAATTGGAGCTCTCATGTTGCATTTAAGCAGTCTGTCTCGGTGGCTACAGAGAGCAGAAAGTTATTATACAAAAAAGATTATATGCAAAGATATACAGGAAGATTATATACAAAGGAGATAAAGTGGCAATGTCATTGCTGCTTCAAACTCAGTGCAGCGGCTGCCGCGGCCTTTGGTAGGACCCTTGAGTGCGTAGCTGAGGCTGCACCGAGGGTGCCGGTGGGTCGTCTGTCTCCCTCAAAGGGAGGACCACCTCGGCAGTGGGGCCCAAGTGATGTCAGGGGCTGTCCTGGTTGCGGCAGGGATGGGGTTAATTTCCCCCGGAGCCGGCAGGGGGCGGGTATTCCATCCCACGTGAGCCATGCCCGGGCTATAAGAGGCGGTAGCCGGGGCGAGGAGAGCAGTCGCCACTTGGGGGTGGGCTGTGGTCTTGTGGCTAGGTTGGTGTGCTTCGCGGTGGTACTGTAATCGTGTCTTCAAATCCCTTTATTGGTGTTATTGTTTTGTTTTCATCTTCCCTTTCTCTGTTCTGTTAAATTGCACTATTTTAACTCACGAGTTTTGCCCTGTTGATCTTTTTCCTCAGGGCTGTGGAGTGGAGTGAGCAGCTGTGCGGTTCTTCGCTGCTGGCTGAGGCCAAACCTCGACAGGGGTCCAGTCAGATGTTAGTGGCTGGGCCCTGGCATAGGCAGCAGAGGCACTGGGAGAAGTGCAGATCCAACGCCTGAAGTAAGTACTTAGAGAATACAGGTTCTCACGGTGTTAGGTTAGGGGGTAACTGGCAGAGGGGGTTTGGGATCTCCTTGTGGATTTACATATTTCAAGTAGCATTCTCTGGCACACACAGTGGAGTGCAGGGGATACAGCCAAGTTCACCAGTTGCTCAGCAGGCTGGTCAGAAAAGTACCAGTAGCTGCAACTGGGCTGCAAAACATTTGACTTCTCCAGCCCCACAAGCGAAGTTTTAATTTTCACTGATAAACCATATCCCAGCAAGGAAAAAGAGGTCAGAGGTAGGGGAACTTAGATGAAAGTTTCTCCACACATGGCCAAGAAGTTGGTCAGCTTCTTAAAAGGGACAGGCATCCCCTACAGCACCCAGAGGTTGTCTCTGTCAAGGACACAGTTGCAATGCAGGTGAGCCAGGCAAGGTGGCTGTGCCTGGAAAAGACCTGATCAGAAGATAACATCAGAGTGATGTTGTGGCATGCAGTGACAGTGGGTTGCTTTTTATTTACTAAACACTGTACTTCATGCCAACTTTGACACTTGTCCTACCTTTAATAGTGGTTCAGTGGATCCCCCATGCTCATCACTGTGAGGGACTGTAGCACATCATCCCATGCTCCAAGCAAGGGAGAAGATGCCTGTTAAGAGATACCAGGGGCTTCTCTTAAAGAAGGAAAAAAAGAAAGGAAAAAAAAAGCCTGAACAGACATTTAGTAGGTGAAGGAAGAGGCTTAACAGACTTAAGCTCGGCTGTCTTCAGAGAGTTTTCAAAAGCTCACTGCAAACACTTCTGTTTCAAAGCTTATGCTCCTTTATCTATGAGAAGCTAAACACTGGCTAATTCTTTAATTAGTTCCCAACAAGATGTTTTTCTCTGTAGCCAAGGCTTGCAAGAGGATAATTATGTCTTTAGTTTAAAAACAAGTGTCAATACAGACAGTTGTTTTGATTTCTCTTTCTTCAAATGTTTTATTTCACCTTCTACCTACCTCCCACTGTTGGTCCTCACCTGCAATATCTTTCCTTGATTTGGGAAAGGCTGATTATTTTAATTTTAGCTCCCTGGGCTGCGATCCCAATGCATGGACATGAAAGGGCCAGAGCCAAGCTGGTGATGTGCTCCATGGTGCAGCTGTATGAACAAAGTGTTTGGGGTGTGAATCCCTCCCAGGGTCAGGGAGATGGAGGACAATGAGCCACCATCAGTTGAGCAGCTCAGTTTATTAAACTGTAATAACTGATTGGCATACACGTGGCCCTGGGTGCTCAAGTGCCACACCGCATGCCAGAGACCTACCCTCCTGCCTACCACCACAGTGGTCTCCGTTTATTTCAGCAAAGTTCCCAGAGCACCAGCAGATCTCCTTCTAGTTGGTCAAGAGCTGTCTCAGTCTTCACAGCACTGAGCAGACATGATTATTCTGGGCCTGGGTCCCACGTGGGCCGTGGCAGGGAAGGGAGCTGCCCCTACGCCCTTCTCTGGCACAGAAGCAGGATGCCAAAGGCTTACCCAAGGAGCAACCCAAGGTGGCTTCGTTCACCCACCAGGAGAAGATCCTGGGCTACACAGTGTGTGTCCAAGTGGTGAGGGGAAGTGACCTTTCTGGTCAACCCATTGAAGGTGTTCCATTTCCGAGGGAATAAATACACTTCCTCTTGAATCCATGAAAATGTATCTGAACTGGGCCATTGTGTCTCAGCTGTCTTCAAGAAAGATGGGGAAAAAAAAAAATGTTCTCTCATCAGTCCACTGGAAAAAATGAGTGTGATCAGAGACCTAGAAAACACAACCTGTGAGGACAGGCTAAAAGATGTGGGATTGTTTCTTCCAGGGATAAGGAGAGTGGGGAGAGGACTGAAGGAGGAAGCTAAAGCACAATAAGAGTCTTAAAATTCAGAAAAGGTTATTGCAAAGAATAAGGAAGTAGTTTGTTCTCTATACCTGTGATGGATAACACACAAATAATGGGATAAAATGGCAGCAAGGAAGTCGCCAGTTATCTATTAGGAAGAGCTTTCTTATGGCTGGGCCACTGAACCACTGCAGTGCCTGAAGAATTTGTGGAAATGCCATTGCCAGATGTGGTTGGAGAAATGTCTGGCAGAAGTGATATAGGTAGAAGTGATTTTTGTTCTTGGAGCAGTGAGTAAGGACTGACAAGACTAGATGACATGTCCTGTGTCATGGTAATGTAAGTGTGATTTTTGGAGTCTAAGTGGTCGAGATACTCCATGGAAGAGAAGAGGTTTGGGGTTGTCCTATTGCAGTGTACGGTTATGGGGACCACTAACACTCATTGGTGCAGGACTAGGCCAGGGCTGCCCTTCCTGAGGAGTGAAATTCAGCGTTACACTGCCGTGAGCGGTTGTCCTCCCCTGCCCTCTTCTTTCTAGCCCGATACACTTGCAGGTATCCATGCTGCATGCACCGTGCAGCAGGTCGAGCATGGTGATTGCATACCCCAGGAGGACCTTGCAGCCTGGCACTGCTCTGTGCTGAGCGACAGTGCTCGTCTCCCCATGTAGCAAAGACCTGAACTCACATTTTCCACAGCAATGAGGTGGTGGTGAATCCTTTTGTACCCACTCCCTGTCTGATACTTCATGCAGGTTGCACTTATTCGTGATTTGATGCCCAGACCTTTTGATCTAGTGCCTAAGGCTGTGGAGTCTCCTCTTCTTCTTGTCTGAAATTCAGGAATTGCAATCTGAGCCTGATGCCCCTTTGGATCTAGCCTCAAGGTAGAGCTGAGAACAGATTTAGAGCAGGGAGCACATCCTGCTTTCCATCCTATTCAGAGGAGCCATGCAGCTCTTTGGGTTCTCTTTTTTTCTAGGAAATATTGAGTTATAGGCCATCTTCAGTCACTCATTACAAATGGAAATAATACGGGGGGGGGAGGGAGGGAGTAATGATGAAGTGGAGTATCGGAAGTTATCCTTTGGGAGCATATAGGATTTTGAAGGCAGAAACCTCTGCTCACTCTGCCAGTTCATGTCCTGGTTAAAGAGAACATGCATGTATCCATCTTAAAGTCAGCATTTGTGACCTCTGTTGAACATTTTCTCCCCTTAGCAAAGCTGTATTGATTTCTGAATATATTGTAAGCAAATTCTCAGGTGAGTCATTAATTCTTTCAACACATTTGAAAGAACTTGAGTCAACCAATGTGATCGTAAATTCAAGCACTTGGAATACCAGTACTTGAGCCTAGATGTGTTTATTATTGATATTAAATACTATGGGTAGTTCTTGCAAACTTTTCTTTTGCTTTTAAAATTGGCAGTCCATCAAAATTTTATATAAGGTTTGGACCTATAGTGTTCTTGCTGCTATAAATACGTTAATATCACCAGCCAAACATTTCCCCCCTTATTGTTAGTGTATTTCCTTTTCTTAGTCTCTGCGAATGTGCCCAGGGAACACATGAAAATTGTTGGAGTCTCAACTTCCTGTCACTCCCCTCGTCAGCAAATCATGGCCAGAAGATGCAGACGAGGCCATTTTGGAGGTGGTGGGAGCTTCCCCAGGCTCTGCAGATGGCACATCCTTTCCGAGCTGGCTCAGCACTTTGGAGGGGATGGACCCCACTGCCATCCCCTCCAGACAGGGCATCTGTGCCGGCACCCTGACCCACACCACCCCGTGCAGCAGGCACAAAGGGCAAGGGAATATCTAGGAGACTTTCCCCCTGTGGTCATAAGACTCAAATGATGTCTCCATTTGCCGTGCCAGTTGCTCATCTCAAGGACTTTGGACTATCAGATTTTTGCTCTGCCTTTTGCACTGACCCTGTGCTGCCGGAGGCTATGGTGGGCTTTTCCAGCTGGGCTGGAAAGCACTCCTGCAGGCTATGGCAGGGCATCGGCCCCCGCCCCCCCGG
>NW_009648876.1:6493725-6613334 GCF_000708025.1 Charadrius vociferus | reverse complement strand
CATTCCTGCAGGCTATGGCAGCGCATGGACCTCACCTGCACTGCCTGTGAACTGCTTGTGCTACTCAGAATCTGCTCATGGCAGTGAACAGAGACCCAGGAGCATCCCCATTCTCAGTATCACCCCTGAGCTGTTCCCAGAGCTATCCTGCCTGCCCCTTGGTAGCCTTGGGGTGGCATGTTACTGTCGTGACATGTGACAGAACTGGCTGCCACAATCAGGATATACAGGCCCAATGCTGGTGAGTTTGCTGTGCGTCTTCCTCTTTCTCTTGTAGTAAATGAGTTTTCTCTTGCACACCCTGCAATTCTGGGAATTACTGACATTAATGATGTTACTTGGCAGGCTTAGTGGGGGATCCAGAAGTGAGCAGGCAGGGACATGGCGTGATCTTTGTGTGAAGAATGAGTCTTGCAGATCACACTTAAGTTGCAAGAAAGAGTTATGGCACGTCTGTTGTTTGGGCACCACGCAAGACTGCAGCTTTCAGGGCTGTCAGTTTGAATGTTGTTCGGATGCATACCTGCAATCTTAAAACACAGCTGCAATGGAGGCTCTTGCCAGTTGTAGACATCTACCCTGTCAGAGCACCTGATACTCTGCAAGCAGCTGGTCAGCACTTGCTTTCATGGTTCTGGTTGCACAGTGGAAGAAATTGCTTTCTGCCGGTGTTGAAGATAAGCTTGCTGTACCAGGCTGCTCAGGGATGGCTCTGTGGCATGCAAAAGTTTCCTATTAGAAATGTCTCAGGACCTAAAGCAACATGCTCTTGTAAATTATTTAATATGATTCCTGGACAGAAAACAGTAGCAAAGCCATCCAAAACGGTTATTTTTATTCTCTGCAGTAATTAACTGCACAAATCGGGGCCTACACTTGTCCTTTCAAGTATCAGAAGAAAGATTACAAGAAAGGTTCAATAAATCAAACATGGAAGTGTTGCCACCAAGTGGTACAAGCTGTGTTAGGCAATGGCTCATGATTTATAGATCACAGTGATGAATCTAAGACACCCTGATGTATTTATAAAAAGATTATTTTTTGCTTTGTTTTGCTATCTTTTTCCTTTTGTGATGCATTTTACTTCCCGTGGTGTTAAACAGTCATACTAGCACCCATCTCCGTGCAGTCATGGGGTGTATTAAATGCCTCCTTCAGCTTCTTCTGGAGCTGCAGAGGGTGGACGGACAGATATGAAGGCTCTTCAAGGTGTTTGGGACTGTTCAGGTGGTCTCCAACACAATCTCCTGTCTCGTCAGGACGCAGTGTGTCCTTTCTTCTGTAACCTCATGTGTGAGTGGGGCGAGCGGTCCCGCACGGGACTGTGCCCCTCAGTCCCTGACCGCCGGCTGAGCAACGCCCCAGCCCACCCCCGTCGTTTCCAGCACAGCCCCTCCTGAGTGACTTTGAGGCTTTTGAAATCATCTGCAAATGTATATGGTTTTTAATGGCACTTATGTGTGTGCTAAAGTGTTCAGTTTTTCAGCCAAAGTACTACGTACGCTGTACTTTAGCCACAAGTTTTTCTTTACCATGCAGGAGCTGAATAATGCCCTTTGCTTCCAGGTTGTACAGAAAGCCTAGATTAAAACCAAACCAAAAAAACCAACCAAACAAAAAACCCCCCAAACAAACAAAAAGAATTTTTGTGGAGGCAAAACTGAGGCACATCCTCAATATTTATATTGTGAGGCACACAACGTTATTCTTGAGAGGTGCCTCTCCCATGGGGACAGAGCTCCTCAGAGCCGCTCAGGGCACGAGGCAGCAGCAGGCGGAGTGAGGGGTATAGAGACTTGTGCGTGTACACGCACACACACACACGCACAAATCGCAGCTCTGGACACGCACATTTAAATCCCATCACACGCTGGTGGTGCTCACACCCCTCTGCCTCTCGTGCTGTGGGGCTGCCAGCACCAGCAAAACCACCGGCTGAAGGGTCCTTGTCCTTCAGCTGGTGGAAAGGTGTGGGTGGTGCAGGAGCCACCTGGAAGAGCCTGGAGATAGTTACGGTGGGCCCTCAGATAGTGGTGGCAGTGCAGTGCTGGGTTGGCCACATCCATAAGTTGAACACCTGGAATAGGAGCCCAACAGGAAAGATTTAGGTCAAAAAGATGCTTTTTCAAAGCTGACATTCTTTTCTCAGCAGACATCGGCTTCTTAGCTTTCTTTCAACAACCTCTCCCTTTCTCTTTGTCTTTGGATAATTGCCTTTTGTTTCCTAGAGTGAAAGCCTGAAGTACTCCTTTTCTTTTTTTTTTTTTAAACGTTGTCAGTGTTGCCACCATTATCTTCAGACCAAGCAAATGATGGCAGAAGGCAGAAGCAGTCACCAAGCTCCTTTTATCCCAGGTTTAGTCGCTGTTAACTACAAATCACAGTAGAGGAATTAAATTAATGCAACTGATCTCCTGAAAGGAACCACTAGAAGGGAATTGGCAAATGTATGTGTTAGTGAAACCTGACAGGAGAAAAGGTCTCCAAAAATCTTGCTGCGTAACTTCCAAAGCTCTAACAAGTGTGAGTGTGAATACATTTCAATTTTACTTTTTCACATTATAAAGAGAAAGAAAATAAATGTAAAGGGGGATGTTAACCTGAATAACACCTAGCATTGTTACCGAGAGGGAAAAGATTATAATTAGGATATCAGATCTATTTCAAATATGTCTTATCAGGAGCCGGGGAACTTGCCTGAAATGGCTTACGTTTTACTCTATTATACCGAGTAAGTTTAATGCGACCATTTATGAATAGCTAATTCCTTTCCTATATGATGATCACTCTTTAGACAGACATCACATTTGCATATGAGTCTTCTGCTTCTTATTTTTACTACTACTCTTTTAAAAAAAAATTAACACAGATAAACAAGCAGACATTTTGATATAATAAATTCACTAGCAGATGAAGTAATTATTTTGGAAATTATTGTAACAAAATTAGGTTTTCTTTATTTTTGGGTGAGATTTTGCAGGTGGAAGAGGCCATATCTTTATGACACAGTTGTTCGTACATGGTTATGTCTGTTGTATATCTGTCACACCTACATTTGTAAGCAGAATATATACTTTTTTCCTCTCTATTAAATTCTTGTGCTAGAAACATAAATAGAAAGTGTCACAAAACCATGTTAAAATGGCTGGAGAGCAGCCCTGAGGAGAAAGACCTGGGTGTGCTGGTTGACCAGAAGCTCAGCATGAGCCAGCAATGTGCGATAGCAGCCCAGAAGGCCAACCATATCCTGGGACTGCATCAAAAGAACTGTGGCCAGCAGGTCGAGGGATTCTGCCCCTCTACTCTACTCTCGTGAGACCCCACCTGGAGTACTGCATCCAGCTCTGGAGTCCCCAACATGAGAAAGACATGGACCTGCTGGAGCGTGTCCAGAGGAGAGCCATGAGGATGAGGAGAGGCTGATAGAGTTGGGGCTGTTCAGCCTGGAGAAGAGAAGGCTCCGGGGAGACCTTATTGCGGCCTTCCAGTACCTAAAGGGGGCCTACAGGAGGGCTGGGGAAGGACTTTTAACTAGGGCATGTAGTGATAGGATGAGGGACAATGGCTATAAACTGGAAGAGGGCAGGTTTAGATTAAACATTAGGAAGAAGTTTTTCACTTTAAGGGTGGTCAGGCACTGGAACAGGTTGCCCAGAGAGGTTGTTGAGGCCCCATCCCTGGAGGTGTTCAAGGCCAGGCTGGACGTGGCCTTGGGCAACCTGGTCTAGTGGGAGGTGTCCCTGCCCATGGCAGGGGGGGTGGGACTCGATGATCTTCAAGGTCCTTTCCAACCTAAACCATTCTCTGATTCTATGATTCTGTGATATGACTTCAACTGAAATTCTATCCATTGACAAAGAACAGTTTTAAATAAGATATTTGACAACTATTTAGAACCATCTTATTTTTATTGAAACTTTACAAGAGCCAGGAAGCTTTCTCCTTGTCCCTACTTTTGCATATGGGCTTAACGGTGCCTTCACTGGAGGTGCGAAATCTTTCGTGAATACCATGCTGTATATCTCTTTGACAAAACAGGAAAGAAAACAAAACCCCAAAACCTCGAGTACGCTTGGTTGAGCAGTGCGTGCACATTTTGGGGAGCAAAATGGATGAGGAAATACCGGGCGAACGTGCCGAATCCCCCGGCAGTGGGAGGCCATGGGGGCGCGCTGTGCGGGCGCCCACTGAGCGCAGCCCTGCGCAAATCCCCTTGTGTCGCTGCCTGCAGGTTTGCTTGATTTACAGACCTGCGAGTAAGGATTAAACCTTGGTAATGACCTCTGAGGAGATACAGTTTCTGGCCCTGAACATTTCGCTTTATTAATTTGTTTTGCCACCATTTTTGAAGGAAGGGGAAAAATTATCACGTGGCATTAAAGCTGAAATACGTAAACTCCCCTCTTTTTTGGTACGTTAGAAAAGGCTTAAGCATTTAAATAATTAAGCTATACGGCTAATCGACTGTCAGCCCTGAACTTTGAATTTGTTAAAAATATATTAAAGGATTATAAAATAATTGTCATATTAGAATTACATGGCATGAACACCAACACAAAGAGCCCTTTCTGCATACTACCCGTGCGCGCTCGGTGAAGACGTGCATTGAGACCCCCCCCTTTCCGCACACCCGATTTCCCTGCTGTGGCACCTTCCCCTGGCACGTCCCCGGGACAGCACACAGCGGGAAAGGACGCGGGCACACAGACCTGCTGCCAGTTTTAGAAGACATCTCAAGCACTTGTATTTGGAGGAAGAAACTGCCAACATTCATACATTCCTGAGCTTTCTGGTTGTTTATTCCTCCGTACTAATTGCTTTAGGAAATGTCCCAGCTTGAAGTCCCCCACCCAGAAATCTCTTTTTCTTACTTTCTCCACTATCTCTGTATGTCATGATCTAAGAAACATCTGTGGGGTTTGCTACTAATTAGCTGTGGCTGTGGCCTGGTTAATGGTGTCACAGGGCTGCCTCTCCAGCAATAGCTACCGGCACAAGCCGACCTTGCAGTTTTCCAGATGCACCCTTTCCTTGGTTCGTGCAGGGAAAAAAAAGGAAAACAAATGAGCACCTGCAGAGAGCAAACATAACCACAATGCACTGTAGCCTTTTAGTACGGAGCCGTGAAAACCTTCCTAAACCGTGGGTAACACCCCAGTAGAAACCGAGGCTTTTCTGCTTGCAATTTGTCATTGCTGCGGTTGCCGTCTGTCCCCTCCCCATACGCCTCCCTGCTCGCTCCTGCTCGCACGGTCGGGGGCTGGCAGGCGCCCGGGGCTCTTGTTGGAGCACATTTTGGCTGCTCATCTATCAGAGGAAGAAGGGGTCTTGTAATGGACTCCAGGTGTCCATCACTGCGGTGGGGTCTGGCTTTGAACCACCTGCGTGGCGGTGAGGGGCCGGGATGGAGGAACACTATTGATTTCTCTGGGGAACAGCTGCTCGGTGAGGAATAGATGTGTTTTGTCTTCCTCCAGGACAACACGGGTCAAGTCTTTTTCTGAACAAAAATGACAGTCTGGGTGCTGACCCATCTTGGTGTAGCTGGGGAGCAGGGCATGGAGGTGTCAGAGCGGGAGGACAGGCACTCTTTACTCCTTCCACCCCCCCCGAAGCAGACTCACAGTTGCACAAAATCTCACTGGCTTCACCAAGGAGGCGGTGGAAGGATGGTGGTCATGTAATGAACGTGTTGCTTCCCCCCCTCTCTACCCAGCCTCCAGGGCAGTGGGGCCTGGGTGCCTGGCACATATATGTGGTTTATATATAAAGATTATATATGGTTCACATATATAATCTTTCGTTTCAGCTCTGAGAGCCATTGATGGGTCACAACCAGGACATGGCACACACATTGGTACACAGCGACATGATGTCCATGCCAGCCCAACAGGGGATGCAATGGGAGACCGGGTCTATGCAGCACATGTGGGGAGACAAGGGCTACTGCATGGAGATAAATTAGATGTCGATAAAATGATTAAACATACGTCAAATGTAGACAAATTAGCATGCAGATAAATTAGGAGAAATGGTTCCTCTGTTTAGAGGACAAATGTGTTGCAAAGGTGCCGGACTGGGCAGTGGAATGGGCAGAGCCCATTTACATTGCCTACATATATGACTCTGTGTTTTTCCTCAGAGATAATTTTGACACTACAAAGACTATAAATAGAGCATACAGAGCAGAAAAGTACAGGAAGGAAGAGGAAACCTCTAATAAATTATATATCTTAAAAGGATGCAAGTAGAAAGAGGGAAAACGTACCTCCAACAACAGGAAAGTTTAAAAGAAGCTTGTACTGAGTATTATGAATTCACATGAGAAAAAGGGGTTTTACTTCTCTCAGTGTGGGAAGGCACAAAAAGTTTTGGTACTTTATGCTTAAGTGGGGAAAAGGTTGAGACCACTTTTGCCATATTGTGACTAACAAATCATGCTGTTAAGATTGTATTAAATGAGACTCCTGCTTTCTTGCAGGAGGTCACAGATTTCAGAGCAATTGCTTCTCATTCAGTTTGTCCAAAGGTTTGCCTCCCGAGAGCCTGGCACTAAACTCAACTAAAAGTAGTATTTAAGTTATAGCAAAATACAGCAGTCTTGTTCCCGGTGCCTACTGCTGTGAGTGGCAGACAAATCAGGGCCGCTGCTCTGGGCGATGTCTTAGATACCAGCACGGTTTGGCTTGCAGTGAGTCCTTGTGGGAATCCGGATTCCCCACGAGTGATGCCGGAGACAGCAAAGGTGCCCCAAGCGATCAAAGCCTTTGGGCTGTCACTCGCTGGGGACCAGGGGGCTGTCCCACAGAGAGGACCCCACCAGCCCAGTCTGCCCAAATGGTCCCCCTCAGGCAGCCGCTGTTGGAAATGGGCCCTGGTGTTGCCCGATGGCTTTGCACGTGGTCTGCGAGAGACAGCTGCTTGCCCGGGGGTTTTGCTGGTGGACTGTGGAGAAAGGGACCCGGATCTGAATGGAAGGGGAGATAACATGAAGATGAAATTGTGTTTTCCAGCCTCCAGTCCAGTGCTTCAGCACTCTCCCCGCTTCCCTTTCTAGTAAACACGATGAAAAAAAGACATGCAATATAAATTCACATGCACATGGAGAGAAGGATCATGCAGTTTTTACAGTCAAATTTGAAGATGAATTAGTCTTTGAGATACCGTCTGTTTAAGGATTATGTTGTTAATAACCCGAATTTGACACACATTCTTTTCCCCCTTCAGTCACTACCTGCAAAACCTCTCTGAAAATTATCTCTTATGAAGCTGTGTCATTAATGGCTTCCTGCGAGGTTTCCTTTGGAAGCAGCAGAAAGGTAAATAAAAATGAATTAATACAGCATTTTGGGTTTGTAGGCAAAATATGCAAATATCTTACTGACAAAGCCTTAGTAGCATTAAAGGCTTTCAGATCCTATCCTCAGAGGCTCTGCTTGTGGAATCAGAAGCCTTTAGGCAACCTTTAACTTAGTTTACATGTAATACACACACACACACAAACACACACACACACACTCTCTGTCTCTCTGTGTGTCTCTCTCCCCCTCTGCAATGTCCTCTTGGACCAACTCCCTCCGGTGCAGTTTTCAGCTTCACAGTTCATGAATTTTATTTTCAATCAATAAATAAACCTATTATCAAGTTTTGTATTCTCATCATATACCGTCTTTTCTCATAAACCATTTCACTCTACGGGTCAGCTTCACTGAGCACGTGCCACTCACCTTTATTTCTCAGCAGAGGGCTGTCGGTATACAGATGGGATGTGTATGAAGATCTAATCAGATTTCAGTTCTAACAAATATTTATGAATAAGCCCATTAAAAATTCTATTATTAGTAGTAGTATTATTGTTAAAACCTGTACTGAGATAGTGATGAGCATTTTGGTGCTCTTTGAGCCCTGATCTTCTTATAGTATGGAGCAGAGGATTGCCTTGCAGGCCCCCATACTCACTCATATCATCAAAGAAATGTTATTTACTTAAAACATCACAGCATTTATCGGTCATTTTAGACAACTAAAGGAAAGCTTCTTGCATGCCCCTTACAAGGTTGCCAAGTTCCCACTGTAGCAAATTATAAAAGGAATTGTTTTAAGGGCCAGTGACCCACCATGATGAACCACTCCTAACTGCTGAAGCAGATTTCTTTAGGCAGCATTAGTTTGGGCATGGCATAAGAAGGCAGGACATCTTCACAGTGATCAGGTCCTTGGGCAGTTACTGATTTGTGCCTTGAACTTTATCTGTCAGGCCAGGCAAAGTCTTAAATGCTGGTGTCATTTGCAGTTATCAAATGATACGATTACAAGGTCAACAGACAGACAATATTCCAAAATGAAGCCTCTGAATTGCCTACTTTGCTAACCTGACAGTGGACACAAATGGAAAAATGAGTCTATCAATGACCAAAAAGGATAGAAGCAAGCACAAGGTCAAGGAAGTTGGACATAAACATTCCCAGTTCAGCACACTTTCATATGCACACGAAAATCCAGCAGTACTTTGAGTTTATCTTGATAAAACCTCAACTATTTAATCTCCAGTACTATCATTACTATGGGATAGTAGATGCGATACTACTACGACTACAGTACAGCACCACTACTACTGGTGCTAAGGCAACTAAAAGGCTAATAGCAGCAGTATCAGTACTAAGTAACACTACTAAGTTCTATCTCTACACATTTCTAGTTCGTTAGAAGTGACAGTTCTCTTAGATCCATTTACTTACCACTCTCTCCAACATTTTAACTTCTTTTGGACCTGACCAAATTAACAGGGGAGAAGATTTTAAGCCGAAGCTAGAATCTCTCAAAGAAGGCATTTGGGATTTCCCACTTTTAAGGGGGCTGTGTGGACTCCAGGGAGGTACCTTTCCATCTGCAGCAGTGGCTCAGTTACAGAGAGTGTCTATGAAGAAGGTTTGTGTTCATGGTTTAAGTAAAGGCCTAGGGTATTGTAGTGATTTAATCTAGTTTGAAAAAAAACCCCTCTTTTCTGTATCATAAGAGGAGTTTAACTAATGGGAATAAATGCATAGCCAGGTGACAAAGTCTGTGTCTCATTGCACCACCACGAATATTTGTGGTGCATATTTGAGATGATGCACACCCCAGCACCATGCCATTAATGCAATGTAAGAGTTTTTGAGATTTATAGCCTTTTTCTTGAGTCTGATATTGAGCCACTGGTGAAGGTGAGGTTTGGGAAAAATGTTTTCGTGGTGTGCTTTCCAGTCATAGGAGTTTTAATATTCTAAAGCAACTTGATTTTAATTTAGATGGCCCCGAGTGTCTCTAGATGTTCTGTGCTGTGCCCACACCCAGCAGAGTCAGCATACTCCTGACACTAGGAGGGGCAGCGTGCAGACCGTGGTGGCTGACAGCGTGGGGGGCCTGTGGTGAAGTCCTGTGTCCCATGCCGCCCTGCCGTGACTCTGCCGCACAGTGCTCGAGCCGTCCGGCTGGTGTGAGTCCCTGCTCATGGCAGTGAGACAGTTCAGTTTCAGTGTATGGAGATCTTCGAGCCATGAACCAAAGAGGCAGAGAAGGTTGATGCTCTGCAGATGCTTAATGCTGAAGTTAAAGGCTATCTCCTATCTCAAATGTCAGTTCCCACCCTCTCCTCCCACGGATCCTTTCTCTGAAGTGCGCTGCTGATTCCTGTAAGTATCACCTGTAAGTATCACCTGCTGCAGGAGAACATGGAGCCAACATAATGAAAAGAGACTTTCAATCCTTTACAAAACTTCACTATTTGCTCACAAAAATATACTGGAAATCATAGGCAGAAATTTATAGTCATGAAAAATAATTTTGCTGCTGGTTTTGTTTCACATTTTTTGTTCACTTTTTATTGTTCCTAATTTGACTACTCCTTAACCCTACAAATTACACACTTTTAGAGCAAATTTCTTATTAGTGTCAGCAAGTTCCCTGTTTCAATGGGGTCTCATGGTCAGAAGGGATGGTTACCGTCATCTGATCTGTCACCCACGATCAGAGTTGTTCAGAAAAATATCTATACAATTTCTGCTTGAAGGCTATGGTATATAACTTGCCGGCTGATGGGACTTTCTAGGATATATGCCTATCCAATAGCTGATTCCTTAAAGATATTTGATAACTTGGATTGTATGTATAACTTCATATTATGCACTTGATATTAAACCATATTTCTTTGACTGTGGGACTCTATATAGCTGTGATGTATCTTTATGCCAATGACAAGACTACACGTTTTAGCTGCAGGTATGAGCAATGTGATAACTCTAGCAACTTGAACACTGCTTTGATTTGGGGTTTTTTTTGCTTTTCTGCTTTTTTTTTATTTTCCTAAGAAACACATGAGAGTTTTACTTCCTCTTCAGAACTCTTTAATGATAAAGCATGTGAGCAATTTTTTCTGCCAAACAGGGAAGACATGCTCCGACTTTTTCTTTATACTCTTATAACCCTTATCTTTAAGCGATGCTTCTCTCTACTGACCTACTGTTTTTGCAAGTTATTTTTCTGAGCGTGTCTGCACTGGCTGTTACAGGGTCAAGGCCTTGAAAGCAAGCCAAACTGATCTGGGGGGCCTCTTTCCTTTGTTTCAGTGGACGTTTTCCAGAATATCTAAGTCCTGCAGCAGCACTGCCTGGGTTGAACTCTCCCAGATCAACGTCTCTCCCACCATACATAGACTACCACCTTTTCTGATTTGAAGGTGCAAGGGAACCAAAAGTGTATATGTAGGCTAGAAGCAGTAAGCGCCCACAGGGTGTAGATTAGAAGGCTCCCTGTGTGCGCCTGGGGTGTGCTGTGAGGCAGGAGGCCAGAGGTTAGTTTCCCAAGGGAATCTCCTTGATCTCCTCTGGATCTCAGTGTGCTCGATGCACATGTTGTCAAACAAGCTCAAGACAGATTGTTGGGATTAATTCTTTTCCCCCACTCAAACTAAAGAGACCTCAATTATGCTTACGGCATTGAGGGAGATATTTCCAGTCACAGAGGTGGAAAAGCGAGCAAAGTATACCTAAAACTGCTGCAAGTATTCACTGCTGAGGGCCTCTTTCTTCACAATGCTTGTGCAGGCTGCCATCTTCATAGCCCAGCCAGCAAGGAAGGGGATGCGGTGTTGAGTGATTCACTCAGCTGTACCTTGCAGTCCCTGAGCCCACCTCTTGCCTCATCTCCATGGAAAAAATTGCCTCTCTGGCATCAGTCAGTAGTGACACATACTCAGAGTAGGCACATGTTACTGGGAAGGCAAGATCCCAGGAGTCTTAATGGGATACAGGGAAAATTGTTGCAGCTGAGGTAGCACCCGTGCTCTCCAGCGCCTTGGCCAGGGTGGGGGACTCTCGGTATCCTTTGGCTGTGCTTGTACAAGAAGTAAATGCCCATGCTGCCTTTTGACGTGCACCTTAGGTGATACAGATGCAGCTCTTCTTGGAAGCTGTGGGACAACGTTCTGTTGAAAATGAGGTTTTTGCAATGTTTTTGTGATTTTGACTTAATCATAGATGAATAAAAGCAGACCCCAGTTCTCTCCTCATCTTCAGTGATCACATTCACTTTTGCAATAGAAACACGCTAGGCAAATGCAGATAAAAGCCTTTGTTTTCTCTGAAGGAGTTCTGGTTGCGACCCTGGGGAGGGATCTGGCCACTAATAAGTTATCGGCAAACCATCAGACCTGGTACTGTTAACTTCAGTGTATCAGCGATTCCCATCTCATCTCCACACGAAGCAACCTTAGGTTGCATTTATGTAGCAGGCCCCCTTTGAGTCTGTGTCCTGATTTAATATCAATCTAATATAGATTGGTTAGAGATAGTCAGCATGGATTTACAAAAGGGAGGTCATGCTTAACAATCTTGATTCATTTCTCTGAGGAAGTGACAATGAGAGTGGACAGGGGTGAAGAAGAAGACATAATTTACTTGGACTTGAAAAGGCTCTCAATACAGTGCCACATAACAGATTAATTTATAAGGTTAGCAAGTATGGGACTGATGGTAAAATACTCGATTGGATATAAAATTGGCTTGGTAACAGGGGCCAGGGAGTGGCAGTAGTGGTTATAGATCACGCTGGGGAAGTGCTGTGCACCCAGGAGTGTGTGTTTGAAGACCATCTGAAGCTAAAAAGGATGGGCAAAGCCAAAAACAAAGGTGGTGGAAAACAGAGGAAAAATGATGCCGCGCAGAAAACATGAAGGCTACAGCCTGATGGGAAGCAAATGATCACATGAACTCGCGATTGGAAATTTCAGGTGACGCTCAGTGAAGAAAATTATCAAAGTTTGTTCGAAATGCCAATGAGCAATAAGTGGGAGGCATGTTCTCAGAAACCGCTTTTACCCTGCAAAGTCTAAGATCCCCGGGTCCTTGCCATGGGGATGAACCACAGCATTTAGGGTGTGTTTTCAGCTTAAAGTAAATCTTTGGAGAATCCTAGTTCTTTCCATTTGCTATAATGTAAGTAGACTGGACCTCCTGAGCTGAAATCAGCTTTTGTCACTACCCTGCAAGACGCTGTACATGATGTAACAAAGCAGAGAAGTGGCTAGAAGAACGAAATGAAATTTTAACAGAGGCACAGGAGAGCCCACAAAGGATGCTAAGAGGACTCAACACTCTGAGCACTGAACAGAAATTGGAAACTGGTTTCAGTGAATACTCACCTCCTTACCATGTGCTGAACTTTTCCATCTCTTGGACGACATCCAAAGAGGACTTGGGAAAGCTGTATTGGTGATATTGGTGCTGTCATCAGGTAGCACTGCTGGTAGTTCAAGAACATACAAGCTTTGATGTCCAGCAGAGTTGCCACCTCAGAGTCCTTTGCTTTCATATTAAAGACCCAGGCAGCCAAGCCCCCTCCCACAGAGCGTGCGTGGGAAGGCAGAGTCTTCCCAGTCCTGTCTGTGCCTCTGCCCCACTCCCCACCGGTCTTAAAGGCAGGAATCTCTGGACGGATCAGACCATGCAGTTTGGGAAGCCTGGGAAAGACTTTCTAATTAAACAAAAAAGAGCTGCTCTCTTAGTGTGTGAGTGGTGCGGTACAGGATTAGAAAGAAAACTTGATGCACTGCACCAATTAGCCTGACTCGTTTGTCTGCGGTTCGTGCTATAGGCTCTGCTTTGTTATTTGCTTATGAGTATTGGCTCAAAACTTTGGTCCTGTTCCTGAAGCCGTTAAAGTCATTAGTCAAGCTCTCATTGATTTGAGCAGGACCAAGACTTGACCCTTTGTGGCTATTCAGAGGACACAGATAAACTTTTAAATCAATCAAGGGTGTAGACTCATTCTGCTGGGGTCATGCGGTTAATACATCCTGTTCCTGTCATTTCCGCTATAAATCTGTGAATGCTTTTAAAGCAAGAGGAAAACCTGATTCCCTTCCTTTTGCAAGAAAATATTATGTCCCCTTTTATTAAAAACAAGACAGGGGTCCTTTTTGTCAGGAAAACTTGTAATGGGAAAGGTAATCTCAATACTTTCCATGTCTCTAGAGTCAGCGACAGGTAATTAGAGACAAAGTACTGGGCAATAAAGTCCTCTATCTGCAAACCTTCTCCCACTGACTTCCCATAAGCCTTTATTGGGTCCTGATTTATTCTGCCTGGGCATTAAGTCAGTACTCATTGTTGGTGTCTGTTAAAAGATCCCTTATTTTCTGCATTGCATCTACTCTACACAACTCCTACGAGATGGGGAAAATTTTTAACTTCCTACAAATGTAATAAACCTCATAATTATTGACTTCATTTGCATGGCTTTGGACCTGAGTCACTAAGCTCTCTAGTTTTACTTCTAGAGTGGGATACTTCTAGAAATGTGGTTATTTATATGAAATAATTCTGAACTACTTTGGGCTTTTTTCTTGCCGAAAGACTCACCTCATGGTAATTATGGAAATAAAAGCTATTCTTCCACTCTCTGTTGCTGAATTTAGGATTCTGAACAAGACCGTGGTGGAGAATACCCATTCTGATTCGGGTCAATTCAAAGCAGAACTCTGTGTCCTTGGCTTATCTCGAGTCCTGTTTCTTTCAGAAAGATCCTGTTTGATTTGGTAAAAGAAAGTGTTGATGTGATTGGATATGTTTTATGAAAATTGGGTTTTGAGTGCTACTTGCAAATTTCAAAGCTATTAGAGGAATCACTGGGGTGTTATTTCAGCCAGTAAAGAATAACAGCTTCCAGCACTCCCTCCTTCTGATTAAAAGATGAAGGAATAGGTGGAAGAGGAGAAGAAAGGACCTTTCTTATGCACATGTACATAGGTACTACCCTGCCCAGCCCAGCTGGCTTTCAGAGGTAGCAGATCTGTGTGCATGCATGTGCATGTTTTATAAATGGTTTGATCTTACCTGAGCATCTGTGGCTCTGGTGACATCCCATTTGTTCACACTTCTGTAGGCTTCTCAGTAAACTCGCTAGATAGAATCATAGATAGATGACAGTTCATTAGATTAGTTGACAATGCACATCCAGCCTTTCCACCCTCCTCCCCGAGCCCTAAAATGAAAATAAAGAAATTGCAATGGCAAGAAGGAAAAATACTATGCAAATACCTCTGCAAGCACTGACACATTTAAACTAATGCAGTTCCTAGAATCACAGCAATAAATGTGCTGTCAGGGGCATCACCGTTACTCCTGTGACATGACCACCTTGCAACAGCAGCAGTGCCGGCTGTCAGAGCGTTACCTACGTAGTCCTGAAACATTTTTCTATCACTGTAACTTTTGAGACTCATGATGCTTTGAAAGGCCCCTTTTCCCCTTGCAACTCTTCAGGTGGCTTTTTGATACCTGCGTATGTCACCTTGCAAAACAGGCGGTTCAGGAAGAAACTTTCCAGACATGGCCATTACTGAGATCAGTTGTTTTAGGAAATGTTTTTTGATGAAATGACTTAACAAAGTTTGCCCAACTTCCTGCATGGCAAACGCTTTTTCCTCCAACTATTACAAAAATAGCAACGAGACCAACCCCAAAGAACCCTTATAAAAGGATTCAACCCTTTCAAGCAGTTGTTTTGATTTCTTAAAATTGCTGCCAATAATAATTTACAAATCCATTCCCCAGAGTTATATCAATGCAACAGCATCATGATAAAAAACCCAACCCCCACAAAACAGACTTTCCATCATTTTCTTTAATGCACAAACTTTCTCATTCAACTGTGAGTCTTCGAGCAGTCTGTTCACTTTGAACATCAACCCTGTGCTCTGATGCAATGTCCAGGCAGTATGGTTGAGGTTTAAAAAGCTTTTATAAGAGCTCGGAAACACCCCCCTCAAGCCCCCTCTTGGGATTAGTGGCTTTATTAATATTGGTTAACACTTATTTGGAACAGTCTTCCATTAAGCTTTATTCTGGTCATTCTTCCAATCTCCATTTAAATTCCGTTTTCCTCTCGGTTGGCTACCTCATAAACAAGACACATCGCCAACTGGAACACGCAAGTGGGGTTGAAAGCAGCACTGCTGACCTCTGCTCCTTTATACCCCCTGCAAGTTGGAGACATATCAAACTCAGTGCTTGGAGCCTGGGAAGTGGGAATCCTGAACTGCTTGGAAACTCAAAAGAGCCAAACTTCAGGGTATGAAGCCATTGGGCTGGCTCACCGAGCTATAACTGTGCATACATTTTTTGTGGGTTTGTTTTTTTTTTTTTTTAATCAGCCCAGCAAGCCAGACTTACATGCTCTTACTTCATCTGAGAGTATCTTTTGCTGTAAAAAAATGTGCTGAAAACCGCGCAGCTGATTAGACAATTTTACTCAGCATTAACAAGGCAAGCAAAATCTCATCCAGAATGTCTAGCCTGATAGTTTCAATTTCTAACTAGACATACAGAGGAGAAAAGGTTGGGCATGCAAAATTGCTTACAGATGTTGGCTATGGGCAGCACTATTTTGATTTTACGTGCCCAAAATTGTGTTCCTGGAGACTGCACACTCAGCAATAACAAAATAAAATATGGAATCTGGAAATCTTTGTTGCAGGTGGGGGAGGCACCATAAAGAAAGCCAAAAAAATGAAGGAGAAATGCAGAGGCCGTGTGAGCGGTGGGTGAGAAGGATCCCACTCCCCTCCCCTGCCACGACCCAGTGCGTGCAGCAGCCACTGCTGGAGTCAACACACAGCGATGGGTACCGGGGGAGGCATCTCCTGTAGCACAGCTTCTCCCTGCTTTTCACAGCAGAGACCAAACACACTAGCTCTGGGCCTTTTTTCAGAATGCAATCACAGGTGTAATTGCCGATGGCTGTTCCCTTTTTAGGGTCAACCACTGTGTGTGGTTGTCTGCGGAATCAAAACTGTATTTGAGGGTTTTTTTAACCTTCAGTTGTGAGGTCAAGGCTTTCTGCCTTGTCTTTTCTGCACCCGTAAATGTTTCTGTCCTCAGCTTGTAAGGCAGTAAGTCTACCCACACAACACCAACAACTTACATGTTGCCAGTCTGGGGAAAGAAGGCACACGTTTAAAAGAATCAGCAGCCTAGGTAGGATATAATGTCACCGAAGAGTTTCACTGTAACATTGTAGAGTACAAAAATGAAAATATAAAGTGCATTTTAAATGATTAATGTACAAAAGCTGACCTCTTCCAGTGTGCATTAATCAAGAAAAAAATGCACACTTCCTATAGTGGTTAATGTTGCGGGTCCATTATTCAGCTTTGATAATGTGCATAAAAATGCTCAATATGACGATGAGTTGGGGTAGCTGAGAATTTAGGATGGTGGCAAGTTTGTTGTAGTATTTGGATTAGCATTCTCCTACATCTTGACAGCTTCTTTTCTTCATTTCACAAGCGTTAATAAAATCTAGCTTTATCCTCTTTGATTTTTGGTTATTTTTTCTTTTTTTTTTTTTTTTAAACAAAACAATTAAAAAATACCTGCTCAAACAAATACTACCAGCATTCATTAGTCAGGATGGTTATATGTAAAAGAAATGATGCCAGATAGTAACAAATCCAAGAGAAGTTTATTATGAAAATGGCACCTGCGGGATGAAAAAAAATTAAGTTACATAAAGACAACCATGTATGACATGTATGAGAATCTACAAAAGTATAAAAAGAACCCTGTTGTAAATGAAGTATGTACATTTCTGATTTGCAGCATTATCAATGATCAATGAAAAAAATGTTTCAAATAAGCCAGGCACTCAAGAAGTTAGATTCGGTTAGCTTAACACAAAATAAATGTACCATAGCTGTCACTTTTTAACATTTTAATTTTTTTTATATTGTAGAGTTGGTAACACTGCTAAGATTTATACGAACAGAATCCCTTTCCCCATTATTCAGCTACTTGGCACCAGTCTCCTCATAAAAGATTTCATATATTTGTACAAGAAATAGTTAAAAACACAGACACAGTCTTCACAGGTAATGAAGTTTTTTTTTTCATTTTGTAATTTTAAACACTATGGATTTAGACAGCAGCTGTGATTATCTGTTAGTTTAAATCACCAGAAATCATTTTGACACAACACAGAAACATTTATAAAAAAAAAACCCAAAACAACAACAGCTGTCTAGCTGTTTTTTGTAGCTGATAGGTGCACTCCTTTGATTGTTCCATAGCTAGAGTAGAGCTTCCAAAATTAAACTTTGAACTTCCCAATCAGCTTTCTCGCCTTTTTTAGACCCACTTAAATCCTTCCAATGGAACCTTTAAAAGATCATTAATTAAATTTGTGGCATCCAATTCCCTTTTCACTATTACTCCACCGTGGCTCGGACCTACTTCTCAAATTCAAAGCTACCGCAGGAATCGACTCGGTGCGGTGAGTGATCAAAAATCCAAAGGACAGCTGAGTTCCTGTATTAGCATTGCACACATAAGCAAATACATATGACAATCCTAAGCTCAGTTTCCTTTTGAAACGACGCTGGTCGCCCTTTGAAAGCATTTCCTCTCTCACTGGTAATTGCTCTACGTATTACTCCGCCAGCCTACCTGGGAGAAAACCAAAGAAATGCACCCTCCGCTTACAGTTCGAGCACAAGGGACTCTGGGAATGTTAACAACTGAGGCTATATGGCATCAATTTGCTTAATATATCTGAGCATTACTCCGTAGTGCATTGTGGGGTACACTGGAAGAGTAAGTCATACCCAGAATTCCTCTGTGGGAAAAATGGCTCCATTAACCTTGAGCTAGTTAAGAGTCTTTTATCTCTGAGAGTGAAGAAGAGAGAACGAGAGAGCAAGAGAAAGAGAGAGGGGAAAAGTGTGGAGGGGGGGCGAGAGGAAGGGGGGACGAGAGAGGTTTGAGAATACACAACAGCAAAGCAACAGCAGAAATTAAAAGGTATACAGACAGTGGAAGCAGCATAAGGTGACATTACAGAGGAAGGCCACCACACAAAAACCACTAACCCCCAAGAATCACTGGTTCACTAGGACTGCAGGAATGGGACTTTACCACTCCGGACTAGAGATAAAGCACAGAGAAGACAAAGGACAAAACAACTACATTAGCTTAGTATATACTGCATATAGTAACACACATTGAAACTGCAATGGGACTGACAGCCAAGGACACTTACACATTGTACACATTACAGTTCTCACATCTGTTATTAGATGCCTTAACAAACAGCTGCCAAAGATGGAGTGGAAGAAGAATTTATATTTGACAGTCATTTGGAGTGTTTGACACTACACTGTGATTTCTGGCAACAAAGACAAAATAGGAGATTTCTTTTCTTTTACTTAATGTGCAGTTTTCAGTTGTAGTTATCTATTTCAAGCTTATTAACCCATTCTTTAGTTTTAAAACATATTGGTTTCAACACTAGAAATAAGGAAAAAATAACAAGAAATACCCAAATCAAAGAACAAAAAGAAATTTACAACCTTCCCTCTATAATATTAAATGAAAAACAAAACAAACATGTTAAATAGTTTTTCTGGTTTTTGTTTTTTTTTTTTTTTAACTCCGAAGTGTTATTTGACGTTGTAAAATTAGCCTCAGTTACACTGAGAAAAAAATAAAGCAAAACAATATGCACCTAAGAAACTGCTCCTCGCGTCAATTAAATTGAGTTTTTTGTTTTTAAGCGCTTTTTGAAAAAGGCTTCCTGACCCATTTAAATTTGATGTGAGGCTATGCTTGTTAGTTTGGAGGTAAAAAATTTTAAGTCCTGCAGCAAATGTTAATGAGGGCTTTTGTCTTAACTAACCAAGGAGACTGCAGCACCCAACTATAAACCAGTACGGAACACATTCTTTCCAAAAAACCCAGCCCACAAGCTGCATATTGTATGAAGACATTACAGATTAATAAATGATAGCACCATGGTTTTAGAAATTAAGTTAAAGTTTCAGTAATTAACATTTAGTCCAACTTTTTAACATTCTAGTCACAGGCCAGAAATTAACTTTTTAAGAACCCAAATTATTTTATGTGCAAGTAAGAAAATCTTAACCATAAAAAGAGAATTAAACTCTGCATAAAATTCTAAAATACTATCCCCTATTTTAAAGGAATTAGGAACAAAAACCCCTTTTCATTTGACTTAGTCAAACAGGGCACATTGTTTATGCTTGTCTCTTTTAATCTTGATCATATCAAGATCATTTTGAAGTAAAACCAATGGTTGTCACTTTAAAATCTCTTTACCACAACACTGAGTATTCTATGGCAGAGGCATACACATATTAAAGGCATCTTAATAAAGATGCAAAGGAAAAAACACACATCTTAGAAGAAGACAAAATGGCAGGCAACTGGTACTTCGACTCTCTGAAGGCAAAAATAAAAAAATATCTTTACATTAAAGAATAAGTCAAGTTAAAGAGAAAGGGAATGAAATGGGGAGATCGTATTGAGAGAATAAGCTGACCTGCTCAAATTCAAAGTGCTAGAATTAAAGGTCTAAATTAAAACATAGTCTATGCCTCAGAGTATAACACTGAACACAGTATGTGGTCATATTTCAATCCTCTTTCCGTTCCAGAGTCTGTGTAGTGTGAATGCCATTGCTGTACACAGGAAATGGAAGAGTGGAAAAAAGTCCTTCGGCAGTTGTGAACACATTCCCTGCAGGCATTTGGGTCAGACTGGCCCCGCTCACAGCACTTCCAAACGGTCCCGACATATTGAGTCGGTGAACGTGGTGGTAGAGCATTTCCATCGGTGTTTTAGGATCCAGCCCAAAGCTGGGGCTGTTAACATCAACAAAGTTAACAGCGTGGGTGTTGGGGAGGAGGTTGCCCTGCATGGCTAAAGTAACTTCAGCTGGAGCATACCGAATAGTGCCAGTGGTGTAGACCCTCTGAGCAGCAGTGCTGGTCGCAGCAAGGGTTCCCGTTACCCTGTGAACCAAAGGAAGCACCACATTGCCTGCTTGTAACCTCTGAAGGGCTTCCAGATCCCCAGTGTACAACAAAGAGTTGGACGCTGTGGGACCTCCTGGATGTTTGTCCCGTGGAGATGCTGAAAGCGGGGGTGACAAAGGGTCAGAGGACACAGGAGCCAAGGCCGAGTTGGATGAGGTGCTGAACTGAGTTTTACGGCTGGCAGTATTTTCAGTCCCTGGTGGGGTGAGAACGGAGTCTGGAATGGAGACATGTAAACTACTGCTGGCTTGGGGGGAAGGGAAGTGCTCGGAGCTGGGGGGCTTGGTCATACTGTAGGGTGATTCATTCCTTGAGATTTCCCTGTTGGGTGGGTAATTCCAAATACTGCTATCATTATCAAAATTGATAGGTTCTGAGATTTCTGTTTTAATTTTGAGCACTGAGGCACTGTTTGGCGACGAGAGCAGCTGGGGCTGGTCCACCAAAGCTGAGTCAAGTCCATTTGGACTTGAGGTGCTTGACAGCCTTCTCCGGGTCATGCTGCCTCCCTTTTGCTTTTTTCTCCTCTTCTTCCTCTTTTGATGTTTGCTGGAAGACTGGGCATTTACTTCCCCTGCACTGTCTGAGTCCTTGGCACTGTCCGAGGTCAGTGATTCACAGTTCTGCAACCGCAAGTCTGACTCACTCTCAACATAGCGCTCCACCTTGATCTGCATAGAGCCAAGAGTGCCAAAACTGTCCTCAGGGGCCTTTTGATTCTCAAAGTCAGAGTTTTCAAAGCTGTCATCACTGTCCCTGCTGTCCTGGTTGCTGGAGCTGTTCCCGTCATCATTACAGTTCATTTCGTTATCCGACTGATTTCCTGACTTTTTCCTATCGGATTCAGGGTCTTCACTGTTTTCTGACTGGTTTCCTTTCTCATCTGACTTTGAGTTCTCATTGTCCTCTGGAGCAAAAGGAAAGTGAAACAAACCGTTAGCAACAGGAACACAATATTATAACCCAAGTCCAGATTTCTACCTACCAATGAGATCTGATTGCTGCAAACGTTTTTGGCAAAAGGCGTTCTTTTCTGTAGCGCCACAATTTTTTGCAATTTTGTTTTGGGAGAGTTTGGCTCACCCTGAATCTTTCTGACTCAGGACTGTTAATGCACTAAAAGCCAATGCCATACGGCCTGCACCTTGACGGAGGGGTGGCCTTTTCATCTGCTCTCTGGACAAGAACCATTTTGACAACTGTGAGCACAACGGCATTGTGGCTGTGTCATCCAAAGAGGAGTCAGTGAACAATCCCATTATGACCGTTATGTTCTGGTGATTGTTCTTGCACATCCGTGTTCTCCTACAGTGGGCAAGCATCCCGGTGTAGCACTATTTACTAATGAAGACTCTAGTCCTCTCATCTCATTTTCCTCTCACCATTGCTGCTTTTGAAGCGGCATAGTGTCTCTGACTTCAGTGGAATTATTACTGATTTCCTCCCATGTGAGAGGAGAAGCAAGTCATGCAGGTATAAATCTGAATGAATAAACCAGTTATAGCAATTTTGTTACGTTGCTAGACTGTCTTCTCATATTCCCCTGAAGGGCAACAAATAACAATAATAAAAGAAAAAACAACAGAAAAAAAATTCAGGCAATGAATTAAACTCTTGATTGATCCAAATCGTCTAAGGGCCATTGAAATAGCCCAGCTACAGCACTGAGAAGCTGTCACTCTTCTTGTCTGAATTCATTTAGTTGTGGCTTAGATTTTTACCTAATTCTAATACGGATGAGATAAACACTCTAGCCCTGGACTCAGGCAGCCAAAGCAGCTTTGAGAATGAATACTCTCCATTATCATACTATGTTTGAAGGGGTCATGGAAGGCTTCAGGAGACCCTGTCTTTTACAGACCAGCCAGAAATCTTTTGTTGTGAAATAAAAGATGTTTTTTCACTCATCAGAGCCAAGTACTACCCTTTTCAATGTACTCATTTTAAGGGGAGAGAGGAAGGCCCAGTTTTCCTCTAAAGATTGGTTACTCCTGGAGCCATGTCAATACCAAACAGTTTCCCAGAAGCGCTGGAGAAGGTGGGCTTGACAGGGAAGCTGCCTGAGGATTCAGGGCAATGCACTTCAAGTCACTTAGTGGGACTTTTGCTTGAGTCAGCAGCAGCAGAGAGACCCTCCCTTTTGAAAAGTAAACCTCACAGAAGCTAAGTAACAGCCACAACCCCCTAAATCTCATCCAGCTTTTTGTTCCACCTAGGGCTGAATTTCTCATACTTTTTTTTTTTTCTTTTCTTGAAGATGCTTTCTTTTAAGCCCATGGTTTCTAGCTGGTCAAGAGTGGGCTTAGGGTGAGGTAGTCTAAAGCTGCACAAAATTTGCCTGGGATTTTATCAGAGCTTGAACTGAACATGTTGTTTTCATCCAAGATGCTGTTCCGATTTCGGGTCCTTTGGCATTTCTATTTAATTCTTTTGTATGAAACAACCCCTTGTCTCTGCTGTCTTCCAAGACTACCAGACACCTCCTTCTGGTTCTATCCACCTTTGAAGAATGCTCTCTTGCTCTGCATCAGCCTTAGGAGTCATGAATGAACATGCACTTCTCACCTGGAGAAACTTACAATGCACATGGGAAATGCAAACTGTTCTCCACATGTGTGTTATTTGGCTATTTAGGAACATGACAGCATACGGGAAGCACTGGGAATAGGTGAACAGATGCCAAATGATGGTGGGCAACAAGCCTGTATGTGTGCCTAATGTTGACTTCAACCACTAAACCAAGCTGTCAAAGGAGAAAAAAATAAAGGCAAAAGATCAAAGGGAACAGCCATATAATATAACATTAAGGCCTGATCCTCTTCTTGCTTTTACTTGATTTATGTCACTGCAATCCATTTTCTCCAGATTTTTTTGGTTGTTATCATAGACATGAGAGAAAAATCATCTATCTATCTATCTTGCATACTACAGCAGAGTAACATCCTTAGTTCTTGAGCCACAGGAAACCATGCTCCTTTCAAAGCCAGATGATCTGTACCTGTGCCTAGGTAACCACTTTCAAAACTGATGGGGAATGTGTGAACCATCTGTGCACTGGACCATCTGCAGGACTAATTTACACATTGAGTTTGACAAGTACATTTAGCTTTTAAAAAACAGCTGAAGTCCTAGTCTTAAAGAGCTTAGAAACAAGTGCTTGAACCCATACCTTCTAATAAAATATAATTCTTTTAACTCAAGAAAACCCTCAAATTTTGCAATCTTCACTGCCCCCTAGCGAGACTCTTCAAAAATGTGTTTATATCAGGAAAAGGGTCATAAAAGATTGACAGTAGGGACTTATCTTCAGAACATATGCCTACTATGGAAAGTTAAGAACAAGAATTATATTCAACAGTTACAATCCCAGGTCCTCTCCACAAGGCACAGTACCTGTTCATGAAGCTTAGCTGGGAAATCAAATATTTAATTCAGTGCAATGTAGGCAAGGATGCATGCACAGAGTGAAGAGAAATACTGAGGAAATGAAGATGCTGCAGAAATGCTGAGGTCATGAAAAGATTTTGCTAGTATTTTTCAATTGAATTTTACAGGATTTTTGTTTTTGTTTTTGTTTTTTTTTTTTTGCTAAAATGGAACAATCCTTGAGAAGTAAGAGCAACTGGAAAGCCAACCACGTCTCTCATGATATGAACCTTTTGTGGGTGTAAAGGCACACCATGTGTGTTACCTGAGTTGTCCTTTGAGTCCGATTCAGAGTCAGAGGTCTCCGAGGATTCTGAGGTTTTCTCTGGCAGATGAGGAAGTTGTGCAATATCCATTGGAGTGTCCTTGTACTCTGGGTTACTGAAGAGGTGACAGCAAATATAAACACAATTGGATGATTTGCAGTTTCATGGGTTTTCCCTCTTTCATATCAAAGTTCAGGAACAAAGAACATAAGTAGGAAGAATAGCAGAGCAAACACAGAAACATACATTTTCGGATTCCCAGAGCTTCACAGCAGGGATTTTATGAAGGTTTATTTTAATACTGCTGTCAAATACTTATATTGACCAGGTACTAAAACTCGTTTGATTTTAGTGAAGTTTTAGAGCTATCAAAGCATTCTTACAGAAGTGGGACACCATGGCTCGTGCAATATCTGACAGTAAAGCTACACTGTGTAATCATCCAACAACAAAATATCTCGATTTCGATCCCATTACTGTGCCTGGAAGGACAGAGAGGGTGTTTTAACTTTTCCAATCTGTTTCTCTCCCACTGGCGATGTCTATTAGAGTTATCTCTGTAACAATGTTCTCTATCAACCTTGCCGGAGCCCTTTCAATACCTGTTTTTCTCAGCATTCCTGTTTTCCACACTTTAATCAAACAGACTATACATAAGGTTAGTAAGAAGGTGCTCAGTTAGGGCTAGAGAAAATGACCACTGCTTAAAAGACTTTGGCCCAAAATAGATAAAAAGGGCTATATATTTTTAAAATACTGCACACATGCATCCACATCACCAAGAAACCAAAAGCAACCACTCTAACTATATGACAGATGCACATGTGCATGTTAAGATGCATATGTTAGGGATAAAGAACTGTCAACACACCCATTATAATCATATCTTCATCTGCTCATGTGGTGCTCACCTGTGACTTGTTAGCAACGAACATGACTGCAATGTAAAAAAGCTACACTACCAGAGAAACTGAAAAAAACCCAACCCCAACCCGATGCTTTCTTTTGGTTTGTACCTTTCAAAATGTGTTCCTTTCCCAAATCTGTGCAAAGGCAGGGGAACAGAAACAGCTAGACATAAGTGGCATAGGAATGTTGAAAATAAACAAAGTCTTCAATCGTTTTTGAATAGGTGAGCATTTCTATGCAGTTCAAATTCCAGCCCGGTGATAGAGCAGAAAATCCACAGTCCTGCATAGAACAATATGAGGCAGCACTGGGGGTGACTGACACACTATCACAATGACAGTGTGCCCATATTCAGCCTATTACAGGGTACTGTGAAAATTCAGAGTTCACACAGTTCATTTTGAAATGCCATTCTTATGATTATCATCTTTATGGTTTTGTCCTGACAAAGTGACTTTATTCTGTTGCATCCCAGCACAGTCCCGAAATTTGCCCCCTCCAAGCAAAAGATGTTTGAGGGCTTTCACACTGTGAATAACAAGTTGCTAGAACAAGAACAGCATTAATCCTCCCTGTCACTATAATTAGTCTATCCTTTTACAGACAGCTGAATCATACTTTCTAATGCATGGAAATGTATACAGACCAGTACTCCTGCTAAGAGTAGACCTAATTATGCCTTGATCTGTCATTAAAATATTATTTGGACATTTGGATCTTGCATGGATTCCAGTACTAGGAAAAATCTAAATTAAAAACACAAATTCAGTGGAGAAGTTAATCTTGCTCTAACAGACCGGTGAAGGGAATGCAGCAGAAAAATCAACTTCTGGGAGTAGACTTGGGGAAGACCGCACTGCTTTTCTTTTTTTTGTTAGGTATATTCTGTTGGTAGAAAAGATAATTTCATGGGACGTTTGTGGACCAATTTCACCTTTTGTCTGGAAAGCAGCAAAGGGGACAGAGGCAACTGTTCGTAATTCTTATGCACCACTTTTCCAGCTAGAATATGAGCACATTTCTGGGCATTTTGAAGTTGTGTTAGGACTGGGGCAGTGAAGCTGTACCTCCAGTTCAGAACTGGCCAACGAGCCCTCTTGAAATGCTGCATTCTGCCTTACTCTTTCAAAGAGAGACAAAATGTAGCAGGATAAGGATATATCCAGAAATGCCTGTGCTCAATCATAGCAGGACAGAAACATGCAAGCCCCAGTGAACATTCCACTGCTGTGGAAGTTTTCCCGCAGTATCCCTCAATGCTCTCCTGCCAGGGTTTGCTTCCTCCTCTTCCCCAAAAGGGGAATCAAAAGTATTTCAACATGCAAGTTTAGGCAGGCACCATCTCTTCAGGGCTTGCTGGACTTGGCATAATAAGTCACAATCTAACCCCTAGACATCACTTTGAACTCTCATGGCATCAAAGGGAATGTAACAAACCATGACAAGCAACTTGAAAGGAGAACAGGCCAGAAAATGACAATTGCATTTCATGACAATCTCAAGGTTTCAAATTTTATTTGTTTGTTTGTTCTGCTCTGGAATGAAACAGAAAATCCCCCATCTTATTGAACATTTTCACAAAACAGAATGCGTTGAAAGGTATTTTCAGATGAGAAAGGTCAGGTTTATAATTCACTGTCTCTCAGTGACTGTTGGTCTTCCCTTGAGCTCAGAAACCAGTCCTTTAAAAATACTTGCACTTTGGCAAAACGGAATTTCTCAGGGGAGAGCCTTTCATTCAAGATAGTACTATTATTTCCATTTAAAATAGTTCTAATAGTTTCAAACAATTTTAATTGCTACTTTTATTTTTAAATCCCATTTTGCATTTTTCAGTGTCAATACTGTCTGACGGTTACAGAGCAATGTACTAGTTCAAAGCTTTTCTCCTGAGAAAATTCCTTTCTCTGGAGTGAACTGGAAAACACCTTTCAGAGACACCTTTTCATAGCATTCCAGAAGTTTGCTTCCATGCATTTTCAATAACCAAATAAACCAGTGCCCAACACTTCACACCAGATTATATAATGCAACTACTGAAACTTGGTGTGGATCACTTTTATCTTTGAGCTCAGGTTGAGTAGATTTCAGGGCAGTGGAGGCAAGCAATAAAATGGTTGAGGGTTTATTTGAAGACTGAGGCAGCATAATAATTCAAGAATATTCCAGTGTACTGAGACATGACAGATGTCTCAATAAATATAGCCAAATGGCACTGTTTTTGAGTTCTTCTCCTTAACTTTTTCCAGTAGGCAATTGTTTTTTCCCTAAAGCTCTCACCAGCAGAGAGAAGCAACAGAGACAGCAGTTCAAGTGAGAGAAGTGACTGGAAGACCTACCTAAGAAGGTAATTGACCCAGATGATGTTCTTCTCACTTGCGTTCTTGGCGTTGACAGCTATGGTTGCACTAGACTGTATCCAGATATAACCTCCGTTCTTCTGCATCCAGCGGTAATACTTTGTTACACATTGACCCTTATTCAGCACTGGCAAAAAATACAAACAAAACAGAAGCATGATACAGTGCATTTTAGAACGGCAGTAAAATGATCTTCATTGTACAACACGTCACAAGTATGAGCAGAGGATACTTGGCTTCCTTTAGGTTTGATGCGACATGCCAGTGAGATGACAAACAGGATCTGAAGTTCAGCATAACTAGCTGTATGTTTTACAAGTTTTTAAAGTATAATTTTAATCTGGTTTTGGAAACTCTAGTGGAAGAAGAAAAGTAAAAAGAACTACAAATCTATTTGGTTCACAGAATACTTATTGCTGTGTGGACATTTTCAATGCACTCAATGTCAAACTGTAAAAAAAAGAAAAGGAAAAAAAGAGGCAAATTTATATGTGATTTATTCATAGCTCCTAGGTAGACCTCTTTGAGATTCTGGATATTTGAAAGGTTTGGGAAGATACTCTACCCCTGCTGCTTTGATCATTTCTCCTTATTGCAGGCGATATCAACCACTGAACTTATACATCTGTTTCTTTGATCTTGTCAAACAGAATTTACAGTTCTCAGATGAACCAAATCTCCACTGGTCAGTGGGGGGAAGGTCTTGGGAGAATTTACTTTCTACCAGAGCAAAGTAAATCCACCAACAGACTGAGAAAGAGGCCTAAGGGAGGCACAGAATGGCTTGGTTAGAGCCAAAGAGTTACAGCTCTCTCCAATGTTTGAAATATGCTAGGAAACAGAAACAAGTAAAAGCAATCAGTAATGTGAAACGGTGTTATTAAATGCTCAAAGCAAGAAGGCTTAAAAATACAGATGTTTAAAGTAATATTTCAGCCAAAATATTGCCAAGTTGAAGCTAATTTGGCTTGTATCTGAGGCTTCAGTGTCAGGAGAAGGGGATGAAATGCAAATCTTTCAGTGGAAGCAGCAGCATGGTTTTAAAGAAAACCTAAACTATACAAAATCTGGGTACTATTGTTACTGGAACACTTACTCTCCTCTGCACTTCTCACTAATCCCATGAAGCTTTGTGCACTAGAGGGCAGTGTGCATTCATATACACCTTCTGCTTTTGTCATGTCCTTGTCTCCGTCTGCTAAAATGAAAAACCTCTAACTGCTGTAATAAATTTGGCTAAATTAGCTGCTAAATGGTTATCTCAAGTAATATGTATTTGCATTAATCATCTTGCTCTAAACCAGAACAAGCCAGAGTCCTAAAGACGTAGTAAATTCATATTGTCCATTTAATTACGGCTAATAAGTGCTTCATATACAATAGTTTCATGAAGTACATTTTGATTTTTTTTTTGTAGAGGGAAAAGAAAAAAGTCACTTTGGAAAAGAATAAGTATTTAAGGCAGTTAAAGTTCCTACCATAAATGTGACAAACGACACTTTGGAGCTTTCAAGTTAACCAAATGTCTATACCCCTAATTATGCATATGAATGTATCTATATCTAAATCCGTGTACAACAGATATCTACAGAAAAAGATATTTACGAAGGCAGCCATACAAACACAGGTGCTTTCTTTCTTTTTCTTACCTTGGAGGGATCCCCCAATCCCCACTCCCATTTTTCAAATACTGAATAAAAAAATGCATGTAAAAGAGTGCAATGTAAAGTGAATATAAAGTGCAAGTTAGGTTCAGCTGCAACATGAACAAATATTTGTGATCTGGGTCCTGTTGTTTTTCAGCAATCTCTAGTTAACTAGGTTTGTTTCTAGCAGAGATGTATAAGTTTCCCTAAATTTTTACTTTTGTATTCCAAGCTCTAAATATTCTGCTATGATAATTCATTGGCTTCAAAACCTCATTATACAGGAGAATAAAGATAAAATATGAACAACAGCATTTATGTCAAACCAATGTTGTATGCCACTTTAGAAAACAATCTCACATAAATTAGCCCAACTTTATCAGTTATGAAGAATAAGGGGAAAAAAAATGCTGTTGCAAGTTTTGGTCATGGTAGACTTTTCCATTTCAGTAAAATAGGACATTCAAAATACTCTGCTTACAGCTGACAGTCAAACTGATATGCCTGGAAGTCTGGAGTGATAGTGGCTCCTTTCTGGAAACCTGAACACCCACAGGTTTGTGCAGAAACTAGTAAAATCTGTCCACACTTGTATCTACTAAATGTACTGTCATCTTCTTTACAAGAGTTTTTATCTGAAGAGATTACCATGCTATACAAATACCAAAGTATGAATCCTCATAGCTGCCCACATGCATATTTGGAAGTCAAGGTATCAGGTGAGTCAGTGATGAAGAGCACACTGTAATTCTGCATACTGGTAGCTATGAGGACCCAGATCCTTCATCTCTTTCAGTCCATTTCATCCTAGACAAGTCCTTCGTCCTTCAGCACCTTTTCTATTGGTTGTTGCACCACTGGAAAAGTCAGTGTCATGAGCTGAATAGAGCATTAATTTCAAAACTATGGAATAAAGGGTGAAATCAAAACCTGATAAGTTATTTCTGAAGGAAAAGGTGCTTGCTGTTTCAAGAAAGAGAATTCAGTGCCTCAGAGTCTCATACAAACCATCTACAGTCAGTTCAGGTTCTCAAATTACTATACATCCAAAGAATATTTGAAATACTGTCTTGAAAGTCAGCTTTCCATGAAGTTCATCTACCTGCAAATTCCCACTCCCTATTTGGCCAGCCCAGATATATTACCACATACACAGGATTTTACTTCCTGCATCTGTCTAAAGCACGTTTCATATGAGAGATTTGTGGACCGCACTCTGAAGGAAGTCGCACGATTCAATATAAAAATTCTCTCTGTAAAGAGATTCTCTGGCAGACCAGCTGTGCTGTGCTGCTAAATCTGGTTCTTACATCCTTTGAGAGTGAACTAGGCACCCCCAAGCCAGTTCTGAAAGCTCATACTATAGCTAGGGAAGAAATTTCTCAATGTGATGAAAGAAAGAATGAAAAAAAAAAAAGAAATATTTTCTAATTTACAGTGTTTTTTAACTGTTAACATTGCCAAGCTGAAACTTAAAAATTAGATGAGAATTTTGAGAAAACAAGCAACTAGAAGGACACATCAGGAAGGGAAATCTATCTGGTTTATTGATAACCTAGTGTTACTGCGTAAAACCCAGATTCATTTTGAGGTTCTTCAGTTTGCAGGTACAGGGAGTCCATTAATAAAGTTAATGACTTTGAGAAGAAATGAAAGTAAAGAATTAGTTCACCCTAAGACCTGTTTGTGAAGTTATGTTTTGTTACTAGCAACAGACCGCGCATTTCAACTTAGCATAAACTTTTGAAAAAGTAATGCCATGTGGACCACATACTGAACTTATTCAGATTGTACTTAAGGCAAATCCCATACTGAGAATCAGCGTTCAGCTCTCTATTTTTGCACACTGAAAAATGCGAAGAGTTTTAAATTTCTATTTGTATTACACATGGAGTATCCAGTCCGGCAGACAATGCAGTATAGGGGAAGGTGAGACTTGTGACCACATCAGTGGGATGGCTTGTGTGACTGAAGTCACACAGGATTATGCAGGACAGGGTGTATCAGTCCATTTATAAGAATAGCAGGGGAGGTGACTTCTCTTACAGGCTTAGTTTCTTCTGCTAACCAATGCATAAGTCTCCAAAGTGTTAATGGGAGTTACACGTTTAAAAGAAAGAGGAAAAAAAAGGCCTTGTTACTAAGCCATATTGTGTGGAAATACAGAGAAATCTTTCTAACACTGGATTTCAGCTTAATGGCTGTCAGGAAAAATCTTTTCAGTGAGTCTAACTGTAAACAGGAGAATGAAACAAATCTTAAATACGAAGAATAGGATGACAAATATAATTATATATACATACACAATTATATAAAACCCTTTAATCAAAAGGAATAACTGAGGGTTAATGTTTTAAAACTGGTGACCTTTACATTAACTGCACAGATATATTCCCTAAAACAGTGCATGCTAAACTTTACTAAAATTTGCTGAAATGTTACCGAGTTACTCAATTTGAATTCAGTGGTTAGCATGCAAGAAATGCACAGTATGTCATCCTAAGAACTAAAAAAAATAATCTCACTTATTTCTCAAAGTATGATTATATTGCTATGTACACAGTTCCCAACAGAGGGATTTCAGTTTTCCTTGGTAGCTTTGCGCACAGCAATATTCTTGTAGCAGTGGAGTGAAGGAGGGGGGGAGAAGAAGAAACAGTTAGTGTTCTTTGCAGGAACCTATTTCTGTTAGAAAATCAAAATAAATCAGTACAAGTTTGTCTTCAGAAATATGGTTACAAAAAGAAAAAGAACGTAGTTTCTTCCTGTAAGGCTGTTCTGAGAAATCAAAGCCAAAGCTTCTAAATAGTGAGTTGTGTTTTAAAAGAAGGAAGTAGCTTAATTCAGTTTGAAGAGGAGATGAAGAAATTGTGTATCAAAAGCAGTCTTTTAGCAGAGTCTCTTACAAAAGGACATTTTACTCATGTGCATATGCAGTTAAAAGCTACACTATATTGCGTATTCAGGTAAGTATTGAGTAAATAGGAAATGATGAGATCATCTTACATATTCACACAGCTTCACAAAGAGGCTCTTTATAATTGGTGAAAATATTGAGGTTACATCTGCTGTGCTATTCACCCTTCTCCTTGAAATACCTTTATCAATGACTGGACGGTATTGATACTGAATTCCCCTTGTGATAAACTTATAAGAATATTTTTAATTTACTGCATGAGGATGAAAATGCCATACTTAATACCATAGTCGGATACTTAGCTGCAGCCACAAGTACTCTTTCTACATTCACAAAACTGGCAGACGAAACATGAAAAGGAATACTGACTCTTTAATCTCCTCTTCTCCACCTAAGGCCCAAGGCAAGCTGACAGGGTAACTTCGTTCTGGAAACAGAAGGTTTTTTATTTTTTTTAATTCTGGATTACTTTTTCTTTTGCTTTTGAAAACTGCGGGCTATAGGGGAATGAACCTGGCATAGACTTAAAACAAGAACAAGTTTCTTTATCTGAAAAGTTACAGTCCTTGATGCTTACAGGAAGGTCATTTTCAAAACCCACAGGAAAAATAGCATCACAGCCAGAAAGAGTGCATTAAGTGCCTTATTTGGTTGTAACAGAGACAGTTTTTCATTTATAACAGCTCCGAGGATCAAGTGAGCCTTTGATGTTGTAAGGACTTTTCTATAGATTTTGCAATTAGTGAGTGAGATGTTTTAAATAGTAGGTATCCACAAATTGGATTTTAGCAATGAAAAAAACCCTACTGAGCAATATTTAGCAATCTTAAATGATGTTTGTTGCCTAAACAGAATTAAGAGTGAGATGATAGGAGACTTGTAGACATTCCGTGAGCAAACGTGTGCCATCTATATAATTCTCCACAAACACTTTAATTTTGGATTCAGTGCACTGGGTGGGGTGAGGAGGAGGGGATGTAAGCCAGGACAGTGTGCAAATGCGTTCTCTACCCACCAGGCCAAAAGTGTGGCCTCCAGAGCAGATTGCTTGCGGAAGAATGCCACCTTCCCATCATAAAAATCCCCACGGGTCGTGTTGCTCTACTTCCCCTCATTGCAGACAGTTGCTTATCAGCCCTGTGTGACTTACAGTATCTCAACAGAGTTCTCTTAAGAAAAACAGAAAGATTATAATTGTTTAGAAAAATATTGGTTCTGTGAAAGCTGTATTTTACTTACACCATATGACAGCAGAAAGCCCTGAGTGCTGGACAGAGAACATCTTTTTTAGGTTTGGGTAGGATGCAGTGTACTGTGTCAATAACAGTGACTGAGATTTGGCTGCTATTGTGATAGGAATATTAGAAAGTAATAATTGCTGGCTTCTAAACATAAATTCATCTTTTCCAAAGTCAAGCAGGAAGTAGCAGGTCAGATTCACAAAAGAAAACTGTACCTCGTTGGTACCCAAACTCTCACCTAACCTCTTCATTCACCTGGGATAATTCTTTTAAGCACATACAGTCACTCTGAAAATGCTAACTGTGGCAACTGATTCAGTGCTGATTTCTGCAATACAGAATACTGTATTTCTGTACACGGAATGCTTCCAGTGTAGGGATGTTACATACATAAATACCTGAAAAATTAGGCAAAAATAAGGATCAACAACCTTGCAGGAAAAAAATAAAAGGCCTTAATCAACCATTTAGAAAAACTGGAAAGCTTAAGAATCTTAAAAAACTAAGCAATGTTTTTCCTGCCTCACTTTGCAGAAAAGCAAATCTTAAAAATGGTCTAAGTCAAACTGTTAAGAAAATGTGGATTCATATTAGGATCGAATTTGTAGCTCAAGGTCATCGCTTCCCAAATACAGTGAAAAAAGTCTTTCATGCTACATGTCCAGCTAGGGAAGAAAAGTAACTCTGAATAGTGAAAATAGTTTGGAAAAACATTAATGGATTTTCTAACGTATCCTAATGTCAGGAAAGTGGTAATCCAGCGCTCTGAAAATTCCTAGCTTCTCCTACAGATTCTGTCTTCATTTGATTGCCTTCATTTGATTCCAAATTATCTCAGATAAGGACCAGAAAGATATTTTGTTTAAAATCAACCTATGTTATCTGTGCGAACATCCCTTCACAGCAGCAGTACAAATTTGTTAAAAACCCAGCAAAAACAGAAAAAGAAAACTATTTCCCAGTACTAAGCACAAATCATCATCTCCTATTTGAACAACGGAGACACTTTTCTTCCCCTCTCCCTTTCACGGTGGTTACAACATGCTGTTTGCCCATGGTCCATCATTTAAAATTACAATTTTATAATTATGCTTAACAATAACTATTAACAAGAATATATAATGCTATGTAGGATGTTTATTTTAAAATATTATGTAGGTATTGATCAAATGTAATGACAGAATTATAATATATAATTCAATGTATCACTAGATGCACTCTTCCATGGGAGCTTACAACATGCATAACAGAAAACTTACGTTTCTATAGCTAAAATGAGGTACATTAACTAACTAACTGAGTTTATTTAATGATAAACAGGATTGAAAAATGAACACTAGATTTGTCTACCTAGGATTCTCTAGGTTTTCTTTCTTTCATAACTTTTCTGTTCCCTCATGATTTGTCTGTCTCCCCATGACTTTCAAAACTTCAATCCTGCCACAAAGTGATTTCCTTCTGCTAATATTGAAATGGTCGTTTAGAAACCCAAGCCTGCTTTGAACACCAACTTCAGACAGAACTTCCATTATCATTAATGAACTCTCTCTGTTCAAACTGGAGGGGAAAATGAAATCCCAGATCCAAATTTTGCCCTCAGCTACTAAAACGCAACATCAGAGGAGAAATTTGGCCCTGCTTGCTCAAGAAACTTAAATCTGTCCTCCATCTCTCCACTAATATTAATGTCCATCATATGACAACCTATGTAAGATTAATGACTTTAGAACGTAACCCTTTCCATGCCAAATGTATCAGCAGACTATACACAACTATATCTCCTACAAATAGGAAAAGAGACAGAAGTTTCACAGAAGCAGATTGGCAGCAATATTAATTTTCTTTTTGAATTTCGTAGGTTAAAGACAGTCTGTTTCAAGGCACTGGATCCCTTTAAACATGTTTTCATTTCTGGGATAAGTCTCTGTTTCGGTAATTGGACTGAGTGAAATGAGTGGTTTTCACAGCCTAATCTCTAGCGGAAAGGGATCCACAGCACAGTGTCATGGTGGTACGGCACAACTGAATGTTCAAACACCCTTCTAACCACCATAAAGATTCATCACTGTCTCACATTTGGCAGTAAACTACATTAGATATTTTAAAAGCATATTGTCCCTTTATACCAGATAACTTGTAAAAAGAAAAGGAAAAGGAAACAACCTAAAACTTTCCACTTTTCTCTACAAGCCTCAAAAAGACAGCTTAGCACTAACAAAAAAAAATCCCTTGTAAAATAAAAATAAAAGAACTTCTGAATAACTAAGTATCTTATGATTTTACAACCAATACCTAGCAATCTGTGTACGTGGGGTACAAAGGCCTCAGATGTTTGGCAGGACATTCCCAAATGCCCACTGAACCTAAGTCCTGGACACCAGCACACTTGCTTTATAAGTTATCAGACATCAAAATCAACATTGATCCACACTGGCCACATCACTGATGGATGGCTAAGCCACAAGTGATTTATGCAGGTTCTTTCAAACGAGTGCTAATAAGACCTACTACCACGCCATCACATATCTGATATATGCTACACATTTTACTGATACTATTTTCATATCCTTCCAGCTTTGAAAACTGCCTCCCTCAGAGCCACAAGGTCAACTGTCCAGACCTTTGAAAAATGAAAAGAAGAGAAAAAACCCACATAGCACTAATGTGTTTCTAAAACTCTGGCAAGATCTGCAACAGTTTCTTCCTACCTTCACATAGTGACATTTCAGGATGGAGTATTTCACAGCCTAGCAAGCTACAAACAAAATCCTTAATCCATCCTTGGATTTTCAATGAAGCAACACTGTTTCTGACAGACTACACGGTGATGAACACTTTTGTCTCAGTAATCTTGGAGCGAACCTCAGCAATGAAGGTAAAAAGATATATGGCTGAAGTACCTTTCTCCTTCAATTTTAAAATGGCATCCGTTTACATTATGTAGCAAAAGTCACCACAGAAATAGTTTAGTGGACGGAGTGAAGGTGAAGCTGCTGGAGGTGCACAGTAAAACCTTTTACTCCCATGGCTTTGCAATTTATCATGTGCTTCTGCAATCCATCACAAGAATAATATCAAAGCATAAATTCATCTTTGGGGTTGGAAATTTTGAGCACAAAGAGACTTTTTAATAAAGAAGGAAAATGATTAAGGGAGTAACTGGGAAACCAGAGGTTCCCAGCAGAAGTCAGAGCTCAGCCTTCATTCTGTAGCCCCTTAATGCAGTAGCTGTACTTATACAGGTGGTACTACATGCATTTTTAATCTAAAAAGAGAAGACGAGTTTAGGTGTAACTTTCAACTGACTGTGAGCTATAGAAGACTTACAACGGAGAGCCTACAAACTGAAAGTTAAAGGGTTATTGATGCAAAGTATATCTGAGGCATCTTGCAAAACAAATGTATATTGCTAAGCTACAGAAGGCAGAACTGCAATTAGGTTCAGGAGCTAATGGTTTAAATAGCTTAATTTTTTAGCTTTGTAGAGCTTCCTGCTTTGTTTACTATGCAAAGGATCTGATGCTTCTAGTAAACTCTCTTACATACTTTACATACAGAAAACATTTGTCCAATAGCACACAACTTGCACGTGAAAAACTCAGCCACAAAATATCATGAAGATCACAAATTTATCCAGATTTAAAATGATATCTGAATATTTATATGGATAATTAGGATACCAAATATTACAATAGTAACAACCACCCTCCACAAACAGAAATGTAAGCAGCGGTATAAATTCTCATCTTTCAAGGAACGAATCAACCGTGAGTTAATAGTGTATTACGGAGAAAGCAAGGGTGCAAGGCATACATAACTGCACATTGCAGAGTGTCTCCCTGCTTCTTCTAAAGAAGCGACCAGCTTTGGTCAGAGAGCAGACAAAGAAGTCAAGCTAGACAGACTAGCATCTCTCATAACACAAAGAAGTACTTGCAGGAGCAAACACAACATCTGCAGGATTTCAAAGCATGGCTAAAAGACATGAAACGTACACACTCTTGGTTAGGTGCACATCTCTTAAGATTCATCAGGACTGAAAAACAAACACTAAGCATAAGCTAAAACCAAAGACCATGCTCATTTTTTTTCCTGGTATGAATCAAAAAACTGTTTTCTTTATATGCTTCAGTTTATTCTAGTTTCTTATCTCCTGTTCCCTCATCCTGCTCTATCACCACTATCTCCAGTCAAAAGGACATAAGGATGGCAGTCTCCAATGCAGAAATCTTTGCTGGTCTATAGTATGGACAAAGAGGAAGATTGTGCAAGTGATCAGACCAACACTTCTGCAATACTTTGAAAACAAGATACTGTCATCAGGATGCCAGGCGGGCTTGGTTTAAGAATTAGCTAAACATCAGACATTCTATCAGCCTAATTTAGAATCAATCTTGCTTTTTAGTGATGATAATAAACTTGTACAAACATGAGATTCATTTGTATATTTTAGCATTTTATTTCAGTCCCAGAATGCAAAACCTGACATCGGAATCAGTTTGATTTTTTTGGTGATTGAAGATATTAAGCACTACAAGAGCATTGAAATTTCGATCTGATTAGGATAAAAATTCCTCAGGATCAAAACACTTCTTTTTTTCCCCCTACAGTTTTACTAATTGTGTGCTACTTGACATTGCAGAGTTATTCCACAGCATGATAGCAAAATATGTGAAGTGTATTTTACTGTTAGAAATTATCAACTCATTCTATTTGTTTTTCATGTGTTTGAGGTTATTAAGAGAATAAAAAATTATAACTGATGTGCATAAGTTAAAAGGGTTAGTTCAACTACAGCTGGTAGGCTAAACCACTAAGCAATATTTTGTACAGCAATAGAATTTTTCTACTGAACATACATAAAAGAAATCATGAATATATAACTGATTTAAAAGCAAACTGAGGGGGTAATATCCCTTGAAAAATAGGGGAGCCATGAAAAAGGTGAATGTGGAATAGTTTCTTTTCAGAAAGACTGGATTATTCTAACCACTGGAAACCAGATGAAGTAGATCAGAGGGAGGGCTACCAAACATACTCATCAGAGACCTTTGCTTTATGGGAAATGAACTGCTCTGGCTCACTGTTCCTGAGGAATTGTGTTTCTTATAGCTGTAAATCAAATCCTGAAGAAACCAGATGATATTTTCTAGGCAGTAGCAGAGGACAAGAAGTATCTTTTTTGCCAGTGTCAGGTTTCTGAATATAGACCTCAATTAGGATTTCAAAATGAAAAAGCATGTATTATATACCAATATATACTTGTGACAGTGTTCTTGCAAGCAATATATTAATTTTCAAATGGTGGCACGTTGTCCTATATTTGTCCAAAAGTATATTCACGGCTGCCTTCAGAGGTCTTGACTTCTATCCTTCCTTGCTGCTTTCTTAGTGACTTTCATTGAACAGTAACATCAAATACTTGATGTTCAATGAAGATCATTATTTTTTTTCAATTAAATGGAAGATGTATACTCTTACAGCATATGACATCCATTCATTCTTAGCAAGAAATGCACTTAAATCAAAAAAGGATGTTACAGACGTCTGTGCGATAACAGTGTCAACCAAAGGGAAGCACGTACACACAGCACCATACTCCAGAGAGCAGTGTCAATTACCCTTGCTGAGCTCCACAGACAGTGCTAAGACCTGTTACAACAGTAATTTTATTAATCTGCTTGATTTCTGATATTGATTTGACATAAAATATATCCTGCTAGTTTTAAGATCAGGAACAAGGGCAGTTCTACACATGCTTGGTGAAAGCATATGAACTGCCCTATACTTGCCATGCAGTTCAGCCATGCGATGTTTCTATGCAGAGGTAAGTAAAAAGAGAGGATCCGATCACCGTCCCCATTCTTAGAAATGGTAAAGTAGAACTGGGGGCATGAGGGGTCTTTCTAGGGTGTTAGTTCCAGGTGCATAACTATGAAACATAATATATTCAACTCTTTTGTGCCAAGTATCATAATGAAGAGCTCTGTTACACAGAGCTAGGATTAGGGAGTGTATCTGAGCCAGGGTACAGCTAGACCTGCAATTTTTGAGGGCTCAGATTCAAACACAAGTTGCTACAGCTTAGCCAGTCGCTGTGTGTCAGCTGAGCCAACAGCTGAGCCATGATGCTGGACGGTGTACAGGCTGTTAGTCTAGAAAACACTTTAACTACAATCTCTGTGAGAGAGACAGTGATACCTGTCAGGATTCTATCAGCAATTGGTTCAACAAACACAGAAAAGATGAACAAATCAGAAGTTTCCGAAGCTTCTGAAACCATGAAGCATTATAAAATGGGAAACAGATTAATAAGGTAGAATTGTAACACTAAACAATTGGCTGGGAGATTTGTGAAAAAGCATTGAAAGCTTGACTGAAACAAGATAGAAACAATATCTCTAAACTTTTTATTTCTGTTCGGAAAAAATTGATGCTCCAATAACTTGTGGGATCACCACCATGTGTTATTGTGTTGGAATAAATGCAGGCATATATAGAGTTAGAATATGAACTTTGTTTTATTAATCCACAAGGGCATCAAGCTATAACTAACATAAATCTCTAAGTAGAAATCTTGACCCCAGTGAACTTAATGGAATTTTTGCTATTTATTTCACTGGGGTCAGAATTTTAGTCCATATAAATTTGTTTTTTTAGGGCATAATCCCCATGTCCATTGAAGCCAATGAAACCTTTTCCATTGACTGTAACTGACCTTTCATTAGGGCAGCAGTTCCCTTACAAAAGACTGTTGTCACCACTATAGTCCTGCAGACCTTCTTCACCATTATACTTGTTATGGTCACATTCCTGAAACTGCTTTTGTCTTCTTTTATCTGAGATAGCATTAACAAGGCCTGTTTTTCAAAGTTTCTAATGGGCTGCTATGATCTGAAGCCATCAACAGCCCTCTTGATTTTTTCTGTGTGATTTTGTGCAACATTTCTTCTTTGCTTGTTTTCCTCTTTGATGTCTTTGAATAACCTGGATGAGAAGGCAAGATGTACTGGTCTTACTTTTCCCATTTTTTTCTTATATGTTTTCAGTGAATAGGCAGAGTAGCAGTTTTATTTGTGTTTCTTTTTACCCTTAGATCTACCATTGCAATTTGGGATTCTTCCTGTTTTAATCTTTAAAAATTATTTTCTCTCCTGTAAAAATCAATCAAGATTTTTAGCTGCATTCTGCAGTCCTCCATCAAACACACCCTTTTCAGTTTGCTGCTTTCTCAGGTTCTGCTTCTATTTTTCAATAGGGCTTTCTAGCCACTACTTTAGCTTCCAGTTCCTCTTCAAAATATTGCATAATGCTTTTCTTTTTCATGGTATTCTCAAGCAATTATTTCCTATGTTGTACTGGCAAATGTCCTGCATTGTCTATTTTGGGGAGCTGCAGTTCTGCTGAGTTTTACCTTCTGCAGCCAGTGTCTGCAAGTTCCTGAATTTCAGCTCTAATTTTAACTAAACCAGCAGGATTTTCTCTTTCTAGTTTGGTTTGAACTTGATTTTCTAGGATGGAGAAGTTGATATGAAGTGTTTTGGGATTTTGTGATTTCTTTCTCTTGTTTTTTTCTACAAAGTTTTTTTCCAAGTGCTAGAAAAGTCGAGCATCTCTCTGGGCAAAGATATGAGCCACTGCAGCTTTTGCAGCAGTTATAATGGGCAGGTATTCTTCCTGAGATATTCCCAAGTCTAATTTAAACTTGAAGATCTTTCATCCAGAGCATGAGTTTGAACAACGTGAAAAGATAAATGCAAAGTCCTGTACCTGGGATGGGCTGATTCCTTGCAATGGTACAGGCTGGGGACTGACTGGCTGGGATGTTGCTTTGCTGAAAAGGACCTGGGGGTCCTGGTGGACAGTGTGCTAAGTATGAATCAGCAGTGTGCTCTATGGGCTGTACTAAAAAGCACGTAGCCGGTAGATCACAGAAAGTCATTGTTCCCCTTCACTCATCACTCTTTGGATTGCATCTGGAATCTAATTTTAGGCTCCCAGTAAAGGAAATATATTGATAAACTTCAGTGAGCTTAGCGGAGGTCTGTCAAGATGGTCAGGGGCTGGAGTACTCTCCTATGAAGACAGATTGAGAGAGTTGAGGTTGTTCAGCCTGGAGAAGAGTAAGCTCCAGGGAGACCTTATAGCTGTCTCTCAGTATTTAAAGGGGGCCTACAGAAAAGGTGGACAGGGACTCTTTATCAGGGAGTGTAGCAATAGGACGAGGGGTAACCGTTTTAAACTGAAAAAGGGTAGATTTCGATTAGATATTAGGAAGAAATTCTTTACTGCGGGGGTGGTGAAACACTAGAACAGGCTGCCCAGAGAAGTTGTGGATGCCCCATCCCTGGAAGTGTTCAAAGGCCAGGTTGGATGGGGCTTTGAGCAACTTGGTCTAGGGGAAGGTGTCCCTGCCCATGGCAGGGAGCTTGGAACTATGTGATCTTTAAGGTCCCTTCCAACTCTAACCGTTCAATGACTCTATGATTCTATGATCAACTAGACAAAATGCTAAGCAATTTGCTTTGAATCAGTGTTGATCCTGTTTTGAGCATGAGGTGGGACTAGAAGATGTCCCAGAGTCCTTTCCAACCTGAATGATTCTATGAACATCATTTTCCTATAAGCCAAGAGAACAACTATACATAACAGATGTAACCAGCCTCATCTATTAAAAAAAAAATTAGTCTAGCAAGAATAATTATGCTATAGCTACACAGCCAAGTTTGGAACCCCACTGTGCTGGGTGTTTATAATGGGAGAAAGTCCCTGTGTTTATAAAGCTTGCAATCTAATCAGCTAAACTGGACATACAGTGAGAGCAGGAACACAGTAAGATGAAGTGATTTTCTAGAAGTCACTCCTGTCTCCAGGGTCTCCTGAGTCCTAGTCCACTGGTCTGCTGGACCACACTGCACTCACACTGACTGCATAGGTCTCCAAGTTTTCTGAAGATGAATGTTTCATAAAGCATATTCTATTTCAGAGAGAAGTGGTCATTCAGAAGATTAAGGTCTTTTTCAAATGGGATGTTCATCTCTGCCAGGTGGTATGTTAAGTCTGAATCATAAATATATTTTATTTCCTTGGCCAGACAGTGCAGTGGAAGTGCAACTTGTCATTTTTGACTTCCAGTTTCAAGAGCACCAAGTAAGTTTCTGAATTTGCTCCTTCATTTCTGAGCAACTGACATATTCTCCTGTACCTCAGTACAGGTTAGGGGCTGACCTGCTGGAAAGCAGCTATGTGGAAAGGGACCTGGGAGTCCTAGGGGACAACAGGATGACCATGAGCCAGCAATGTGCCCTTGTGGCCAAGAAGACCAGTGGTATCCTGGGGTGCATCAAGAAGAGCATGGCCAGCAGGTCGAGGCAGGTTATCCCCCCCCTCTACTCTGCCCTGGTAGGGCCTCATCTGGAATATTGTGTCCAGTTGTGGGCTCCCCGGTTCAAGAAGGAGAGGGAACTGCTGGAGAGGGTCCAGCAAAGGGCTACGAAGACGATTAGGGGATTAGAACATCTCTCTTATGAGGAAAGACCAAGGGGCTTGGGTCTTTTTAGTCTGGAGAAGAGAAGACTGAGGGGGGATCTTATCAATGCTTATAAATGCTTAAAGGGAGGGTTCCAGGGGGGTGGGAACAGTCTTTTTTCAGTGGCACCCAGCCATAGGACAAGAGGTAATGGGCACAGACCTGAACATAGGAAGTTCCATCTAAACATGAGGAGGAACTTCTTTACTTTGAAGGTGGCAGAGCACTGGCACAGGCTGCCCAGAGAGGTGGTGGGACCTCCCACCCTGGCATCATTCCAAACCTGCCTGGACACTGTCCTCTGCAACCTGCTGTAGGTGACCCTGCTCTGGCAGGGGGGGTTGGACTAGATGATCTCCAGAGGTCCCTTCCAACCCCTACCATTCTGTGATACTAAACACTCAAAATGTAAATGATGCAAAGTTACTTTGCTTATTATTTTGGATAGTTGATTTTATTTTTTCCACAGAAATGTGTCTAAGCTGACCTTCTTATGCTAAATGCACTTTACTGTCTAGAAACTTCAGGGACTATTTGAAAGCTTTACAGAGCTTGATACTGTTGTTGGATGCCAGATATTATCATAGAAGCTGTCCTCATTCTCCTGCTTTCCAGTTGCAGTTATCCTCATACTTTCCCTTGCAGATCAAGCAAGGTGCTTTTGGACTGAAGATTTATACTGCCTTCTATTGTAGATGTATGGTTTTGTAAAAGCTAATTAAATATGGCTATATTTGGGTTTCTACACTTTTACTAGGAAATGGTAGCAGGACATGGTGCAGGGGGAGCAGAGTTACTCAAATCTGGCAGTCTGAATTTAAGAGGCAGTTTGCAGATAGTCTTTTACATTAAGAAAAACACACAAGTCAATCATAAACGCAGTCAGTCACTGAAACTTCCAAAGAATTATCTGGCTTCACTGCAGGCACAGATAAATTAGAGATTATGGGCCTAAGTCTCTTTTCGCACCAGGGTAAATCAGGAGCACCATCACTGAAGTCAACAGATCTGAACAAGAAAAGAATTAGGCCCTATGGCTTTTAATAAGAGGAATACAAAGAATTTAATTACAGGAATCAAGCTGAACTTCCCTTCCCCCATACACAGACATCTGCACATGCTCTCTGGTAAGGTTTGTCTCTCATAACATTTTTGTACTTCTGTTATCCTTATCCTGATCAGATACTACCTATGTGCAAATAACGGGGACTTAGATGCTATGGGGATGAGGGCCATCTAGATGTTAATACACGGAGTGGTTAAAACACCGGTAGAGTTGTAGCTCAGTTCTGTATTGAGAAACCTGGTGAAATCCCAAATATGTTGCAGTTTTCGACCTCCACGTTATGACTCAGAAATAAAAAATGAAGAGAGGAGTTCATTTTCTATGCTAGGGAGGGAGTTTCTCACCTAAGCAATACCTCTTTGAAGAAGTAAAATAATGCAGCGTACATGTAAATGAACAGCTGCTGGAAACTCTGGTAATACAAATATATTTCTTTAATTTCCACATATGTGAGCAATCTTACATATCTATAAAAAGACTTGAAAATAAATAATACAAAAAGTTATATTTGAGCCACTGTTTATGAAACCCTATGACAAAAAAAGCAGGTGCAAGATGAAGACCCCAGTCATGGAATATAAATAATAGTCCAGGAACAATCAAGTGTTGCACCAGATTATTTTGACAGAAATGGAAGTACTTACAGTCTAAGTGACTATGTCTGATGCCTTCCACATCTTCAGCATGAATGAAGTGGTAACATCTCTTCCCTACAATATCTACAGGGGTCAGATCCATGTAATCACTAATCCTAAAAAGGAAAAAAAATACAGTCTATAGTTCAAGAAGGAAAAGAATACAAGAACTGTCAATTGACTCAGAAAGTGAAATCTGCTAAAAAGTTTTTCACTACTACACTAATTTGAATGTAATATCTGTACAAACAAGACACAGCCTTAAAGAAAAAAAAAAAGAAAGAAAATGTTTTTTAAAGAAACCTTGAAATCATTTTATCCATTTAAATAAGCGGAAAGTTAAATTCTAGTGCTTATTCTCCCCCTAGCATAACACCAAGACAATATAATTCCATGAAATTGTAAAGCATTAGCAACAATCCAAAATCCTCATTAAAAGACCAAGATGATTCAAGGTTACATAATAAAGTAAAAACATGTTATGTTTATAACAAATGATTAGAGACACATTTCATTTCAACAGATTGGTCTTCTATTGGGTATATTCATGAAAAAGCTCTTCAACCATTTCTTGGCACCAAGTCCAAACTGATATTTCAAGGGATATAATTTAAATGCTGAGACATACAGATGCCTCAGGGTGTTATCGTTTTTAGTCTAATTCATTTGGGAGCTCAGCTTTCACTCTGGGCCCTTTCAACTGGGACTTTGTTGTTTATTGCACATAGAAACTTTAAAATCTATTCTGCAGACCTTTGTGTGCGTGCGTCTGTGTGTGTGTGTCTGCATGCTTGTGTCTGTCTGCGTGTGTAAACTTCTGTTATGGAGTGTCAAGATGTCAGTGTCCTTAAATGCAGTACAGAAAATAACAAAACAATTGCAAAATGCCTTGCTCACACAAGCATTTAAAAGTATGTCTGTTTTTTGGAAATAGAATAATTTTTAGGGTTTGAAATCTGCTGCAATCATTGGGGTTAAGCCCACTTTGCAATTGTAAGATATAATTGCCGTCCATTTAAGGGAGCTGTAAGAAACACCAAACATCATAGCCAGATAGCTGAAACTACTTGAGTGTGATCCTGAGGGAGGCCAGTGGTGAGGCTAAACCAGAAACCAAACTGCATAGGTCTGGGGGGTTCCCAGCAGGCAGATGGGGTGAACACAGCCACTGAGGCACTCACTAGCAGAGCTGTGTTTGCCTGGGTTTGTGAGGAAGGGAGAATGCATAGACCAGAGAGAATGGAGGAGAACGGAAGCATTAGACAGAGCCACAGCACCATGGGTGGTTTGTCCCAATTGAAAAAAAAACAAACATGAAAAACATCACAGGTAAAGCAGGTGGACTCATATTTGCTAGTAAAAATTGCAAAAACCAAGTTTAGCACAAAACACAACAGCCTTCTCCCACTTTCATGAGAGTGTTGAAAGATGTGTACTTTCCAAACAACTGCCTGGTAGTTATAGCACGTAACCGAATGTGGGATACCCATCTGGGGATACCTGTCTGATGTTTACCACAAACTAGAGTTGAAAAGCACCTCTCCTACCTTCTCACGGAGAACACAATTCACCAGGATAAAGACAAGCCTGGGATGGTGGCAGTGGGACTCCCTATGCCTCCTGCTGAGTTCCTCCACTTTGGTCGCACAGTGATTTATGGGCTGAGAAACAAGGGACCGGGGATCTCTGACCAGTGATAAGAAACCTCACCAGAAGGAAGGGAATCTGAGATTTAAAGGTTCCTGTCTCCCGTACTGTATATTATCTTTTTATACTAAACTAAGTGTATAAACAGTCCCTGGAGTAGGAACTAGAACTCAAGTTTCTCCCCCTCCCATGTTTACATTCTGCTCACTGCAATACTTTGCTGTCTCTTCTCTGGCCCAAGAACTGTGTGTTTTCTGTTAGAAGGTGGCTCTGCTTCAAGATCAGGAAATCCCACCTTGCCCAGCCTAGTATAAAGGGGCAATCTCCAGGCAGGCCACTGCCCTGTGATGTACCCAGGCTGCGAGTGCTACTGTTCATTCAGCTGTATTTTGTTTCTTTGCAGCAGCATGTTTCTGTAAAGTCTTCACAGATAAAAATGAACACAGCAAGGCAACTGTGGAAGCAGATTCCTAATCCCTTAAGTTTAAAGCTAATATTAAGAAAAAGCTTTTTCAAACAGACATATGAAGGACATAAGATTTTTTCTGATGAAAAAAGTGGAAGAAGAAACAGAAAGAATATCCAGATGTAAATGATGATCACTGGCAAGCAATGACACCAAAACCAGAAGCAAAAGAAATTACATCAAATGGAACACTCATGCTTATATCAAAGTTACCAAAGATGGAAAATAAACAGTTTGCATGAAGAAAAAAAAATAATATTGTAGTATATCTTAAAGCACTAGTTAGGAGCCAGATCTTGTGGCTTCCAAGCCCTTTGACAAAATAAAGCAACAGGTCGATCAGTTGGAACTCAGTTCTGCTGAATACCTGATCCTGTAAAACATAAGCACAAGCTTACGTCTGAGCAGATCAGTGGTTCCACTGCCTTACAGGGCTGTTAACATGATTGAAATGTAAAGGTAGGTATATGGTACTGTGCTTTGCTGAATTAGGACCAAATTGTGCACACATTTGCCGGCTTGAAGCTCTCTACCCAAGACTGTTTCTGTATATCTGAACCATTGGCAACCACTGTCATGGCCAACAGACCAAAGGTCTTGCATTTGGAAAACACAGTGTTCACTGGGCTATTTCCTTTTGGGCATATATTAGCAGATATTGCTATAGCAGTCCACATTAAACTGGGCTATAGGCTCTCTCCAGATGGTGTCCAATCACTAACAGTTGACACTGAAAATACACAGACTGATGTTGTACTCTAGCAGCAGCCTCTTTATTTTGGTTTTAGTTATCTATCACTGTCTAAGATGCTTTGTCCTCTGCAGGTGCTTTTCTCTCTCCACTGACTAATAAAGAAATTTTAGATGATTTTAGACTATGTGATGAAGTTAGATGACAGGAATCCTACATTTGGAAAACAGACAAGGATTAACATACCACATTTTAGGCAACAAAATTTTACATCCCCATTTAACACTCTGAGAACAAAATATTACTGTTAGAAATAGTCAGTGCACTAGCTAATGGATCTTGTCTCAAAGGCAAGCTAACCATTGACTAGTTTGTGCACTGAGTCCAGGATTCCAATGCAGATCTCTTAATTCAGAGGAAAGTAACAAGATGCACCCAAAGACTTGAGCAATGTCACTCCTGCTCCCTGCTGTTGCAAGCAGGCAACCACTTGGAAAACTAGGAGTACTATTGATCTCACCCCTGCTGATCCAATGGTCCACTGTGAGCATTCATTTCAGTTAAGTAGCATGGCTTCTGCTCCATACTCCCCGTGGCTGCCAGTAACTCCCCATTGCTCCATAAATAGTGCTTACAGCTTTCCCAGCATGGATCCATTTTTCTCTGTTTTCATCAATGTTGTGCTTGCTTTACTGTGGCACCACAAAGAATTTCCCGTCTGCCCACAAGTGGCAGGAGTCAAGCCCCTATATTCAGGATGGGATACTTATCTCCTTTTCTATAGTCCCAGAAGAGAGATCCCAACTTCCCTGACTCGGAGAATGGCCTTGGCAAATGCCCAGATAATTCATCTGACAGCTTCAATCAGTTGTTCAGTTAATTCCCTGCTTTCACCGCCTTCTGTCCTTTCCATTCCTCTGGCTTCTACAGTTATATTCTGCTTTTTACCTGCTACGAAATCCAAATCCTGTCAATCTTGCTCCATTTTCCACCAGTGGAAATCCCACAACCTCAGTGAGCTAACATTCACCTCCCAGCCCCAGCAGAAGCATTTCTACTATTTGAAATTCCTTTTATAAACTATTTTTAACACTGACACAGGCGCTTAAAATGGAACTATTGACACATAAATTCAAGCACTCATCTACCCTAGCATATGGGATAAAATCCATCACAAACAATGAAAAGTTGCTTTATAATGTTGCCTTTACCTTAACAAGCGAAAAACATCAGTAAGCTCAACACTTTCTTGCATAAGTCAGCTGGTTTACTATAGTTTACCACGTGTTATCAGCTCTTTCTATGTGATTACCAATCAGCGCTCCACATCTGATGCATTTTAACATTTTTCAGTGATGCCTTTCTCAGGCACTTGAAAGTTTTATTGCTACATGAACGTAAAGGGAAGGTTTGAGAAAAATGTTTAATTAAGAAAAAACACATACAATTTAGGGCTCATAAAAATGCCAAACTGATGGCAGGGAAAGTATAAATCTTCCCAACATGGCCCACAAATTCATATCATATTTGACCTGGCAGAATAGTTAATTTGTCACATCCATTTGATTCCCAGCTTTTTTATTGAGGTTGCCAATGAAGGTAACAGTAAGTGCAGGTGATTTTGTTGAAAGGAAATCTGTTCATTAGGAACTGGACAGATACCAGCAACTCATTTCACAGAGGCCATTGATGCTGCAGTGGTAGCAGCTTTCCATTACTACCTAGGTAGGTCATAGTCAAATCAAAGACTAAGGCAAAAGGTTTCTTCTAGATCCTACTGCTAATCCCCAGAGCTCTTTCACCAGCTGCCAGATTATACAGAATCTAGATGCTCATTGGGTAGAGTTGCAGGCAAAAACTCAGCCCAAACTTTAATACTGGTACCAGCTTTCTCGGTGACCTTGTGCAAGCCACTTTCTATGGAGCAGTTTTCCAAGCTTAAAAACGAGAATAATAAATTCTCTTTGAGATAATGCTTTGGAAGTTTAGATGAAGTGCTTTCTCTAATAGCCAAGTAATATTATTATTAATACTATTGTGGCAGTTCAGCAACCCAACAGCAAAGATAACCTCGTAACTGAAATCCAAGATTATTTTAAACTGTTTAAGGCCCTGATTCAACAAAGCATTTGAGTTTATCACTTTTTATAAAAGTTTATATTGATGTGTTATCCTGATCGTAGGTATACCATTATGATTGAGCAATTATAATTGCTCATATCAGAGAGCTTCCAGTCTTAACTTATAATATGCCATGGCTGCTGTCACATGAAAAGCTTGCATTAGTCATCTTGTTTGTTCCACTTTTTGATGATAGGTCCCTTCGACAAAATTTCTTTTGGCTGCATTATCTTCTTTTTTCCTTTCCAACCTTTCCCCCATACTTTAGACTTCCATCCATGGACCCAAACTTCTTTATTACTAATATCTTCCTTCTCAGATATCTTCACTCTAAATACCTGTTCCCTTGATTTTATTTTTATTTTTCAGGGTCCTAAGGTCACAAATAAGCCTTAACAGTACTTGAATTTATGTTGCAATAGTTCCGTTTTAAGTCTTAACAGTCCACTCTCTGGCTCCCTGCCCGGGAGTGGGGCTGCCCCGATGTCCCCCCGCTGCCCCACTCCTGACTGGGTGGTGGGATGACCCCTGGCTGCCCAGCCATGCCCTGACGGACTGCCATGAGGAGCCCCTGACGCTACTGGCGCCCAGCCCCCAGGAAGTAGACAGCTGAATTTAAATCCTCTCTTCCACCTTCCTAGATCACTTGTCGCTATCACATTGAACACAGCCCCCCCCCCCCACACCCCCCCCCCCCTCACCTGTTCCCATTTCACTGCTGTCTTTCCAAGTACGCCCTTTACCAATTTTATTCTACAGTTTTCCCACCTCTTACTGCAACAGATCCCACCTCTCTAGCCTACTATCTAGGCCATCTGTGCTTCTGTTCCATTAAACACTTAGCATGATGTGCTGTAATCTGCAAATTAGTTCAAAAATGGAAAACTTTAAAACTTCAGACAGAAAGACTTGTGGAGTGGAGGACGAGGGAGCATAAGGACAGCCATACAGGTCAGACCAACGTCTGTCTAGTACCAAATCTTGCCTCTGAGAGGGATGGTGAGAGATTGTAAAAAGCAGGGAAAGCTTAGCGGAATCTTTCCTGGTCTATCCTCCCCTATTCCAGCAAGAAGTCCTGCAAATTAGAGTTTTTAATATACCTTTATCCTCTAAGAATGTAATGAAAATGAAGGTGATGACGATGAGAGTGAATTCAATGCTCTCATACAAGATGAGAATGACATTGCAGGAGTCAGAAATTTCAAAACTTTTTGCCAAGCCCATGGAACAAAGAATACACACAGCTAAAACAAAGAAAAAAGGAACTAAAAGCTGTACCTATTTTCACAGTAAATGATATTGAGGTCCATATTCACACGAGTGACAAACATGTGGCAGTCAATCCTGACTTCATTAATTGTAGGAGGTGGCAAAGCATGAGCAACGACAACAAGTCCCATGATTTGGCTGGGTACTGTCCGTCCGTGGGACAGTGACACTCTCAGACGTAACCGGCCTGTTATATGAATCACCTGGAAAATAAAAACAATAAAAGAAACCCTGGTGAAGTCTGGATGCAACTGTGACATCAGTTTCTTTTTTTAAGGATAGCATTACTATTCACTATAGACCACTTAACACAGCTAAAAATTGTACTAAGTAACTGCCAGTATTAGTGTTAAGCTTATTAATATTGGCTGTCAACATGTCCTATATGTCCTCATGGCAAAAAAGAAGACAAGAACGTAACAGACAAATGCTTCACATTCATCAAATAAAACCCTCAGAACTCCTATGCTATCGATTTTTGTTGCAGTGGTTGTTAGATAAAGAGAGAAGAAGAAAAAAACAAACTAGTAATTCAACAAAAGAAAAGAGAGAGGGGGATAAAACAGAAATAATGAAGGTATAAACTAATAAAATACTAATTTTATAACATTTGGAGATTGAATATGAGACAGAAACATTGGCAGTTTTGAAAGTTTTCCAGAACGGATTTAATTGAATTGCCAGTCACCTACATCGTGGAGACACTGCTCACAGCCTTGAATTACTTCTTTGTGGTTGGCAATTTGAGAAGCAACAGCCTAGAAGTGATCAATGAGCTCAGCTGCAGGATGGTCTTCCTGCATCCACAGCAAGGTTTTTAAGAGCTGGTAGATACACAATGCCTTTGCCTGGTACACTTTGTGTGCATAGAGAGCTCTGGGGGTGGAAGGTTCCTTTCCCTATTCAGAAGATAATGCCAGAAGATGCCCGGGAGATCCAAGTGCACCCCCTGAGAGTGAAATTCTAAGAGTGCTAATCCACCACTTCCAGTTTCACTCCTTCTGTGATAACTAATTTCCTCATTAACTAATGAAGAAATAGCTAAAAGAAATAGGATTAAATTCACAGGAGGGGCAGCAACAGTATATTTTGCTCCTTCCAGTTAGGCTTGCATATATGTCTGTTCTGTGGGTAAATAAAGGGGTTGTTTTTTCAACAAAAGTATATAAACACAGCACCAATGCCAGACATCAAACGGAAATCAGAAACTGCAGTTCCTGTACTCATGGATAAGACCACCATAAGAACTGGGAGTTGCAGGCTGTCCCAGATTTTCACCCTCAGAGTGTGTTACAACATCAACATGAAGCAAAGGCTTCCAGGAGATGGGGGTCCCTTTCACTGTGATCCCAGACTCACTACCCAGAGGCCAACAGAGATGTTGGTTGGTACCAAGTGCACTGGAGGAGGTGACAGAGATGGGATGTAGTTATACATCCACTGATACTCATCTCATAAAGACAGCAGCCAAACTCTTTGCTTCTGATCTGAGATTGATTGTTAATAGAAAGTGAGAGAGAAGAAAATCTTTCATTAATAAGACTGCAAACCACAAAGTGCATCCAAATTCAAATCTAATTCATGCTAGCAGATCTGTGAACTAAGCCTTGAAGTTTGTTTCTTTTTTTTTTAACCTAGTTATTAAAATATCTCCTTTCTCGCCTATTTTACATTTCTACTGTAGCCAGTCTGGTGAATCTGAACGAGCAAAGTGATTAGCTGCTGTGTTTGTCCATTTGAGTTACAGGTTTCTGACCACCCACATTTCAAGTAATTATTGCCTAAACTCACACTTTATGCACCTTCCAAGAGCAAACTATTCTATAAATATTTGAAAAAGTTCCTAAAGGCAAGGATGCAAAAACACCATTTCAAACACACTTTATTTTTTTTTCTCAAGACCTCATTAACTAATGAAGAAATAGCTACAAGAAATAGGATTAACTTCACAGGAGGGGCAGTAATAGTATATTTTGCTCCTTCTAGCTAGGCTTGCATATACATCTGCTTTTTATCATTATCTGTCTCTCTTTATCATGCAGTTTCAGCTTACTGCAAAAACTTAAATCTGTAAATGCTCGGAAAAATGCTGATGGATAGCTAGTAATAATGTGAAAAATAATCTTATACTGAACGTGCTATGCAAAAGTATTGTTGTTCTGTTGTTTTTTCATAAGAGTCCTTATGCTAATATGTTTGAAGTTGGCACTATCACTTGAGGGAATTTTTAAGATATATCATACTGAAAATCCATTTATCTCTTCCTTGTATTTTTTGAAACCTCCATGTCATTTGCAGCTAAATATCAATATGATTTGTTTTTGAACAACTCTGTACTCAGTCAGTACCTCACTTTTTTCTGATTCCTCATCTGAAATACACCTCAGATGTAGTATTACCCCAAGAGACAGTTCCAAACCTGCTAGACGCACCATATATTAACATTGTTGAATTTCAAGAGAGTTTTCTCCCAGATTCAAATTATTTAGCTTGTTCCTAGCTCTATCATGGATCAAAACATGTTCTAAATCCCCATGTGAATTTGAATTTTAGGGGTCAGCACTCAATTGCATTCTGATTCTGTACACTGGGAAATGTACAGCAAACTGCCCATCAGTTCCAGTGCGCCTCTAAAGAAACTGTATTTCCATGCCTGAAATCCCTTTCTATGACAACATTAGTCAAACGCACCAAGTGGGAAATCTAATTGGTAGTAAAAAACAATTCTAGCTGTCATGACCTTGTCTACATTGTGAGTATTGCCACTTTTAACACTGGTTCATTTGAACTGGGATTAAGGGTGATAGGAATTATAGGGTCAATTATCTCCAGTAGCTAAAATTAATCTCTTTATAATTCAATCCCACAGCACTAGTCTATCACATCCTAAAGCAGTATTATGACTTTAATGAAGCTAAATTGCAAGAATAAACTGTTTTATGAAGGACAATACTTGGATCCAAATGTAAATATTTAACAAAAATTTGCTAGGAATATTCTGAAAATCAAAAGTAATTGCAGCTCTTCTGTGCAGTTTTCTTTATAAATGCTTTCTTCTGAGAAGTATGCAACAGTCCAAATCCATCTTTAAGCTATAATTGTCTTCTTTCTAATAATGCTATATGAATAGACTGGCATGTTTAGATGTCACAGGAAGAGAAGACAGTAATACTGTCTTCTGTCCATTACAAAAATGTGGGTGAATGTTACACACCTGGTCACAGGGTTCACCAGAAACTTTGTTTGTCAAGAGCTGTACAGATTTCCCCAGCATTTCTCCATCTACCTCTTAAAGGAAATTTAGCAAGACTCTTTTTTTTTACTCTAATGGGAGCTCGACTGGGTTAACAGTTCCTAGACTTTTTTTGCTTACAAACTGTTTATTGGCAGGTGTTGTAACTTTCATGATGATTTCATCCTATAGAAGCAGAGGGAAAATAAACCTTGTGACCTGATCTAGACCAGGATTTGACACAGGTCATTCCAACCTGTATTATTGCTTGTAGCGTAACCTAGTTGTATAATAGTTATACTTGGATAGACAGGTGGGTAAACCAAAAAGCATTCTGTAATAATAAAACTTTTAACACGGTGAAACAAATATAACACATACACTGCTGTAAAGATGTCACGCTGAAGCAAAACAAATACTATAAAAATCTTCTGTACTGTTTAATTGTTTTGTTAAAAAATTTCTAAATCAACTTTGCTTGATGCTCCAATATTGGAAAAAAAATCATTATTTGGCTTTTATTTTTAGCTGATTAGAAAAGGGATTTGCAAAATATTGTAAGTACATGTAAACACAGTTTATGAGTGTGAGAGTGTTAACAAGCCACATTGCTTGGACAAATATATATTTCTTTTCCCTGCCATATGCTCTCTTTAGTCATCTGTTAGCAATAAGCACTTAGATGTGCTCTACTAATGTCTACTCATTACAAACAAGCACATCACAAAGACCTTGATAAAACCTTCCCTCTGTCAATACTTAAGGAAAGGAAAGCCCAGCAATTGAAAAACACATCTGGAACCTGCTCATCAGCCTTTAAAGCTAAATCTCACCTCTGGAGATGGAAATACTTTCTTTGTCAAAAGACATCTTTAAATATTACATCCATTTTTTCACATACATGTGATGTCAGAGTAAGGACATGCATTACCAGAGGCTATAAAAACCTGCAAGCATGAAAAATCTGTGAATTTCACCTTTCATATGTCTCTGTGTTCTTCAGAACTTAAACTTCCATTAGAAAGAAATTTCTAAACTATTTCTTTTGTTTTCTGTGTAAATCACTATGCCAATTTATTATAAGACTGAAACCACACCACTGGTAGAAGTGCTCCCTCCACTTCATTTTTCTAAATGAGATACTAAATTTGAAGCCTTAAAATTATTGCTTGGACCCAAATTTTGAGAAGACAGTCATGTATGAAAACATCCTAATTCAGTTTGTGTGCCTAGATATTTATTTAGCTGTCTTATGAACAAATCACAGATACACTTATCCCTCTTTACAGAAACAACTGTGATTCACAAAGATATATGTATTTGTTTTGGTCTCTCAAAGATGTTATTTTATACTTCAAAAATCAACACCTAAGTCTTCAAAACACAACTAATTTGAACTGCTAAAATTGGCTGAAGAAATATCAAACTATAGCCACGTTCTAACAGTTTTGTTTTGAAGACTTATGTGCTCCTTCACTCACAAAAACATGGACACGCATCTCAAAAACTGCTTGTGAAACTAGCGAGACAAATGTTGTAACGCTCCACGAGGTAAAAGGTTCCTATATGGTTTCAGGTGATTTCTAAACTCAGACTGAACGTTTGGAAACAGGCTTTCCTCTTGACTTTTCAAAGAAAACAGAGTCCACTGTCACATCTGGAATTCATACAGTGATATCCTAAAGGCTCTCCTTTGCTGACATCAAAATATATCCATGCCTATCAACCTAAACTTCAGTATAAGTTTCTTTTCACAGGAAACCACAGTTCTCTGCTTCCCTCCCTGTACCCCGCTGGAGTCACTACAAAATTTCTCTTTGCTTATGTTTTCTCATGGTCAGAAGCCATTTGCTTTTGGGGTTCCACAGCCCCCTCCTCACTGAGACCAAAGCCTGCTCTCCCAGTCTTCAGGAAAGCTTTAGGAAAATATATCACTTATTATTCAGCAGCAGCTGGGGTCAAAGAGGTCCAGTAAGGCCTTGCGTTTGCAGTTCCAGCGATACTTACATATCCTATTCTCAGACTTACTGTATTTCAATAAACACTGTCGTATTCCTCACAGGAGGTCCCACGGAGCATGACATTTGGGTGTTGAAAAGGAGTGAGCCACTACAGCTGCAATATGTTGGATCATCCCACATGTGCAGCAAGTTTGATGTGTCCCACACGCACCCAACTAGCTGTACACACAGAGATTAATTCTCCATCATGTGTACAGTTAGGTTAACACACAGAGGACACATTGGACTTCAACATGAGCCATGCAAAGTAGTTTGCACATGCCCAGTGGCCACCTGTGGGGATTCCTGCATGTCTGGAAACCTGATCAATCACCCCTCAGATAGTGAAGTTGTGAAAGGTAAAGCTTGTAGATGTATGCCTCTGTTACATCAATGTTACATCTACTGTCTCTTTTCTTCTATAAAATAACCATCATATCATCTTTTCCCTTGTTAACATCACCCATCTCCAATCTCATCAGCATCACTTAGCTTTTCTCTTGGACAGTGTAACAGAATAACACATCTACTTACAGTAATTGTTCTCAACTCTTATTTGATTCAGAATTTTGCTGCTTCAGTTTTAGCCTTGAAAAAGTACTTGTATGCTGAAAAACCTGTTTGTTTGTTTGTTTTTTTTTCTTGATTATAGTAGTCCATCTAATAAAAGATACTACTTCTAGACACAAACCTTGTCCTATTATACCAAGTCCACACTAGAACAAAGGAAACCAGTAGTTAGTGCAGCTGTCAGTGAGTCATTCTGAACCACGGTGAATTAAAAAAAAAAAAAAAAAAAGAGACTAGACAGTAATCTGTGACTCCTGAGAAACAGCTTTGTAAGTAAAATGCAGTCAGTCTTAATTCAGTTATGCACTGAATGCCACCTGAACCACTGTTAAGAGTTGTGGTCTTGAGCACCCATTCAAAGAATATGAGTCTGATTTCAAGGAGGGCGAACATTACTCCTGACACATACATAGTTTCAAGGTCAATAGCCTCTTTTCCATCTACAAGTACATTTCAAATCCCCTCAAATACACCTGCAAAAGCCAGTCTGAAAATGGGAATGGTATTTACATTTAAACAGCATATATGGTCTCAGGATGCATTTTATTGTTAAAAAGTCAATACTAGTTTTTGGAGACACTCTAGGCTTTTCCCATCTTTCCTCTGATATCACTCTCTCCAAATAATAAGACTCAAAAGCTATTTTGCTGCTTAAAACAGTCAAAGGCAGAATTTAGGCTAATCCTAAGGGGTTTAAAAAAAGTATCCTTATGAGATCTCAAACTCGTCAGGTGCTTAAAGACAAACATCACGAGAAACACGCTGGCTTGGCAGGCTCAGTTCATAGCCCTTGCTCAGTCCCTAAAACGACCTGAGTAGAGTATTATTTATTGCATATGAGGAATATTGAGACTAGCAGCAAGCACAATAGCCACAGCCACTTTCATTCAAGTATGCCACAGGGAGCAGCTGGTCTTCTGCATAAAAGTTCGTGTTTTGAGCACTCACACAAAAAGCTGCTTGGATAACTAATTCCAACTCTTCCTCAACCTCAGGATGCACAACCTCTTACCTCCCGCTTGTCTCTCACTAGATAATAGACCAGAGGGAAAGGAATGGGGACAGCTTTCTAACTCTCCAAAAGAGCAAAGACAAAACAAGAACCTGACATTGCCCACGTTACATCTGTCATATGCAGCTCCCTGATTTCGACATGGCTAGGTTAGGGTTATCTAAAGAATAAACTACAGCTTCTCTGTGGAAGTAAAGGAAGACCGTTGTATGATAAACAATTCCTAAAGCTGCCACTTAAAAAAAAAAAAAGTATTTTCAGGAGTGCGCAATAGGTTGTTTTTCAAGAGTTATCAAATCTTAATTGCCTGGGAAATGAACAGCAGACCAGAGGTTGCTCAAGAATAATTAATAAAAACATATTTGCAGTTTTAGGCCCTTTAGATTAATGTTATTAGACCCTCAATTTATGGTTGATTTTTCATTCCGTTACATAACAGCATTTCCATTTTATTATTTGGGGTAATAGATCAGCAGTTACTATTTAGTCTGACATAGTGCAGTGTTCTGCACTGTATGCGGACACATATATGTCTTTAACACCATGATGGCTCTCACTACAGAATTCTGAGGTCCAGTCTTGCATTGGCATTCGTTGCAGTAGTGAAGGTTGCATGATCAAGACCCTCAATTCAAAAGCATATTTGTATAGTAAAATATATTATCATGCCTTCCTTTCCTGTGTTGTGATTTTTTATTAATTGCAATGGATTAGCAAGCTGGTTTTCTCTAAAAAAAAGATGTTGCAGAGCACTGTCCTGAAATCAGCCTCATAATAGAAGCTCAAGAAATACTGTTTGAGTCATTACACATTATAATTTATTTATTTTCCTTTATATAACCGCAAAGGTTTCCGTTTTTGTAATCAGCCCCTCCAATAAGAGCTCCAAACATTCTCCTATTAAATAGTATCCTTTAAATATATGCGGTGTGAGTAATTCAACATGCCAGGTTTTATTTTAATACCTTTGAACCCTTTTCCTTTTTAAGATATCTTATTAACAACTCAATCTATCAACACAGCATTATTTTTTCATAATCCAAAACTTAGAAGCATTTGAAGAAGATCAACATTAAAAAAATGGAAAAAGAAGAAACTAAATGAAATCACCACACTGCAACCTGAAAAAGTAGCCATAAAAATTGGTTTTATAACAGAATACTATTTGAAGTAACTGGCACAAAGACTGTTCTAGTGCAGATTGCTGCAAGAGCGCTCTTGGCAAGAACATCATAAGCACTAGCAAAACTTTAATATGCTCAAACAGCCAAATACAAACTGACACCAGGAACCCATGTGTGGCAACAAACAGGAAAAAATACAGTATCTCAATTTAATACAAACCTACATACAAAGGGATCAATTTTTACAATTCGTGGTTTAGCATACAATACAGCTGTCCTCGGAGTGAATATAGAGTAGCTATACATAAGAAATTAGAATTATCAATTCGGGGGAATTTCTCAAGAGTCCTTTTGATATGTAATACAGCAAATATAATGACTAAGAAACCAGACATCAATGCATTAAATGAGATCAGGTTGAGATCTATTTAGAAAAGACAGGTTTAAGCTGGAAAAAGAATCTCTTTGATATGACCTCCAGAGCAGACCATTTCCAGAAGGATTCAAGATGAGCAGATTTACCCTTGCATATCTGCTCGCTTCACAGCTGCTTTTAAATATAAACTCTAAAATATCTAATATTGAGTTATTGCAGAATTAAGTCTACACAGTAAAAAAGATTAAGAGCCTGGGATTTTCTTATACTTCTAGCAAATGTTATAATGGATTTTGTATGTTGAATTTGGAGGAATAAATGAAACATTTAATTTAAAATCTAGCTAATGTAACAAAGTTATTTCTAAACGATCTATTATAGAATCTGGCTACTGCTGGTCTAAACTAGAAACCTCGAATGCCTCAGAATTTTTGGTAGTCTGCATCCCTGATTTATGGCCAATACTTATTTAACCCTGAAACTCAAAAGATAGCTCCACTTCAACAGATTTTCCACTGCAAATCCCTTGGTGTTCAAATGTGTTGCATTTTTTTCCCTCACGGAATGTTTGAAGTCCCCTTTAAAAATAATGCCTTGAGGATATTTTTTTCTTAATACCATTTAAAGAAAGTTGAAAGCATTTAGCTATTGAAGTGTGCAGGGTTCTAATAAAGGAATTGTCATCCCTGCCCATGAGCAAACTCTCCCAGAGCTCACTATTCCAGAATTCTGGTGCTCCTGTCAGCAGTAAAAATTAAACCTGAAAAAGGACTGTTGTTGCATCCGTTCCAATGCAGTTTATCAGAGTATTGGGGGGTGGTGGGAACTGGCTACACAATTCTGCAACAGAAAGGGCAGAAAGGTGTTTTAAAAAAAAATTATCCTGAATCCTGTATGTGCAACCAAATATTGTTGCACTAAAGACAACCAATAATAAACATTCTTCAGATGGTGTTTTTACTTCTATCTTTGGAGGGAGAAATAAAAGGCTTTTTTCTTTTTTTTTCCCTACTGTTTTATTTGATGCAGTTCTTAGTAGCCCAACAATTACCTTAGGTGATTCTCTGCACAGTGAGCAAGGACTAGATAAAACAAAATATCTGATATTAATGCATTTTTTCCCAGACACAGAGAAAAAAAAAAATGTAGAAAATGCTGTTGTCTGCAAAGACAGACACAGATTCCTCAACTTAACTTTGATTAAGACAGTAATATTTATGTTCTACTCAAACTCTCCACCTCGGGTTGCAACCCAAGAATTTGTTCTGAAGTTAGTCGAGAAAAGTCATATTCACTCTTTCTTCTTTTATGGCCAAATGGATGGCAAGATCTGAGTTTGTCTCATAGTACAGCAAGGACACACGATAAAAAAGGTTGAGAATTACTTTTTGAATTTAATTAATACCAAGATTCCTCTGTTTGTGCTAATGATGTCTGGTACAGGCTCTTCCACAGAGATGTGACCATTTTGTTTATTTTAATGCTTACATGGTTTCCTCTAGCATGGCACAATTTCCACTGGCTGTATACAAACACACAAGTTGTACTGAAAGATCTTGGACAACAGAATGTGTGAGCTTTCCTGCAGAACGCCACAACTGTTACAGAAGCAAAGGTGGAGACAGGCAAAAAAGATTAATTTCCCATAATCATTAATATGCTTTCATCTTCCTCCCATCAATGACACTGTTATGAATCTAAACTACAAATTTTCAATTTAGAAGGGGAAAAGATACAGCAAAGTATATGAGCTGATTTTATGAAAAATACAACTGCAAATTTCAGAAAAGCTGCTGCAGGTGGCTAGTAGTGCCTCCACATCCAGATGGCGAAAAGGAATGATCACAGGATGGGAGGCAAGAGTCTTCTATCACGTCTTCCAACATCTAATCTCAGGAGTTCTCTGAATGTGCTCAGTGTTACATTTGAACAGCTTTAAATGGGTCTCACACGGTCCTGATAAGGAAAGTATCCGGCATTCAAACTGCAACCCTCAAGCCTTAAAGTGGCTTTACAGAGGCTCTGGCTGTAGGAGAAGGCTGGCACACACCATGACAGCACTTCCAGAGAAGTAACTGTGTGTCCTTAAAAGCAGCTGTAACAGGTTAAACCAAAGGCCTTTCTGGATCAGCATCCTCCGTGTGGCACTCAGGCTGACTAAGGGAGAGTATCTGACTGGGCAAGCACCCAACGGCATTTCCCTTGTGTATTCTCCCAGCACTTCCTGAGGTACAGGCATGTGCTTGGTAAGCCTTTGGCACTCACAGTGCCCTGTGGCAAAGAGTTTCACTGTTGAACTCTGGAATCAGTACCTCCTTTTGCTTGTTCTGAATTTGCCATTTAGTACTTTAATTTTATTCCCCACCCTACCTTTTGAGAGACAGAAAATTGTACCCTATTCACCTTCTCTATATGCTAATATTTTCTATCATGTGCCTCCTTAGTCATCTTTCTTCCAGGCTGAATCTCCTAGGTATATTTTAGCTGTTCCATAATGTTGATCAATGTTGTCACTTTTTTGCTGTTCTATGATCTTCAGTTTGAGACGAGGTAGGATAACAAGTGCACAAGTATTCAAGATAAAGGAAAAACATTGATTTATACAGTGGTATAATGACATTTTCTGCTTCATTTTTAATTTCTTAGCACTCCATTTGCTTTCTGACCACTACCAAGCACTGAGCTGTTCCGTTCATAAACTGCCCATTGCAGCTCCAAGGTATCTTCTCTGAGCAGTAACGGCTAGTTCAGAACTCTTCATTGTATATGTAGAGCCAGGATTCTTTTTTCCCAGGTGTGTTACTTTACATTTACCTGAACTGAATTTTATCTGCTATTTTATAGCCCCTTCACACAGAATCATGAAGTTCTTGTGCTACTGTTCACATTAGACTTACATTTTTACAATCCACTGTAACAAGCACTGTAACTTTCCTGTTCACCTTGGTTTCCATTTAATTTACAAATATATTGAGAACCAAAGACCCCACAAACAGCAATCTCTGTGTAAAAGCAGCAGTGACCACTCAAATTGAGAAAAGTGACCATTCTTGTCTTTTGTTTTTTAAAGCAATTGCCAGTGAGGATCCTCCCCCTCCACTGGCAGCTTAATTTCTTTCAGACTTTTGGTCAGGGACTGTGCTGGTTCCCATGCTAGAAGTGCAGCTACTCTGTATCAAATGGAAATCCCTGTAGATATGCCTGCTAGTTCCCTGAAAAACTCGTGCAAAAGTCTTTTGACTTCTCCTTGACACATTATGTTTACTCAGATGTTTACCAATGCTATTTTTGTTTTAGTTTCAGCAGAACTGTTCTAGGTTAGGAGCTCCCTTGTGCTAAGACACAAGGAAGGTGGTGTCTCCTGTTTACACTAAGCACTGTAAATTAACATATATGAAAAGAACAGATCTAACTAGGAGATGTCCCTCCTGAAACAAATCTCTCTATGACTTTCTGCAAAAAATGAGAACGAGTATACAAACTTATTTTGCACAATTCTGTGAAATGAAATGAAATAATACCGATAAATTAAGAGACATACAAACTGTGTGTTCAGTGGCAGTGATAGTAATAGGTCCTAAACATTTGGATCTCAGGCTCAAGCTCCTTTCCATAGACACGTGACCCATAAGCCTCCAATGCCATCCTAAGCCTTTCCCGAAACTTTTGAAGAATGCAAACCCATAAATACTTCCAATCAAATCAAATTTGCCCAGAAATATTCAGTGATGAGATCTGTTTCATGTCAAATCACCCCAATTTTGCAAAAGATTTCTGACCCAAAATCGATTAAATTTTGTGGGCATTTCAAGGAACTGTACTGTCATTAGTAGCTGAAGTCCACCCACACAAGGCATGCGATTTCTCTTTGAAGAAAAAAACTTCTGTTACACTTGGAGATGGATGGTCGTTGCAAAGCTCTGACCTTCTCCTTGACAGCTACAAATGGACTACTATTTATGATTTGTTTCTATAATCCACTTAATGTAGCAAGCTAGATTATGGATAGCAATTTATTTGTAAAAATCATAATAAACCAGCATTGTTTAAAATGCCAGATGTGGATAAATGGGGAGCAAGAACTGATGAGACAAGATTCGTGTTCTCGAACCTACACTGAAGAATTATGGCAGCCTCTTGCTTTATCTGCAGTTGGAATCAATTTAGTAATTTTTAATTCACTGATTTTCTGTTGTTTGCTTAACATTTATTAATTGATTGTTATACTCATGCAATTAAATCAAAACCTGGCAAGTTTAACATGGAGAGATTAATTTTCTTTTACTAACCTACCACCTAGAATATAGTTTTTTTTATAAACAGCTTACCAAGAAATTACCTCCACATCAATCATATTTATAAATGAGATACAGTAGGGGTGTTGCATGCCATCTGTCAATCCATACTGAACCTTTCCCTATATTTAAGTTTTTCTATATATTTTACTAAAATAACAAGAAAAAATTAGGACCGCTCTGCCTTTTACTCACTGCAGTCCTAACCAGAAGTCAGTTTGAACACCTAGGACCTATCCTCTGCGAGGCTGGGAACCTCTCCTTTAAGAGTATATCTCAAGTCCTATTGAAATAAATGGTAAGCTTGCCCCATCACCCAGTGGTTAGAGGATCTGTACCTTCACAACAACCTTCAGGTTGCTCAGCTGTCAAGTGTTTCTCATCTGGAGTGAGAGCCATTCATTTGCCCTTCATGTCACACTCATTTATGATGGCTGAAATGTTTATTCAGAAGGGAAGTAGAGATAATGAGCAAGGTTTCTTTGCTCTTGGTTACCAGGGGCTATTCACAAGACTTCAGGCTCGCTCACTGTGTTCCTCATTGCAACACAAAACAGCAAAGAGTGAGAGAAAAAATAGTGTTCCCAACTCTCATTATTTTATTATGACTTTCTCCATATTTGGTGTTTGACTGAAAGCCTCAGACTGTCCTTTTTCCACTGTCTGTCTCTCAGGCTGCTGATGTAAACTGGACAAATAGACAAAACAGACTTTTTTCTAGGGAGAGGCAAGGAATATGCCCTAGACAATGAGTTTCTTTGTGGTCTACATAAGACTAGATTGGACCCAAGCATTTTGATCTCAAAATGAGGATTTAATACCTCTCACAGACAATACAAAGGTTCAGATAAATCTGCACAGTTTGGTACAAGAAGACACACAGAACGAATTTAGCACTCCATGCAGACTGCAAGATACATGAGCGTGCAAGCTGTGATGCATAGAAGTGCTGCAGGGCTTGTAGGAACCCAACCCAGACTTTTATTTATTTTTGCACAGAGAATAAAACATGGTCTTGTTTCTCTCTCCTGTAATGCCGGAAAAACTATGTAGAAGAAAGCTCCAGTCTTTTCAGCGTTTGAGTTAAAATCTGAAGTTAGCTCTTCATGTAACAACTAAGGGTAGAACATATATGTACATTCATATATATTTTAATCACATGACCAGCCCATTGATTTAGTGGGACTAGATCCATGGTCTATTTGCAAAATAAGAGTTTAGATGATCTTGGCATCCATTGATAAAATTATGAGAAATGTATACAATATCTAACAAAACAAGATCAGCGGGTTCCTAGAGAATGTAATGGAAATCTGCCAAACTAATGTGAAAAGTCATAGAACAGTATCTTTTTGATGGGTTTTAAAACCATCCCATGGAAATCTTTAGCAAGCGCATAAATTCTCTTTTAAGGTCGATGGGATTGTTAAAGATACCTGGAGAAAAGACAACACATCGTTCTTGTTAACTCGGTAGAACTTCTCAGTAAAGAAAAGGAAATAGGCTGGGAACATGTGTAAATTCTAGAGGCTTCTATATATTTTGACCTGGTGAGTCATTCGTAGCCCACTGCACATTGATCTGCACCCCATGAAATCTAGTGATGCCTGATATTGCTTAGACTGTGTAAAACATCTCAGGATTTGGCTCATTATCCCATTTAAGTCACTTCTATTACACTTTCTCCTGTTTTGCCACACACTTATGCTGAGTACCTTCCTTAAATCTCAGGTGAAATCCACAGGACACTTCATACAAACATGTGCTCTGAATAACCGAGTGTCTGGTTTAGCTGCTAAATTTAAAGCAAGCAAGGGCTATGGCACTGTATATTTTGTTGGATATATTTTCTGGCTTTGTGGCGTATTGGCTGCATGATCTGATAAAAACTGAGGCTAAATGAACTCTACAATTTGTATTCCTACAGCCACAAGTTTATTGGCTTGTGTTTTTTTTTTTTTTTTTCCCTTGGCTCTGTCTGTAAGGTTCATTACTTACAGTTACTGCAGAATCAATTTGAAATGGCCAAAATCAGTGATGGAATTTATAGCACAATAAACGTACTGCCATACAAGTGCTGTTACACATGAAAGGGCCTCAGAATATTCTTTTCAGCAATCCTTCTACATAGCAGAGTGTTCTGTTTTTATCAATTTAACAGAATCATCACAGGCATATTCTGAGAGGTGTAATCCTGACAGCTACACAGCAGATTTTCTCTGAGGCAGATATTTTTACAGGAAAACAATATTATTGATAAAATCTTAGCATATCAGAACACAGAAAAGAAACTGAACACATCTTTTTCATTCTCCACATCAGGCATTTGCAGTTCCATTTCACATAAAAACCACCCTGAACCAGAAAGAGTTTATGAAGAAAGCATTCGCAAGCTCCTTGAGATATATATTAATTAGTTATCAGTCTAGTAACCCTGAAATCTAGAGTAAGAGCACGTGGTGGGCACTATGGTGTATGGAAATGTGGAGGACACTTGAAGCTAAACATAAAGTAGAGCATCAGTAGTTGCCTGTTTATAAAGATTTACATTTCTACTTAATCTATTTTTCTTTCCAAGTGTCTCCATTACAGACATCTCATATTTTACACCATTTTGAAGCACAGAAAGTTTTAACTTTAGCATGATGCATTGTGAAAAAAATACAGAAAAGACAGATGGCAGGCTGTCCTCCCCAAAATGCAATTTCATAATATGCATGTGATTGCTAATAGGCATGCACTAAAAAACAATTTTCCTTGACGGAGAAGAGCTGATAAATTGTCAACATAAACTTTGCCTGTGGTTGCTCCAGTGATCTAAAGCTCTTCTGTGAGTTTTGTACCATCAAAGTCTGCATCTTACAACCATATCAAAATTTATGAACGCGTATGACTATAAAGTGACTGAAAACAACCCATAATGCATGTTTGTGTATTGTGAATCAGCTCCTTGCTTCCTCAGGAAAAACTGTGTCCAGTGCCCTGTTCCTAACCCCGGGCATGTGACTGTGGGAGAGCCAGCCAGGGTTCAGTGATGCCCTGTGAGCTAATTAAAACAGGGCTCTGCATTTAGGTATCTCTTAAACACAGTGCTAGGTCTAGTGCAGGGCTTACCTAACCACAACAGTGTGAAGGATCACAAGAACTGAAAGCAGTTGATTAGTTAGGAAAAAAAACCCCAAAACATTTCTGAGCACTTGAGCAGAGAGAAATGAATGAAAAGGCTAATAAGGTAATGATTTTCAAGAAGAGAAATGTTTATCTAATATTTCAGAGAGAAAGCATGCCTGGACCTTCCAGAATATGTCAAAAGTGAAAGGGCTCATTGAGTTCACATGAAATAAAATTAAGCATTCAGTTCACGCCTGCACAAATTCTTGGGGAAAATGCCCAAACTATTGTTTGTAAATGAGACCCACTTACATTGAAAGAGCAGAGTTCATTTCAGATTTAAACATTGCACTGTAACTGGTAACAATTAATTTTGCTTTTTAAAAGGCTTTTAACTATTAAATATTTGCACGCCTGTAAGAATTCAGATCTTATTTCTGATAATAACTGAGAAGCAGTAACTCAAGAGCAGATGAGTTGTGACTGCTCTGTTATAAACATATTTGCCCGCAAAAAAGAAAGTGATGATCCCACCACATATTTAATTGAAAAAGTTTCTTAAGTTTGATTGTGAAAAGACTATTAAATATTTTGATCAGGCTCTTGTTATACAGAGAAGACACCACTTGCAAGAATGTGACCAATTCTGTAAAGTGAAGCCATATTTCCATATTTCTTGAACGCTCTTTTAATTAGAACAATACTGTCAATTTTAAAGGCACTGAACTAGAATCCTGTTGCTCTAATTATTTGCAGTGTATATTACTCTTCATACATCCTCTAAATTAAAAAAAAAAAAAAAAGACCAGCAGTAGACCAAGAATAGATTTCAAATTTAGAAAATATTGCCAAAAAACTTAGGCAGATACACTCTTTTCCAAGTACATTTGCATAGAGTCACTGATGTGCTGTATTGTTTGGTTTAGGACAGAAAATTATACAAAGACTAGAATTATAACTGAATATGTCTGCACAAAGAAAAGGGAAATGGGGGTGGGAATGGGAGCTTCTAATGTGCTATCACAAACAAAAGTTGAAAAAATATTTTTTAAAACTGATGAAACAGACCTTGGCTATGTCCTTTTAATGGCAAGCAATTCACACAGCAATGTGCACAAGAAGTTCAGAGAGAATAAAATACCTATCCATAAAAAGTGAAATAAAACCTGTAACCCTCTTCAGTGAAACCTCTTCAGAGCTCAAGAACTCTTTATGCAATCTGTATGGATTCCCAGTAAAGGCTCCAATATGAAGTTTGTAAGAAAATTACCAGTTCTTGTAATACACTTAGCGTTTTCATTTGTTTGGGGTCTTTTGCATGAATTTTAAATAATGGAGAAAATAAAGATAATTCTGCTCTCCCAAGCTTATTCTCAGATACTGATTATTTTCCTTTAAGCAGGCACAAAATTCTTGGTTCTAAGGAGGGACAGCCAAAAAATATAGCAGTAACAATTAACATTTCTTATTTCATACTGGTTATAGATGCATTAAGGTATATAAGCTCCAGGGTCAGTATAAGCCTTGCTCAGCTTTCTTTAAAAGCATTGGGAGTAATAAAGACTTCCATTTTATCTTCAGTGAAATAATACTGCTGAAATATCACCTCATTTTTGATGTCAGCAGTGATTTCTTTTTACCTCCATGATGTCAAATGGGAATTATTATTATTAGAACGACGGTTTCCTAATGATGCTGTAAAAAGGAGAAACTGAAACTCTTCCGACCAAACATCTATATTCTGCCTTCTCCATAAGGTAGAGCAGACAGGCTCAACTAAACACCATTCTTCCGCTAGTATCAGTGCATTAAACAGACAAATCAAGGGCATGCTTAAACAGTAGAAACAGAAGCATAATGGCTTATTTGGTTATAGAGTGGTGTATATGCACTCTGGACAATAGAGAAAAAGGACATTTATACTATAGGAACCCTCTCTGGGAAACACAGCCTGAAATACTCATGATAAATTTTCTGTTCTAGAAGGTAAAAACAGCAAATCAACTGTACAGGTCACTGTACAGTAGTCATCGCACCAAGTTAAGTCAACAGCTACAGGGAACGAAAGCCTCGTGTGATGGTCCTTGTTTGACTACTGGCTTCACGTGTGGCACTACTGGTGATGGACACATCACTGAAATGCTCTGTGCCTTTGTTCTCCCATTCTGTCAAATGAACAGGTACAGAGGAACCTTGCTTCATATAACAGCAACTTATACTAAAAAATTTGTCTTTTGAGTAAATGATGGGCCTTGAACCTTATGCAACCACCTACTCATGTAGAAAGTTAGTGAAGAGCAGCTGCAAAGTGGTACTATCTGAGTAAGCGAATGGAGCATTTTGATATGCTAATACTTTCACTTTGGTCCAAAGATAAAGAGCTACAGTGCATAATGATTCCCTGCAATTTTTACATGTTCACTAGTTGATTAAGCTTGGAGGTATTTAGGTTGGAGAAATCTATAGTGGATATGCAAAAATATTAATCAAATTGGAAAAAAAAGTCTTTTTATTAAGTTTGTTTGTTTTGAAATGAGAACGGCAAAGTTTGCAAGGAGCCAAGCCAGCTGCCAGCCCAGGGAGCGGATGCCACCAGCCCTGCTCCTCTCCCACAAGTAGGTGGCAGGAACAGCAGCCTCAGGCAGCTCCCCTGGGCTAAATCTAAGGGGCAGGAAAATGTGGGTTTTTTTTCTGCTGGTGCATTGCTTTTTGTTTCTGAGGAAAAGGATTTTGAACTAGCTCTTCTACAGACAGTGGTAAACCAGTTGAGGGCAGGAGTTCATCTTTTTCTGGATTTTCTGTGAAGGTTCTGCTAAACTTCACACTATCTGATCTGAGAACTTTTTCATTTGGCATCTCCTTTTGCCCATTCAGGGCAACCATCAAAACAAAGGAAGTACCAGCCTGAGAAAATGAAGTGTGATGTGCTGGAACGCAGAGATGATTTGACAATATTCATGCACTAAGAAGAAAGGCTTGAGGATGAAGTACAGCACGTAATCACAGTTGGCTCTGATACAAACAGCCATTGTTATCTTTGGCAAGCTACTTGATCTCTTGGTATGTCAGCACTTTCCACCCTCACAGAAGTGTTGCAAAAGTACATTCATTAATATAAATAACATTATAAGAAACAGGAAAAAGCCAATAAAACATAATGCTTTGTAAAGGTAAGAACCTGCACAAAAAGTCAAAGTTTAAAAAACAAAAAAGTAAAAGAAAGTTTAAAAAACGTGCAAATTATGGGTTAAAAATAAACGAGAAGTAAAGATGCTTTTCCGAGTTCATGATGAGGTGAAATCATAATTCATTGCTTATCTCATTGTTGCACAATGCAAATAAATTAATGCAGTTATTATATCGCTAAGAATATATGAAGAGCAGGGAGCAGGAAGAAAAGGAACTTTTAAAATGATTCAGTTTAACAGGACAAAGAAACAACCTGATCCTTATGAATTGTGGGCAGCTAACATTTCAGCATGCGTTGAATACAAGAATTAATGATAAAGGAAAAATTACAGGGAAGTAATTCATAATAACAATATTTAAATAACATTTTAAATATTTCCAGCTGTTTGTAAAAGATATTTTCTCTACTGCTTTTTAAATTTCAAAGAACACGTGACTAAAAATTTACTAATGAGACCCAACTTGTGTAGCTGGTATGTAAAATGTGCTGTAATGCCTTAGATATTCAAGAGAACATGCATGGTGGCCTTTGCTTTGTGGACTGAATGGGAGACAGGCGATAACCCACAGCTTTACCTCCTTGAGTGCAACAACTACGCTTTTTCCTGGTGTCTGTTACTTATGCATGAATGATACATTCAAAAGGAACTTCTGCTTGCCCATTAATACAGCCTGTGACAGACCACAGTGTAATAAAAGCAATGTCTGAGTGTAGGTTCCGCGTTTGTGGAACAACTTTATTACTAGAAGATATTTTTGTTTAGAATTTTCATGCAGTTCTTCAAGGAAGTACTTATTTGCAGAGGCAACAGTGAAAAATACTCTCTTGCAAAAATGTGGTCTTCTCCCTCTAGTTAACCCATCACAGTTCTACAAAAGCTAAATACACGTTTGCGTAAGATGTCAGGATTAAACCCTTATGACTATCAATTCAAGACATATTTTCCATTCAGCAGCTATTGATTTCGTGTTACCAGATCAAGACAATATGCAATGAGAAACAAATTTTCTTAAATGCAAAATTCACTGCAATGCAAGTTTAAAACCTTCCACTCAGTTTCACCTTAGTTTTGAATTTCACAGTCAATAAAGTTTTACCAGTGGAAAGATGATACTGCTTTTGTAAGTATCTGCTGAAGAGCAGGAAGATGTAACCAATATTAAGCTAATGTAGATGACTACTACATTTGTTCAATTTATGAGCTTACTGTCTTCTAAGCATACTTTGGCCAAAAACTTTGAGCTGTTGGAAGTGGTAGAGATAATGAAAAAAGCTATTTGTGTCTGCATATGCACATCTAATACAATGTTTACATTACAAAAAGGAGGTGGGCCAAAATATCTGCTGGAAGCAGTTACAATACAGCCAAGTGGAGCAAAGATGTTGGCAGCAGCATCTGTCTGTCCTAGAGCAAATTCTGGCTGCTGATTCTTCACTGTGTGGTTTTCTTTGCTCCTAAATAAGGCATATTCCCAATCATTAATGATAGATAAGCAGTGGCAGGCAACATTGGTGGATAACTTCAGAAAACAGTGGACTGAAGACCTCTCTTTTTCAGTAGGCATTCCCACCTGGGAGCATGATACCTTTCTCCCAGTGTGTAATAGGAGGTATTTTCTGGTTCCCACTCTGGTGGGATCTCATTGTTCTCATCCCACTCATTGATCTCTGTTTATTAACACTGCAATGAGTCTTACACTGCATTATTAGCTCACACATCTAGATAATTAGTGCTACTTATGAAAGTGCAACCAACATTTTGTATCTCTATGCCTCAACAACTCTTGGTTCTTGAAAGAATACCAGATTGGGCTTGGAGCTGATATCTGTCTATTTTGAATATTTTATTACATATCAGAGTAACTCTTGATCTCATAGTTTTCTTTCCCTGTTATATCCACTGACTCTTAATAAAGGTAGCTCCAGAATTATGCTGCTTAAAGATCAGAATCAAAGGCAATTTGCTGCTAATTTGGTGATAATATTATCTTTTTATATCACTTATTCTTTGATAACAGAATTTATTAAAAATGAACATCTCCCAGAAAGCAATCTGTGTGTGCTCAATTTTATGTTTTCTTCCCTTCCAGAATCCAGTTTCTGATTTCCCATTTACACAGTTTGGAATCCACTGCAACAAAACCACAACTCTAAAGCTGTATGAACATTTAAGACAATATTTGAGGAGAAACACATTCTGATACAGGTGTCAGGAATACTATAGCTGCAGTCATCATGAGGAATGATCAAAGCTTGAATCTTTCTTTACAAGAAGACTGCTATTAAAAAGGCCTTTTATATAATACTAACCGGTTAGTTTCATTAGTGCTACTGCAATCATGAATGCCTAACATACATTCATGTCTCCAGATGGTAGAACAGTGCTATAAATCCTGTTTAAAAGATGCTCAGCCCTGAAAATGTTTTTCAAGAAGGTGGATTTAGTAGCTGCTGGACACTTAAAAAATTGTTTAATGTATTTAGATGTTGAGTGTGAACCAAGTTTTTCCAGACAGCTCTCCTAATAGAATCTCACAGCTCTATAGCAAGGCATAAAATGAACTCTGGTCTTCTTAATCCTGTTGCAGACCATCTTTTCTTGAACCGTATCTTTATATCTACAAGTAGATACTTCATAAGACTCAGATTGGCCCATTAGTATTTTGTTCTTTTATAAGTAATGCTGCATCTTTACTAGCTAAGAGACTTCCTTTTGACTAAAAGGTCATCGATTTACATGGGTGAATTCTCGATCAGTTCTTTCTCTCTGACAAATTACCTTTAAGTCTTCCCAGTGCTGAAAAGTCTGGGGAATGCATGTGCTGACATTTAGAAAACTCTTCACATAATGTTTCCTGATGTTGGTTTCTTATTCCTTCTTCACTCAATTAAGGAGGTGTGGCAGTAGCCATGTGATGAAATACTAAATTCTGCAGTTTTCTTTCTTCCTACAGAGAAAGGTCAGGATACCTTTCTGGGACAGAGTAAAATGCTTGACAGAAAAGATTTCAAGGGGGGAAAATATTAGAGGAGGAGAAAAGAATTTAGGCCAAGATGGAAAGTGGGATATGTGAATTCCCTCAGGCTGAGGAGGGAATTAAATCTGACTCTAACATAGCCCACATACGAGAAACGTACTAATCATTAGACTATTATGCAAAAACCAGCTGCCTTCTCTTTCTTCCTCCTTCTAATCCCCTGAAATAGAAGGTGGTTATCTGCCATGTTCTTAACCATCCCATGATATATTGGGTCCTTAAAGTGATTTTGGAATAGGGATGTCTTGTTTCTGAATTCCAGGTGAATCTTTCACTTATGTGGGAAACAATTATTTCCATTTTGGATTGAATCAAGAGAATGGCATTATGAAGCAAGTACAATGGCATAATTTTGTTTTTCTAACAGATTTTTTCTCTCTCTTGTCCTCTTGGAATAAGGAATCTAAATTCTGCCAAAAACTGCACTTACTTCAAGTGCACAACTGAGATTTTCAAATCTTGCCCAACTCTTCAAGTTCTTCTAAAAAAATAAAAAATATTAATTTTAAATTGTGTATAAAAGCAGAAATAGTGCGAAAAAGGCTGATAATAGAACTGTGATGGACATAAAATTTCAACAAGAAATTTAGATTTCCATCTTCAAAATCTGTATGATTTTAAGTGCAAAATCTGAGACCACAGTCACAGAAAATGTTTAATTTTAAGCAAGTTTGTGGAAAGATACCATTGCGCAAAACAAAAATATGAGTTCATGTAGACTACAAGGACTAATTTGTGAACATACTTTTATGGAGTTTTAAATATTATTTAAAATATTTTGATATATAGCAACTGATGTATGAGGCATAGCTAAGCAAATTTGAATCCTCCATTACTGAAATGCAGACATTAGACATGCAACAAAACATCAAAATGTCTAAACTGAACTTGCTAAACCAAATTTTTTATATACCACATTACTTTTTTTTAATGCAGTATCTCCACTGGTACTTCAGATTATGCTGTTAGGTTTAACAGTCCTCTGTGACTTAATAAGTAATGATAACTTTGCTCCCTTCATTGCAATTTGGTCAGTTTTTTAAGCTTGCTTACTTTCCACAATTCTCTTGCGTTTGAAGAACACCAGAGAGAAAAACAGGTGTAAATACCCGCTCTTGGCATTGATAAGAGCTGTGATTCTGTAAAGCAGCAATGCAGGGCTTACACTTGTATCCAGTGCTAACACTTCTGTCCCATATTAAAGGACTTCAGAACTCCTGAAAGTCATATACAAACAGCTGAAACAAAGTCCATTTCATTCATCTCCAAAGACTATGTATACGCTTTTCCATAATACCAAGGCACTTTTCAAAGACACCAAGGCCTCACTTCGAGGCAGAAATATCTGAATAACCTAGGAAATATTTCTTTTCTCAATAATACAGGCTCAAAAGTCTAAGGTTGCAAATAAGGTTTTGCTCTGAGCATGACAGCTGCTATATTTACTTCCAGTTACTGGAGAGTTTGCAGTAGACTCATTGCCATGTAACCTCAATGACTTCGATGTTTTAATGACATGGAGATTGTTTCTTGTTGACACTGAATGGGCCAAAGCAGGCATCCAGGTAGCACAGCAGATCGAAAGTACCACTCCAAGTAGGAAGGTACAGCTTGAAGGATTTTTAAGATGCCCTTAACTCTGCTGATGGATCACCAAGAAAGTTGATTGCCAGCTTCTTGGGACACAGAGAGGCAACAGATGTTAGTTATACCAAATAGAGAGATTGCCACAGTTACAGTAAAAGTACAACGGAATCTCCTCATATTTGCTCATCAACCTCTGTAATAGCTTATCATGAGAGGGCTACTCCATAAAACAGTAGAGGAATATGAACAGATATATACAAAAACACCTGATGAGCTGATGAACAGGAAACTACTGGCAACTACTGGCTCTGATGGTGTTCAATGCTTTGACTACTTCTTCGTCCCATTAGTAATGCATTAATTACTGGTCAAGAGACCAGTATCAGGCCCTAAAGGTTTGAACAAAAAAATCCCAGCACAATCTGACATGAAAGTAAACATGACAAAACAGTAACAGGATAATACAGGGGAGTAGGAAAGGTATCACTGGACTTGAACAGAGTAGTTTTCAATTAAAATTAGCTTTGACATATGCCTGAGCAAGTCGGACAGTAGAAACACTGAAGGTAGGATAACTGTTAGGTGGACACAATTGTGACCCTCAAATGGAGGAAAACAAATGAAAAAGGAGATAAAATGGAGAGAACAAAAATCCAAATTAAATACAAAACTATCTTTTATTGATGAAAAAAAATGAAAAAAGGAAGGTGTGGTACATTTTCGGCAGAGAAAAGCACTAAGTATCTGCATCGTGTATCTTTGACAGCAACTGTAATGGTAATTCATTCTGAGTTTTGCAGTGAATGGAATTATCTTTTTTTTTCTTTTTATTTGTTTTCAATGTGTTTCAGCAGCTGACTACATTTTATGTGACTTTTTTTTTTTAAGATTGTAGATTTACTCATTGAAAACTGAATGGCTTTCTAGCACTCTGTAAACTCTTTTTCTGTAAGCTTTGAGCCTAAGAATATTAAGAATGGGGAAATCCAATTCAATGAAGGTGCTGGGGAACAAGGAAAGAAAAGGAGAAGGGAGGAATAATCATGTAACCACTTTCCCATTTCAGACTTTTAAGGTAATATAATTCATGGAAAAAAAAGCAATTACCTCCATCTTTACATATAATTCAGGACTAACTAAATCAGTCCAGGAAGGGACTATAAACAGGGTTCATCTCACGTCAGAACAGTCTGGAACAGGGTCTCTTTGCGGTATACATATGTCTACGTTTATCAGTGTGATTTTTGTTCCAACATCTCCTTTGATAGAAAATTAGTCCTGACTAGATCAACCCAAATGATTAATCAATCTCATTCTCTGACTGTTTTCAATTTTATGTGATTTTCCTGAGGCAGGGTTCATTCATTCTGAAAATTGGCTAAGCATCTTGTGGACCACCTCAATCATTTGCTATCTAAAGAAAACATTCATCAGCAGTCCTCAAAGCAGAGGAAAAATGGAGATGTGGTTCTGAGCTCAGTAAGAGTTTGGAATGAGGCACAACCACTTCACAAAGATGAAAAATTTTGTCACTGCTGGAGGATTGAATCCACAGGGAGCTGAATACCTTTGACAGAGCTAAAACCTGACTCACATAAGACACGGACTTTGCAGCAGACTGCTCCTGATGAATGTTAGTATGCTGATTCAGGAGGGTTACCCACCCACAATGACACAAGAGCTCAAGGGAAGCTGTTAGCCAGGAGCTCTTGCTTTTTGCAGAGGGAAAAATCAGTGCTCTCTGGTATTCTGAAGGTGTGAGATAGCTGCTCCTGAGTCAGCCTTCTCCACCAGGATTTCCCGCAGGAACTCTTCTGCACATGACCCCAGCTGGCGCAGTGTTTCCTGATTAAGTGTTGGAGGTCTTCTAGGGACCTCTGACGCAGAACTTGGCCAGCTATTCCCATGAGTTTTGTCATTATGACGTAACTATTCTTCCCTTTGATACTTCCGTATAGCTGTACATCCATAAGGCTCGTGGATCTTTCTTAATTTTAATAAAATACATACCTGAACAAATTCTAGAAGCTTTAAGTTTGTTCTAATATTGGACCTCTAGAAATCAATGAATAAATTGGTAACATTCCTGAAAGTGTGAGCAACATTCACTATAGCAGTTGAGGTTTATTATGCTGAGAATGTGATGTTTAAGCAAAGCAGTTCTTAACACTCGGTCAAAAAGACATTCACGTGATCCAACTCTTCTAAAATGAATACACAATTTTTCTGGGGCTTGCTGAGGCTGTGGATAATTATCTATTCTATAGAGTGCCAATAACCATGCTTTTAAAAAACTGTCAAAGTATAATTAATATGGCTGGACACAGCTGAATTCAGCCAAATGCTGTCAGTTACAAAATCCCTGAAAACATCAAAAAGCAGCAGAACTATACCTCTCTATTTATACCTGCCTAGGACTTGCACACTGTTTATGCATTTTTACTCATGCTGACTTGCTGATGCCTCTTGGAAAAATTTGGAAAAAACCAAATGTTTTATTTACAGACAGCTTTGTCTACTACCATACTTTTTACTCATTCTTAGTATCTAGGAAAAGCAGGCTAAAAAAATTATATCTGATCTTTCAAAATTCATTCTGCTCTACCTGTGACATCTCAGTTACGGTTTTCAGTGTTTCTCTGAGGCATCAGCAGGTCTAAAAGAGAAATTAAATTGTATTTTTATGATAGACATTACAGCGTCTTTCTTTTGAGTAAAGGGTCCGCTGTGAACGTCAAAAGCTGTATTGTAATGAGTAAAAACCCCACCTTCTGAAGCCCGCCCATTCTAGATATGTCCTATTCTGGTGCTGGACAAACATTAGATTGTCAGGAGTCCAAGAAGAGAGAATGACAAAGTCACTCACATGTCTACCTTTTGTTCTCACCTACATCTGGCAAAAAAATGTCAGACTACAAAATCCACAGATGAATTCTCTATTTTTTCCCATTATTATTGCAGGAAAAATATCCAGCAAAGCAAGTTCTCTGCCAATCTAACTTTGACCTAGCCTGGTTGGACCATGTCTAATCATAAAAATTACTATAATTTCAATGACCTGATCATTCATTCATTCATTCGCCTTCCTCCTCCTGAGACTGCCAGTACACTTCTCTGTCTTGATACCTTCTGAGACCTGTAAAGCGGTCAGCACAAACAACGACTGAGTGCATTCTTTCAGGTGTTGACAATTAAGCAGTACAAAGATCAAAACCTGTGGTGCCTTAAGAAATCCCTGATTTGGACCTAAACTTCCATTAGCAACTACTTTAATCATCTGGACCGAGAAGTCATCCAACAGAAGGACTCCGTCATTTGCTATAAAGAAGACATTTCTACCAGATTTTTACCACTCAGGCAGACTACCTCGATGCTATATTCACAGAGAGACAATTTTTGGGTAAAAGTGAGTTGTGGAATTTTAATTCAAAGCTCCTCTAAATCTTCTCCTGAAAACTGAAAAAAATTGCTTGTGAAAGTTTTCCAATGAACATTGACAAGCAACTTCTTTAAATACACATGCATTCTCAGACTTACTTTCTCGCACCACTCTTTTATCTTGTATAATACTTAATGGATGACATATTTCATTCCACAAGTTGACAATGTTAAAAATGTGCTATTCCTTCTAGTTTTAGTATACTGCAAAGCCACTGATAGCTACAGGCACTATGAGCGATATATGACTGAAGAAAAATGAGATTACAGCTGATAAGGAACAAGAGACTTTCATATCTTAAAAGAGTCTGAAATCCAGCAAATATGATCCCTAGCAGCAGATGCCCCTCAGACAGACAATGAAAGAAAAATGGTGGAAAAGTACTCATTGTGGCTTGTTGTTTCCTTCAGCCAGAACAGCAGCAAAATTAAATAGCTCTAACATACTGTCTGCATGAAGAAATCCTGCCTCTCTGGGAAAGACATAACACAAAGTCTAACAAAATGAGCAGTAATTTTCCACTATGGAAAAAGTCATGTTACTCTGACACACCTTCATTGGTAGAATATACCTTTACTCTGGAAGTGTTGCTCTTTTGAAAGCTATCGTGCTGTTATCATCAATGTTTATTGTAATAAGGGTCAATTTAATGAAGGTGTAGTACCAAAGCCAAACCTCAGGCTGGAAATATTCTATTAATGATTCTTTAACAAAAGGAATGAGACATATGCAAATGAAATAGCTCCTTTCTCTGTCTATTAATGTGTCCCTGGAACATGAATGAACATAATTTAAAGATGTCACTATTTCATGCTACAGTGCAACCCTTACCTTGTATCCTGACGATTTGATGTGCACTCCTCGCTTGGTCAGTGTAGATTTCATTCGGATGAAAAAAGAGCGCTCTAGAGTGTTGTCAGTGGTTAGTAAACTGGGGCTTGTAGATTCCACTAGGGAATAGAAAAAATACATATACACATAATTTAGATTTTATACATCCCCTCTAAGCTATTTTTCAGGTGCAATCCTTGAACTCACTAAAAATAAATGACTGATGGATGCTAAGAGTGTTGTAATCAATTTACCTCGTTTAGAAAATGTTTACTTAGCAAAAAAAAAAAATTTGAAAAATATATGTATACTCAGTAAGTCTCATTTTCAAGTTATTTTTCCCATAGAATTTTTAACAGAGATTTGCCTCATTAACTCTTTCTTGCACAATTTTGTTATGATGGGAGTTATTTTGTTAGGGTTTTAAAATACATGCTGGTTTAAAAACTGGGGAGTTCTTCAGTATTTTGTGAAAGGCAAAGTCTCTCTGAGGTAGCAATTCTGCCTGCTGAAATAGGCTGCTAATTCCGCAGGCTTTTATTCCCTAGCCTCCACTCCTCTCTTGCAGTGATACCTAGGGTGAGTCACTGCTGGTTTTGAGTGCCTTGGTTTCCCCATTACTGAGGGTCAATTATTATCAATAAAGCACTGAACAGCCTGAAGGCAAAAATGCTCAACTAAATGACACATTATTATTATTGTTGTTGTTGTTGTTATCATGATCACAGTTGTTAATTATTGGTGACTAATTTGTCACTAATGAAATGTCTTTGTAGTCCAATTGAAGAGATATTTCCTGTTTGAAATAATAGCTCTCACCTGTGCCTCTCACTCCCTCAACTTCAACCACTTAAAATAGTAAATGAATACTCCTAGTGTGAACTGTGATAAAATCGTGGGTAGAAACCTAGTCAGCACCGAGATATTCTTTACACAATCTTTATTATTGCTATTTTTAGCCCTGATAACCAACCTCTCCCCAAAATACTGTTCATGTGAAAATTCTGGAGCAGCTTACAATAAGCGAGCATTATTGGAGATTAACTAACTTTCAGTTTCAATGAGAAATTAACACTGAATATAAAAGTTACTTTGAAATTATTCTGCTGTTGTTTTGGAGAACTGACCAAACTACTAGTAGAAAGTATTCACGTATTTCAAAAGCATTTGTTATATAGTCAACAGAAACACAAAAACTTGTTTGTGAGCTACGGATTATATTGAATTGTCTTGTATTTGTGACATTTCAACTCTATTGTGATGAAATAACTGACAACAGTGCCCCTTTCTTTAGTTTCTCGCTTAAGATTTTTTTGTGTTAGAGAGCATGAATTCGATGTCATTTTAAATGTACAGCTCTTTATCACTCGAGGGAAAAGCAGAGCCATGTTATATTTAGTACTTTCATTTCTTCTGATTAAATATGAATTACTATGAAATTTTTCTCATCATCTAACACGCCATAATACGCCAACAGCTTTTTAATACACTATATAAGCACAAACTTCTGCTCTAAGAGTTTAATTTGCCCCTCTAATCCAATCACATCAACCTTATTTCTCTTATCAGAGATTCCCATTTTGAATTAAATGAGCTCATTAGTTTTAATCAAAAGCAGAGAGATCAAAACTTAAACGTAAATGCTTTAGATCAGAACTGTCAGTCAGCCGTGCAGTTCTATTTTACTAAAACACAAGATCAGAGACCCTTAGAACCAATTTTTTCTCGTAAGGGATGCCAAGAGCTTGAAGATGCTATATCCTTTTTTTTTTTTTTTTTTTGCTCCCAAGGACAGATTATACATTTAAGGTTAGACTTAATTTAGAGTATTTTTTTTCATCCTGGTGGAAATGGGAAAGTATGCCATTCTGCTGTTGTCTCTCTCACATTTATTGGTGCTGGTCCTTGGAGACCTGAACAAATGCGAAGCCATCACAATCCATGCAACAAACCTGTCCTCAAAAAATTCATCTCTGTTCGGTAATATCGTCTGAGAAATAAAACTCTGAAAAGAAAGATAGTGGCTAGTGAATAGTTTCACAGTCTAGTAGAACCCTGAAACAGCAACCAGGATCACTGGGATAGCAGCAGTACTGCTAAGATGAGGATCATAATTAATTATTATTTTTATTGTACAGTACTCTACAGTGCAGTAGTTAAAGAGTACATTAAGAAACCACAGCATGGGTGCTTCCTGCTGTGTGAAGAAATGCTAAAATCAGCCTAACAAGTGTAGTTGTTGTAGTCCAGCACATTATGCTCTAGCACAGGCAATAAGTACAATATGTCCTCATGTGTTCTAATGGTAATTACCTAAACACACAGAAGTAATGTTAATTAAACACACAATATCTCACGCTCGAAAAATGATCAGGCGGTAATACATATGTGCCATTCCCAAGCAACTGAAATTAAAATTTCTCTTTCATACACAGTTTTATGAAAGAAAGGAAAACATCTAACATCTAGTACAATGTATGTGGCATTGACATTTTCTGGGCTGATGTCACCTTATATCATAAGTTGAACATTATTTTGCTGTTACTATATTATGTACAAACCTATACATCTCTGTAAGTGAATGTTATAAAATGCATATAATTTATCCAACAGACTGTAACAGTGTCTGTCATACAAATGTGTATGCTGAAGTGTTTGATTGTATTTAACAAAGGCACCTGAGAGTGTATGTGTGAGATGGGATTAGTTACCTAGAAGTCCAGAATAGCTTATGATCAGCTTTCTGAATTTCTCTCAGGAGACAACCATTACGGCCGATAGTACAAATCTGCATTCAGACTTGCACCCATCCATGGCAGATACTGTAACAATGCTAACGGTGATTATGCATGCAGGATTTTAAAAATAGGATGTGTACAGAACGCATCCACTGATGTCAGTGAGATTTGCACAGGAATATATGGAATATGGTCCATTATGATTTCTCAGGAGCTGACTTTAAATGCCTATCGCTCAGCCTTTTCAGTTTTTTTCCAATTATGTCAAAGGAAGCTAGCAATCTGAGGAACATCAGAATGAAACTCTGTAGCAATTCATTTTTTCAAGAGTTTTTTTTTTTTAAAATTTGTAATCTAAGACCTTTAAAAAAGCCTGAAATAAGCAAGGTCCGCTTTGCTTGATACTGTGGTAACTAAAGATGTCTTTTACACTGAAAAATAGTGCTCTTGGGCTGAATTTACTGAGTCTAAACCTACTGTTGGGTTATAAACCTCTGAAACTGAGTTTAGGATGCTAATAATATGGTAAAAGACAATGCTCACTGTGTGTGAATGAAAGCACTATACACTGTCAGGCTCAGAAGTATAAAAAGTAAGTCTAAATTCTGTTTGCAAAACAGATAACTGTGTACTCTGTTGCGAAACATTCGCCTTTGTGTGTCCTTAAATATCTTTGGCAGCTACTAGTAAAGAAATGAACCTCTTCTCTTTCCATTCCCAAAGCTGTTAATGCAGGATGAGATTTCTGGACACAAGGAATGCATTGTCCATTTCAGAGGGTGTGATGCTGCAACCCACTATACCTGTACAAAAGTGTCATAAATGTCAAAACATTAACTAAGAGCCACAGAGGCAAATGGGGAGATAGTATGAACTAGTGGCCAGGTCCCAAAATTATTTAGTTATCTCCTTCTAAGCATTTCTTTGTGATCAAGTCTTGCAGCTCTGGTCCTTCAATGGGCTTTTGCCTTGGGAATAATCTTAGGCTCAGAGCCCACAAACCAGTCATGTGCTTTTTAACTTTACCTGCTGGAAGAGTTCTTCTGATGCTAGTGGAATGTGTACTGATAGATAAACATGCACGCAACTGTTTGGAGGACTAAGGTCCGTAGATCTGATCCTGCAGTGATCTGCAGATGTACTCCAGCATCTGTGTGCAGCCTGACTACCTTAATGCTATAGAGCAAAGCAATGTTAAACAATGCAAATAATTGCTATTACACAGCAATAGCACAAGTACTATCCCTATGACTGATTCACAAGCACATTCAAATTCAGATAAACAATTTGTCCCCCAGGAAAAAAGGAAGTTCCGAATTTGATTTATGTCTTAAATAATGAAATGCTGCCAAAGCAGCCTGAATAAATATTCACCAACTTCTGGGGTTTTTTCCTCACATGCATTAAAAATAATTGAGAGGAGAAAAATGCATTTTCGCATTCCAAACAGCTAAAAAATAGGCTTCTCATTCTTAGGAGGACCAGAAGCTACAGAGGGAAAACCAAACACCAACAAGGAATTTGTGGGGGTTGGGGGGAAAAAAGCTTATGGTTTAACACACAGGAAAATCTGGATTTGGTAGAATTTCAGGAAGTTTCCACCTGGCATTAATTTCTGTTCCTTGAAAACAGGTGTCTATGCAGCTTTTAAGAGACATTCTCAAACACCAACTATACAGCTCTTAAAAGAGAAATGAAATAGGAGAACACACAAAATAGCAAGAAAAAGGGAGCGCTCTTCTCATGTTATCTTCTACACTTGCAAAACTCTCTCCTCATTTTCTTTAAGTCTTATAACCTGTTGCATAGGCAACTGAGAATCATTATGTTCAGATGAATAATTAGGTAATATAAATCTATCATTTTCAGTTGGAATAGATGTATCTTTGTAAATGTTTCTATTTCTTCTGTGTACTTTATTGTCTGTAACTAGGCATTAAAAGACTTTCTAGGAAAATTTAACCTTGAGTAGTTAACTGTCCTGTGTTTTCTCATATTATTGCCTCTTAAAGTGTGTTTTTAATCAGAGGAGTGACCCTCAAAAAAGCACTGTTGCCAAGGTCATTCTCTCTCAGTAGCTTACAGATCAAATTTGATCATTTTATAAGCTAAAGGATAGATTTTTCTTGCTACTAGCACAGCAAATACAATTCAAAACCTTCAAGTTAAGACAATTTGTTTCCAACAAGTGCAAGTTACTATGAAATTATACTTAACACTTGCACAAATGCATGGTTTTAAGTGAAGTGGGTTCAGTCTGATTGCAGGCTGAACATGGGCAAGTACTGGAGGCTAAAGTTTGGTCTAGGAAGGTGCTGAAGATTCTTGGACTATTCGGATGAACCACTTGGGCATATTCATGCACATGGGCAACCTGCCTGGAGATCAAGCGATGAGCACAGAGCCAGCAATTTCTACAGGTGCTCTCTCGGTCTCGCTGGTGTGCTCAGCATCTTGCAAAATCAAGGACTATCTGAACTATTTAGTTAACCTTGTGGGAGGCAAAGAAGAATCTAGTTCGTTCTTCCAAGGCAATACTATTTTTAAAAGGTGCTGTAGGAATAATATTTTTGCTGTAAGCTGTCCCAGTCATAAACAGGAACTTGAATTCCTGAATAACCAGACTTGGATCTGAAATTCATGGTACTTGTATTTAACTTAGTAAGACTCTCAAAATATCTGTTTTGCTGTTTACTGAAAAGCTGAAGAAGTTAAGAATTAGACCCCAGGCTTTTGGTGACTTAGTTCCCTTCTTCACTTTACACAGAGGGAATAAAGCTTGGTTCTGGCCAAGGCTTCACCGAAAAGGGGAAGGCTGAGGGCAGCTCTTCCACAAGAAATGGAAAGAAGGATGACTTCCTCTAAAGAATTTATTGCTAGGTAATGTTTTCAGACAAGATAATAAACTGTTCTTTCTTGTCATTCTACCTCCGAGATGAAGACAATTCACTTTTCATGACCTATAAGCCTATTAGAAACTCAAAGGCATAAAAACTTTAAACCCTATCAGACTTCTGTTGAAAGCTGGTTCTTTTAATTTTTTTGGGTTGGTTTTTTTTTTCTTTCTCATGTCTCCAAATTTCCAGATCTAACAATTGATGTGATGGGCTGACATCTCAGATTGTTTCAGTTAGGTTGTCGTTATATAAAATCCTTAATTTTTTACAACTAATTTGACATTGAAGCCTTGCATATATGCTTATTTCATATTTTGTCATAATATTAAAATGTATATATTATATATATTTACATATAGAATATGATTATTTTTATAATCAAAATCTGTAATTACTAGGCTATGGTCCACATGTGACAGTGCACAATGTTAAACACAGATGTTTGAAACTGGGAGAACAAGTCACTAACTCAGACATACACAGCACATCTATTTAATGTGATAAAAGTATGCACATTCAGGCAAAAGTCAAGTCAGTAAAGTAGCAGTGAATTTAGACACACTGCCAGAAAAGTGGGAAAACATGTTTAATGTCTGATCCACCCTATGCACTGTGGATTTACAAGAATGGGGAGAACTTGGATATTATACAGGAATCTGTTGGCTTGAACTGTTTGGCTACAACAGTGTAGTTAATATTTTAATTTGCATAGTTAATCCTGACTTTTTGATTTGTTGAAAATTTCCTCCAGAGGAAGTAGCGAAAACCCCAATGCTTAACTATATAAAATGTAATCAGACAAACTACTAGAAATGCATCAAGAACAGTTCCTTCATTTCAGGGATGAATCCTAAGTGACTGAAGGCTTAATTCAGTTACTCACACATAGGTCTACAGCGTTCTTGCCCTCAGCTGCCCCACAGTGTCTGAGATGTCTACAGGAACAGCTCTTTCACACAGGACCTCCAGAAGACCCAAGTCTTTCTGGAGCAGCTGATGGATGCCAGGTGTGTCTCAAGTAGCACTAGTTCCCTATCTTTGGGAAACTTAAGGCACTAGAGCCTGGTCCCATTTAAGTAAGTAGGAATACTTTGAAAAGACTTGGATCAAGTTCCTGATTATCATTTTATCGTTTCGAGCATCCTGTGTGGCCTGTTGCTTCAGGCTTTGGCTACACAAGCCAACATTCCGTCTGGTGTATGTGGTTACACCAGCCTTTGAAATGTGCTTGTTATTCCCCAAAATACACTAGATGTAACATTAACCACAGGCAAAAGTAAGCCAGAATTCTCGGAAGTGGCTTAATGGTCTTTTACCAATGAATAAGCAAAACTGTTCATGCAATTACTGGCAAAATAAGTTATAGATTCACAGAACTAGCATACATATACAAACAACACCACTTTAATGTGCAAACTATATTTGTCTGTGATTGTTAATGCTCAGTTTGTTGGTTTTACAGGTGAAACAATACTATGTGCATACTATATTTTGGGCACACAAAAGACTGGATCTGCAGAGAATCAAGCCATGCTTTGAAAAGTTATCTTGTGGTGTTACAAAAAATAAGCTTACTCTGTTGTTTTTTAAGACAGACTAGGCCCTCGTACTGGCTGTAGTTATGTAGGATAAACTAAAGTACAAACTCATTGATAGGCTTTCCCTATTATTATACAGGGAAATTTTTGATTGCTCTATTGTCTTTTTGGAACCAAAGTAATCTGAACTAATCTTTATTGGACTAAAAAGTATTACTTTATTTAATGCCTCTCAAAGCTTCGTTTCTTCTTCTTCTGCTTCTGCATCTCCTGCTATTGCTGCTTCTTCTAGTCTAGAAACATGTCTTATCAGGCTATTAATTCCCAACATATGTGACTTACTTCCTATGTAAACTTTATCCCCCAGAATTCTTCATATATCTGGTAAAATATAGAATGAGTTAGGTGCCAGGATAAGAGCTATAAATAAATTGTTGGCAGGATGAAGCTATGAATAAGTTTTTTCTTCCTCTCATAACGTTGAACGACAGATTTTACAACAAATTTTGGTAGGTCAGTGGTCTATGAAATACATAGAGCTTTTTTGCCTGTTTGAAAACAACATAATAAAGATTTGGTATTAACAGACCTAATCATGGTAGGAAACTTTAACTCTGAAAAAGCCTTTGGAAATGTTACAGTCTACTGGGCTTCAATCCATTATCTAAACACTCACAAATGTATCCACATTCATTCAATAGACCGGAACAACTCTCCAAGAGCTGTTATGGTCTAGTGAGTGAGTGGTACATAAACCATACTGTGTACGAAGCTCAAACTTGCTTCCACATTTTTACATTTAAAGTTAATTTATTTTAAGCAATGGAATAAATAATCTGACCCGACCTGTCGGCTTGGTTTCATGTGAGGTCAGCAAAACTCATGAATTTTCAAGGTTCGGTGACAGTCCCAAAGAAAATTAACACAGTGTTCTCATTTCCTTACTGTTCACTTGCATTGCAGCAATCCTAATAAAGTTTGAAACAGAACACATCCAATGTCTAGGAAAGGTCCTGATGCTAGGAGAGTTCAGGATCATAAGTAATAGCACATCTATCCTCTGTGAGGGAATGGGTACAGAGAAAAGAAACTGGGAAACGAGGAAACAGCAAAGGAAAAAAAGGCCCCTGATTATTTTTGAGCATAAAGAACTTCACTGAATTCCCTGAGAGCTTTATGGGCCTGTGAGGAATACAAATGCTACACAATGCTAGATGTGAAATCTCCTTTGAGATGTGGCCGGTTTCCACAACTTAAATGATCGTTATCTTTACTGAGCAACTTATAAACAATTTTGAGCATTTTGTTTCAGCACAAAATTGCCATTAAATGCCGCTGCTGTTCCCCCTCTTTCATGCCCTAGAAGGATCAACTGAGGGTATTTTTTTCTCTCTTGCTAGTTTTCCGCTCTTGCCTAGTAACTTGTGAATCATTAACTGACACTCCAGAGCATAGCTGTGAAAATAACTGTGGTTCAGAGCTGCCAATAATGGCCCACTAAAGTTCCTTCCCAGCACATGGCATAAAAACACCCCCAACAAACATTAAAAAGTCCCTTCTGATGTTGCCTAACATTGCCAGCCTGCTTGGGCTTAAAAAGCACAATAAAGAGGTTGCTTTCCAGATTTTCATATGCCAAATGGGAGGTGCTTTTTGGTGAAGCTTTTCCCTGAGGGAAAGAAAAGCAGCCGAGTTACCTCATGCTGCTCAGTCGATGTTTGGATGATCCCACTCCAGGGAAACACACGCAAGTGTCAGAGTCAAGCTGCTGCTAGTGGATGTTTCTGTACTGAACAACTAAGCAGTAGGAAAGTTCAAGAGAAAAAACCGGAGTATCATAAAGATAGTCTTTGAGAGCACATGACATCCAGCAAAAGCTATTATGCAGCAGCCTGTGTGTGCCAAGGAACAAACAGTACGAATGCAAAAAGTGAATGTTTTAAATCTTAGTGGAATACTCCCGTAAATATAGCCACTTGAGGAATCTATTTCTTCAGAAAATACCTTTTGTGCTGCTGGGATATTGGGGGATTCTATTTCCAATACCCGTGTTCTGGATCTAGTGGAGCAACGCTTTTATCACGACTATAAAATGGTTACGAGCCAATTCCTCATATAAAACAGTCAGTAACAGTGGGGCTTTTTTATGACAAACATGATGTCAGACAAAGGGCATCAGGACTTAGTCTTTGTACTACAATACAAAATAACAATACATAAACACCTTTGTGAAAGCAGCTTGAAACCCCATGTTTTCTATTAAAAAGTCATGTTCAATCTTCACTGTTGATAGAACAGAATAGCTAACATAGAGAACATTGTATATCAGAAAGGTCAATAGTTATTATGAGCTACAAATATATTTTTTTCCATCCTTCAGGCTGTTTAGCGCATATCACAGCATGAGCAGCTGTCTTCTTTAATGCTTTTAAAATTAGAATCCCAAAGAGGAAGAAAAAATTACATTTGCAATGATTGCTCTTTGCTTTTGTAAGTTTACTTTAATACACTATTTTATATACATGAATCTTCCATGCAGCCTAACCAAGGGGCAGTAACTGGTTGCTAGTATCTACTGGATTGCTATATCAATGTGTATAGAATCTTGCCAAGAAATCACTTTGCACAAATTGCGTAACCTTGCTGAATAACCTTTCTAGAAAAGTACGTAGCTACTGGGCGTATGTTTAAACCAAGCAAGCATACATGTGCAAACACAGACTGATCATTACTAATGGCAAATGCTTACTGGTTTAGCAGTAATAAACATAGAGGGCCATCTGACCTACTGCTTTCTGTTCACACACTGAAAATGGCAAAAAAGGGTGGCAAGATTGTGGTATAATTTGACCTCCTATTTTTTTCAAACATGGCAAGTGTCTAGATTCATCTTTGACAACAGTGAACAACTATTTAGAACTGCAAACAGGTTTCCATTCTGTTCTTTGAATGTCAGTCATATGGGCTTTACCAAACTGTTCCCTTTTCCAAGTTCGAACCTCATCAGGATGAGTATTGGTGTGTTAAATTCAAACTGGTATTTTATAAATATTTTGAAGTATGAAAGGCAAGAAATATTTTTTTTTTATATAAAACAACTTTTTACCTAATTTAGAATGGTTCAATAATAATAAAAAAAGGGTAAGACTAAAAAGCCATATGTTGTCAAGGGAAAATGAATATAATTGGCGAGAAGAACGTTTTCCCCATAGGGTTTAATGTTTGGCTCACAGCTAACTTCATTCCTGAACAGTGGGAATAGGTACAGTGCTAAGTCTCATGACAATATGCAGATTCTTTGGGGTATAAAGGGAAATGCTGCAGATTTTGCAGGATGTATAGAAAGTCATGGTCTAATGTACCTTAGGAACTACTTTCTCCAGCTGCATGGCTCCATAGTTCAGAAGACAGTCAAGCTACACTTTTAAAATATCAGAAAAAACATAATTTCATATACTCAGATAGAATCTACTTATGCTTGTCAAAACCCATTGTGACCAACGCTGTTCTTTTTAAAGAAAAAGAATAATGGAAAAAAATAAGCAATATAGGCTTTCCCATCCTTTGCCCCGAACGAGTAACACTTAAAAATATCCTGTGATCAAAACTATTACTTAAACATGCACTGTGCATCCAAATTTGTTTTGGAACGCTATTAACATTTCCACCATCACAAGATTCGCTGTGCAACTGTTCCTTATCATCTGCCATACAGAAACTCCGTGACCCAGTCCAGGCTAGGCAGAACCAGGCAGGCTGCTAAACCTGCTGCCGCTGAGGAACTCGCTAGCACAGCTGGCGCGGCAAGTACCTGATGCTATTGGGATGTACTGCTCAGTTGGTGAGAAGTCCAACAATCCAGGTTTCTCTATAGCTTTGTCCCTTATTAGTACCCCTTCCCTGTTCCCATTACAGTATTTTCTCCTCAGGGGAGCATATGAAATTAAAATAGGGCAACGACATTCCTAAGATACACTGAGAGGGTTCTTATACAGATAAGTTAGCATTTATAGGTTTCTTTGCTTATGCAGAATTTACAAAGAAGCCTAAAATAATGACACGCACTATGCCATTGAAATTCAAAGAGAGTTGAGAACGGGTATCTCCAAAAATGACAGACCTGAGGCTGCTGCAAACAAATACCTAACAGTAGTTCCAGTGGGCTGCAGCCATGCATTATTCTTAGAAAACAACTCACTCAAATTATTTGGTGAAAACAAATGTCAAACGAACCGGACATCTTACTTTTATTATATTTTCCCCCTTTATTTATTTATTTTGCACTGTGGAGTTAAGAAGGTTTTTGACAGACAGAATCAGGATCTGTCATATTACACAGGAAACAGCATTTTAAAAAGCAGCCCACAGTGCAGGTATTTTGGCAGATTTATCACAAGGCTTGAATGGTAAACACTTAACAGAAGGAATGCTACTTCTACTTATTTGCTTTATTTTAACAATGGGAACAATGACTTCTTTTTCCCAATAATGCCCTTTCAATTCAAGCTTTAAGTGAAATAAAGCCAAAACCAAGATAATAGGAATAAGATGATCAATATTAATTGTTCTTCCTTTTTTTTTTTTTTTTGGCCCATTTTTCTATCTTAGGTGTTTGCAAACAGGAGAATGATCATTTGGACACAGGCAGAACACAGTGTGATTGGCGAAGTTTCCATGGTACAGTATTTCCTGAGTTTTTCTGAGTTAAAATTTTTCTACATTGTATTTTCACAACCCTGGAGCTTGCACTGTTTCTTTTTCCTCCAAGTCTGAAGATCACCCCATGGATTAACAAATGATTGAGGATTCTCTCTTAAAAGACTCTTTAAAAAACTGTCAGAATCAGCCTGAGACAAAGATTTATTATGAACTATTTAAAGGGCTTAATATATGTATCCCCAAAGAGCCCTTGGAGCAAACTAAAAAGGAAGAATGGAATTCTCAAAGAATGGGAAAAATCTCCAATGCCCCACTTTCTTCACACCATGATTACTGTTTACTCAAAGGATAAAATGCCTAACCTGTCACATGAAGTCTTCAGAAGCCGTATTACTGTTGATGTACAGTACAAAACCCAAAACAATGAGCCTCGACAGTAATATGCCTAAGAAAGGCAGCTGTAATTTGCTTTCTAACCTGTTCACTAACACACTAATGTGGATACATCTTGTAGAAAGAGCTGATCTCCTGACCCAGACAGCAATCAAACAACTGCCAGAGTGTTTGCTGTCACACAAGCTGTGACCATTACCTTAATTATACGTTACCATATAACAAACCTTCCCTAATGAGCAACTCTTCTCCCACCTGTGTGCCAGCTAACCCTTCTGTCCTTGAAAAGTATCCCTGCAGATGATTTCAGTTTGAAATTTGAAAAGCATATTCATGTGCATTCTTTCCAATAGATAAAAATATTATGTACTTCAACAAGGTTAGTTGCTTTACTAGAGTGCCAAGACAATAAAAAATCCAGGCTTATACTAAAGAAAGGGAATTAGAAAGAAACTTACCATACTACTGGTAAATCTTAAGCAGAGCTGGATCTGACCTTATATATATATATCTCCATCTTTACATATTCTTTTGTGCTTACAGAAGTATATAAAATACTTCTACATTGACATCGTTCACTCCATGCCTAAAACCAGGAATCATACCTGGGTTCATGGTTTGCACGAATGCCTGCTTTCCCTCTCTGATACCAACTTCCAGCAGGTTACATTTTTTCTTCTCTTCTAGCTTTTATCTCTTTTTACAGCATTTTATTTTCTTCTGTTGCCTGATATTTAGGACATTTCCATTCACATTACAATTTACAGGATACCATATCCTTATGAACACCTTCCCTTTCCACAGAAGTCATCTGTGATTTACCTCAGATTCAGTACTGGGAAAGAGAGAGAAAGAGTGAGGCATAGGCATCTGGTTTTGGCCTATCTTGGTTCTTAAGCCTCTTTTCTTAAGGGACAGTTTCAACATTTTAACTGTTCTTGGTAGATACACACCTAAACTAAGCAAATCTGTGGAAAGCACTTGCAGACTTCTCATCTGCTCTGTGTTTTACTTGAATAGTGAGTGTCAGTATAGAAAGACTTAAAACTGCAGCTATTTACATCAAAAGAAGATCAGGAGGAACATGAGAGGGACCTAAATAGCAGTCAGAGCAGACAATTGAACAACAGAGCAATAGATGAAATTTCATGCTAAAAAGTGCAAGATGTGGCACACTTTCAAATAAACTATTCCTGTGTATTGAGGAATTCTAAATAACTATAACTAGGCAATAAAAGGAAATGGAAATATCTCAGTGAAAACATTGGCTCTGTATGGAGACCGTTATGATGAAAAAGTTAAATGAGATGTTAGAACACAATAAAAATGAATCTAAAATTAATAAAGAAAATATTACAATGCTATTATGTAATTTTATAGTCCAAGCTTTACACTGAGTATTTGTTCAGTTTTGGTCATCTGCTATTAAAAAAGAGAATAATGGAAACAGAAAAACTCTAGTAGAAGGACATCTGAAGAGAGATTAATGAGATTATAAATATTTAGCTTTGAGAGTAGATAAATAAGAAGTGATGTGACAAAAGGTACATAAAATAATGAATGATACATAGAAGATAATACAAGAACAAGGAGATTTCCAATAAATTGAATGGAAAACACATTTTGAGCTGATAAAGACAAAATGATAAAAAAAAAGAATTTTTCCCCCACGACATGTAATCTACACAATTCACGATCAATATATATATAAAAGAACTGCAAAAGAAGGACTAAATATCTATGAGACTAACAAGAATAACCTTGCTACAGTATGTATAATAAAATCTACATTAGATATTGAGTGTAATTTTTCAACTTATATGGTACAGTTACCATTCTGTAGATTTTACATGTGGTTTAGAAATATTCAGTACCAGCTACTCTAAAAGACAAGCTAGTGGTCTAAATAGACAATGTTCACTCATACATTATATGAATTCCCGTGTTCCTAAGAAATCCTCTTCGATATAAAGATCTGTGGCACGAGATGCTTCTCTTGTTTACTCATCCACCACCAGGTTTAAAATTCTCCAGTGGTTTCTAAGTAATCAGTAGCACAGAAAAAAATAGAGTCTCTCCAGAAGGAAGACACAACTCCTTGACCTTCTCTTTCCTTCATTTGCTGGCTTTGAATCGGAACATCCTGATGCACTTTCTCTAGAAGTTAAAAGCAGCCACATTTTCCATCAGGACACTAGAAGTCATACAGCCCATATAGACAAAAGAAATATTCCTTCAAAGAATTCCCTAAATATATATACAAAAAAGAAAATCTCTTAACTTAAAGCTGATTTGTGTTAAGGTAGGAGTAAAATGTATCCTGCGCTGCATCAAAAGGAGTGTAGCCAGCAGGACGAGGGAGGTGATTCTGCCCCTCTACTCTGCTCTTCTGAGACCCCACTGGAGTACTGCATCCAGCTTTGGAGCCCTCAGTACAGGAAAGGCCTGTTGGATCAGGTCCAGAGGAGGGCCACAAAAATGATCAGAGAGATGGAACACCTCTCCTGTGAGCACAGGCTGAGAAAGTTAGAGTTGTAGCCTGGAGAAGAGAAGGCTTCACAGAATCACAGAATGGTCAGAGTTGGAAGGGACCTCTGGAGATCATCTAGTCCAACCCCCCCACCAGAGCAGGGTCACCTACAACAGGTTGCACAGGACGGCATCCAGGCGGTTTTTGAATGTCTCCAGAGTGAGAGACTCCACAACCTCTCTGGGAAGCCTGTTCCAGTGCTCCACTACCCTCAAGGTAAAGAAGTTCCTCCTCATGTTAAGATGGAACTTCCTGTGTTCAAGTTTGTGCCAGTTATCCCTCGTTCTATCACTGGGCACCACTGAAAAAAGACTGTTCCCATCCCTCTGGCACCCTCCCTTTAAGTATTTGTAAGTATTAGTAAGATCCCCCCTCAATCTTCTTTTCTGTAGACTAAAGAGACCCAAGTCCCTCAGCCTTTCAAGGCTTCTAGGAGACTTTATTGCATCCTTTCAGTACTTAAAGGGGGCTTATAAGAAAGATGGGGACAAACATTTTAGCAGGGCCTGTTGTGATAGGACAAGGGGTAATGGTTTTAAACTAAAAGAGGGCAGATTTAGACTATATGTAAGGAAGGCATTTTTTACAATGAGGTTGGTGAAACACTGGAACAGGTTGCCCAGAGAAGTGGTAGATGCCCCATCCCTGGAAACATTCAAGGTCAGGTTGGACGGGGCTCTGAGCAACCTGATCTAGTTGAAGATATCCCTGCTCATTCCAGGGGGGTTGGACTGGATGACCTTTAAAGGTCCCTTCTAACCCAAACTATTCTTTGATTCTATGAGTCTGACTATGAAATTCTGAAGCCAAGGAGATTTGTGGTGAACCTCTTGCCAGCGGTCCTCTTTGAATATTGAAAAATTCAAGTACTTTCAGCTGAAGGCATTAGAGGTCCTTGAATGGACTTAACATTAAGTTCAACATCTCTTCATAACTGAGAAGCTCCATCATCCGGCTGGCCTAAGACATCTGGCTTCGCTGCACACATGTTATATATTCAAAATCCTTTCTATGTTTTCCCCACTCTACTATTTATATGGCAGAAAGCAGCTTGCAAAGCTTGTCCATTACCATTATGGAGTTGTTCATGAGTACTCTATGCTGAAGTCCATTTCCTCAATCTTTACATCTCTGAAGCTAAAAGATTGTTGTTACATAGCTTGTAGAGGAATGAAGGCTTCATAAAGAATAATAATAATAATACTGTTTTCAAATAAGTTATAATAGAGATGTAGCAATCAAAAAGTTTTGCTGTCAGATGATATTCTGTATATTAAAAATATTATTATAATATTTTTCATTTTATCCTTATACATTTTTCGTGGACAGATATAAGGTAATCAGGAACACTATAAATCTTATATGTGTGTCTTGCTAAAAAAAAAACGTAACAGTGAAATGAACATGTTTTAATGAAATATTGCATAACTAAGTTCTTATATACTGCAAAATACGACTTGTAATGTGAAATTACTTTTCAAAAGCAAAGGTAATATAAGACCAACAGTGATCCACATTTTCTTTATACTCTCCTTACTGGCTTAGTCATGACATAGCTCATCATATGGTTTCCTGTTCTATGGAAAATAAAGTTTCCTATGTGAAGAAATTTAATTTCAGTATGACTTTGATTCAGTGACATTTATATCACAATGCAAAAGAAAACCCATATCTCTAAATTTTGTTAAAAAATATTTGTGATTTCCTATTTAGGCACCCCAAATTCTCCTAGAAAATCCCTGTACAATGCAAATAGTGATTTAATGTAAAAAATGTTAGTAGCTGCTTAATATAATCAGGTGTTAGAACAATGATAATGATTACCTCATCATATTGGTAATTTTTGCATTCTGTTAGCAAATTTTGCTTTTGCTAACATGATGCAAAAGTTGTTAATATAATGAGTCTCATTGTATTAGGAACTTTCTATCACATTAACAAAGATTAAATTTGCTAATGTAATATGACAGTCACTAACATAAGATTAGTGCAAACAGAGACCAAAATCTCTGTAGACCTCCTAAAGGTAATGCTGAACATGTAAGCAATACTCATTTGTGTTTCCTTTGTGAGCTATACTTTGAGTGCCTTAAGTGTCACATCCATCTACACTCACTGAATGTTCTCCAGGAAGGTCCATTTTATCGAACACTAACGGAGCCATGAGACAATAATTAACTTTCGATGCAAAATCATGAACCATAAAGTTTCCTTGTTAGAAGATAAGTGACTCATGCAAATGGATCAGCTGATATTTATACAATATACAGATGTGTGTTCATAAAACCTGACGTTAGTAATATTGCTGATTAATTTATATAGGACTTTCCATGATGAGCATATTGATATCTACGCAAATATCAAATAGATACAGCAAACACCATTGCTCATGGAGGTGTCCCAAAAGAGATTTCTTAAGTTAGAGAGAGTTTATGGCATAAATGCCACAACATTAATAAATGACAAACAGCAGAACTCAGCCTGAATACAATGATCCTATTTGTCCGTGGTCGTATATCGCAATGTCAAAATGGCTGCACAGCCCCATCCACACCTGCACAAGTGACTTGGGAAGTAAGATACGATTAGGCAAGCATCTATCGAGGAAGATTAAGAGGCTTTAGCCATGTCAATGCTGCCTGACTCCTGCCGCAGCGCTGGTACCACTCGCATTCCCGGGGTAATGCTTCTACTTGCTTTCAGCTCCCTGTCCCAGACTTCAAACGTGAGGGGACAAAAAAGAAGCTGCAGCACTATGTGAGAATGGAAGCGTAGGTCCCTCTTCTCAGAGGAAGCCTAACCTTGCCTAAATGGTGTGCCTTTAATGAGCAGCTGGGTCACGTGCTAAGTTAAAGAAGAGTTGTGATGGACTGCTCATACAAGAGAGCTTTAGAAGTGGAGCTTGCTTTCACCTTCCATTTTGACTCTTTTAGGTCAAGCCACATACCAAATCCAACAGTCTGGGACATATTATGCTTCTGATGTCCTGTCTCAGAACAACCTACAAAATAAAAGTACTTGAGGTCTGCATGCATCCAGTGTTGGGATTTAACATACTACAACATGCGGGTGCCTGAATGCAATTCTGCTTTGACAAATGTGAAAATTAAATGCAACAGTTAGTCAACACAACAACTATTTACAGTAGCAAGAAATTAAACACCACTAAAATATTCTGAGGAGAAAGAACAGCTGCTTGTCTACAGTCTGAGGTGGAAAACCATGGTATCAGACGGACAGAAGACATAGGCTTTTGATGAATAACCTCAGCACAGCCTCATGCAAAGACAGACAAATATTCGGTGTATAGTCTCTGTCTTCCTTTCAGGAATATCACCCATAAATTCAGACTATACAACGTAGTCATTAAAAGAAAAGGGGAAAGGCAAAAGCAAGCAGGATTCCTCAGAACAGAGCTGCTGAGTAAACCGGGAACCCAGTAAGTGAACTTGACAAGTGCACAGGTAAATAAGATATGCTCCAAGTTTTTATTTGCTTTATACTTGATTTGCTTTTGTAGCCAATGAATTAATTTTGTGGTCAAGAGAGCTAAGTTAGAATTAGCACATATGAATCGTCTGAGCTGCAAAGTCCTAGATACCGTGGCACAACCGCAGGTACCATAATCAGGTCTGTAAGTAAAGGAAGGGGCTGAAGAGGGGGCGAGATATTTAACAAGGCTCATCTGAAGGGTATGAAGGGCCTTTTGACATCAGAAGACGACTTTAAAACTGGATTCACAGCTTTATGTTAATATGTAATTTTCTTTTACTATAAACAGCAGGCTGAACTGAAGAAAAATCTAGTTTTGTGATAAACTGCATTGCAGTTCATAGCACTAAAATATAAAGAGGAACAATCATGAGTTTTCCATTTCTTTTCCTTCAGTTCTTGGCATGTGATTTCTGTGAACAATTGTTTAATTAGAAGACCATTTCTTTTGGGGGAAGTGGATAAGTGAAGCCCTAACCACTTATTGTTATGAACAGCATGCGGCTTTTTTTCTTTGCTGGAGCAGTATTTCTGGAGCTGATTTGTGACTGAATTCTAATATGGCAAACTGTATTCTACTGATCTAAATTTCACTGGCACAGTTTTCTTTCCTTTTTTTTTTTTCATACAGGAATCCTATTCTGCCTTGCCCAGTTTTATTTGACTCTGACAGTTCACAGCTGAGCAGTTCAGAGGAATACACAGCTTCCTTAATTCACCTCACCTGACAATAGGAGGACCTGATCCTACAAGTCAACTTTAAAATTGCACTTGGAAGCTGTCATGGAAATCATGTGAGAGACAAATTGGTTCTCACCATTTTTGAAAATTAGGTCACTTATTTAGGACATTAAAAAGAACTTAGGAATTATGACTTAAGGCACACATTACATTTTTTGCTAGTGTAGTCCCCTTACCTAATGCACAGAAATACATTCATAATAATGTAATTCTAATAAGCCAATCTGTCTTAAAAGGTTCCTTTAAAGACATATTTCATTATGCAATTCTTTATGTTTATGTTGAACTGTATGAATGATGACGGGCCTTTTTCACAAAGCTTCCATAATGCCAAAGATCTTTGGATTGAGCGCAACAAAATTTAGGTCATACAAGCGTAGCACCACACAGCAACAAAAGCCAAAACCAGGGCAGAAATCCTAATGACATGCAGCATGGCAACAGGGGCAGGTGTTTGAAGAATGTATTGTATTCTCCTGAGGCACAGAGGGGCAAGTGACATGAGGAGCAAAAGAAACACAGTAATTTGATGGTTTCCCCCCCACACCTCGTCTGCTTTGTATCACGTAATTGCTGAATGCACGGAGCACAATTCTACACTGCCATTTTCAGCCAAAGTTTAGCCTGTTTTTCTGATTTCCCTGTGCCAGCGACAACCCCCATGCATCTCCACAGATTACTAGAGGATTGCGTAGAGGAGATGCTTACGTCCTTCTGCTTGGGTGGCCACATGTTGCCTCACACTTGGGCCATTGGAGAATCTCTGTCAGGGGCAGTAGTACCAGGACTAATGTCATCTGCAGGCCAGCCACTAGAAGTCAGCAGTCACATACACTCTTACAATGAGCTCACACAAAAAAAAAGTCTGTAGGAAAGAGTATCTTGCTAACCACAATGTATATCCAGATTCCTCAGGTCTGCAAGAGCACCTTGGAGTGCTAAGAGTTGCCCAAATGAACACCCCTCCAAGCTTGTGCAAGGCATGTATTCCCAAGAGTTCATATCTAACAACTGCACAGCAGCAGACAGAGATGTCGACATTGCCTTTGTGCAGAAAACAGAGCTACCATTTAAGCAGCTCTCCGGGGTTCCCTGCGTCTGGAAGGGGAGTATAGTTCCGGGGGAGGAAGGCATGAACGGTGCACAGGCCTGTGTGATCAGAAGAGCACCAAGCACATGAAGAAGCTACCATAAAGGCTGTTGGGGTTGGATACTTCCGAATAAAAGGCATAGTATTACCATCCTGTCCTTACACAACACATTATTATTTTTAGTGTCCTGTGCTGTATTACGTTGTCTGATAAGAGAAAAGTAGAAGAATTTGTCAGATGACTTGATTTCTGCCCTTGTCAGATTATTTTGCTTAGTTTCTGATGAAAACATAAGACAAGCTTTGCAAAATTATTTTTGTGGATTTTCTTCTCAGCTTCTTTTCCCTTCCTATTGCCACATCTAATCTATTTATCTGTGGCTCAATTGCTGATTTATGTCCACTGGGATGCTACATACATATCCTGTAAGTGATATCAGCTTATTTTTGTTACACTATATATAGTGAACAGATACTCTGAATTGTATCTGTGCATAAAAGCATCACAAATTGTTATTAATTATGCTCTAAGGAAGATGTATTCCACTGCTGAACTTTCCAGAAAAGGCAAAGTATAATAATTCTTCTCCTCACTGAACAATTTTTCCCTTTGTTATGGGACAGCTGATGAACACAATGTTGCTTTAACGATGCAGTCCTGAAAGTGCCAGTTGGGGGAAAACATATTTTTCAGTACTTAAAATAAAAATACTAAAGAGTTACAATAGCTTGTATGAAAGCTTCATGTATGTCCGCTTAACAAAAATAGCCTTTGAACTGCAAAGACATTTGGTGATGATTACTGTTCACTGAAAAAAGAATGACAAAATGTTATTCATCTATTTCTTTTCCTGTCCATGTGTTTATCTATCATTTTGCAGTTTTCAGCAGAGCAGATGTGCTATGACAGAAACAGCAGCTACAGTATTTGCTTCACATATAGAAACAACAAGCAAATGTGACTCATATCCTGGATTACATTAAACAAAATGGAAGAGTGACAAAAAAAATCTGTTAGTCTAACAACAGATTTTAATTGCAAACTAAATTGAAATTCATTTGTTTAAAAAAGTGTTTTCAAATGTTAACTCGCAGATTTATGCTGTAGTATTTGCCAAAAATGTTAATGTTCTGAGGTGAAACTTTGTTTCTAATGAGGTCACTAGAGCTTTGCCACTGCATCTGGGGGGCAAGAGTCCATCTTGGTCCTTCATTTGGCCCCCCCAGAAGATGCACACATTTTGTGTACAGCAAATAAGCACTAAACTTTAACTTCTCTTGTTAAAAAAACCCATCTTTAAGGTTGCAAATGATCAAACACAATTAAGGATTTGTCCATAAAAGATTTAATCTATAATTATCATTCAATGATCAGCTGCAGAGACCCAGGCTTGAAATATGAGCTATTTGTCAGAGTGCAAACTGAAATGTCTTTTACTTTAACACAAGCAGGTCGTCTGCTCTTGACCTATTAAAACTTTGTTTGCTATTAGACTCGCTGGTGAACGAGTCATGCGGAAAGGTGTTGAGGAAATGAGCCAGCGTGTTCCCCAGGTGATATAAATGCTTTATCAAACTGATCCCTGCCTTGTTATGTAAACTATACCAGGTACCGTTCGTTTTAAACAGAGAGATAAACAGATCTAATATGCTTCAGGGCGTCATGCTTTATGCATGAACTGCTTTTTATTTTTATATTAAAGATTTTCTTGACACAACCCTTTGCAATGAAGGAAAGCTCCGATAGAATGTCTTAACTACAACCACTGCAGCACCTGCAAGTTCAAAGTACGGAGACTGATATTCCCTGATCAGATAGTCCCATGCTAACCTATTTAATTAATTCTTAATAAACAATTAATTTTTTAGTGAAATACCTCTTGTAATGAGAAAGTCTCTCTCAAAAGATAAATGAAGTAATCCTCTGAGACAGAATTTATAAAAAAATAACTTGGCCTATCCGTCTATTTACAATATTTAGCTACCTACTCTTTACTTTCAGTTGTCTGATCTATCACTTGTTTTCTTATTTATTATACAGTTTTCAATCTGAAGTGATATCAGCTAGAATGTTTTTAACCTTCCCAGGAGTAATACCCAGTTTCTTTTTATAGCGATGGGATGAAATTCTACTCTCAGTTTTCATGGGAGAAAATGCAGAATATCACCAAAGATTTCAGTATAGTTACTTAAGATTTGTATCCATAAACAAGACCAGAATTTAGTCAGCTGTTTTAAATTTGAGACATACAAGATGAAAGTGAACACATTTATGCTCTCATTAAAAAAAATGGACCTACAGAGTATTACCATTACAAGGACCCACTTTGAGAATTATGTACACTTTTAGCCTAAAATATTATTAAAAATTGATTGTTGTTGGTTTAATATTCAACATCATCCTCTGAAATTTTAAGGACAGCTGTAGACCCTATTTTCTTAGAACTGCATAAGAAGAAAGGAAAAAAGTCTTATGTATATTGTCATATACACAGAAATATTTATTTATCCCCCTTAAAACAAGATTTTAAGTACACTTCCCAATCTCAGTGCAGTCTTAATTATGAAGTCGCTAGTGACACCTTTATTATTGATCTGCTTCTACAGATAGATTTGTATGAATGTGTGTGTATATGCGCGTGCTAATGCAGGTATACGTGTGTATTCAGATGGCTTTTGCATATCCTCCTGCTAAGTTTTGGTAGTGTTTCTAATGCCCAATTAATTACAAATCATCGGTCAAAATGGATTATAGAGCATTACTTGCATTACAGTCAACACAACAAGTGTAGGTACTCAGGCTGATAAGAGTAGTAGGTTTAGTCTGCCTTAGTTCACATTTTCGACGCTGAAAAAAATTCATTACCTGATCAAAGCTTTTGTTTTAGCAAACACATATGCACAGCACAAATAGCACGGTTTTAATGCTGAAGGTATCAGATTAACAAGTGGAAACTGGATAACATAACATCCTTCACTAAAAGTCTGGTTTGTTTGTATTCATAATGTAATGTTTACTTCAGGACATATTTTCTGGAGTCATGATGCCTTCCTTCCCTTTATTCCATGCACAACTCAAACCAGAAAAACTAATGAAATTTAACCATCCATAAGTCTTTGTTGTGGATGGACTGAATTATAACTTTTTAATTTAGTCAAGTAAAGAATTATTACAGCAGGACTCTAGGGCAGGAATGTGTTAATAAAATCATACTCTCTGCCTTTTCATTTAAAATAATCCCCTTGAGCTGATTAAATGAAATATCACTTGTTTAATAACTGACAGAACATTATTTTTAAGCAGAAATGTTTTGCATATCTTCCTATCCTGTTTTTAATTCCAGGCACAAAGTAGTGAAGGCACTGACATCACACAAAGGGAGTAGAGTTTAGCACTTGGATATAGTTTGTCCTGTCATAGTGGCATCTATAATTTAGTGTGAAGCAGTGAGGTAGACAGAGCATTATCATTAGAAATCATCCTGAACAGGGATATAAAACACAGTCGCAATAACACTTGTCAGAAAGGTGACTGCAGTCAAAACTAATATCCAAGAGTTTCAAGATAAATGCTGACACTGCAGCCATCTTACAAAGACTATTATTGCTCAAAAAAAAACCCTGAAAAAACAAAACCAAACTGTGAACCTTCCCCAGAGCAAACACGTTAGTATGACGTTTGTATCTGGGGTGGCATAAACTTTGTCAGATTTACAGTAAGTAAAGCCCTTCTTTACCTGAATAAGGTACTTTATGTGGCTACAGAGAAGGAATCGGATAGTCTTTCTGGCTTAATGACTTTAAGCTACTCTAAATTCCTCCCTCCATCCTCTCCCCATTATCTGGAGTGTATGAGTGCAATCCTTAGAACAGGTGATTAACTGTGCTGCTTCCAGGTTCAATCCCTCTCCCTGCTGCCCACTTCCCCAGCCTGTATTCCTCAAACAACACTTGATTTTCCTAGCGTTTTTATCCAGACTCAACTCTGGCTTAGAACGCAGCTGTGATTTTATAGCCTTTTACTGCTGATTTTGTAAACTGCAAAGCCACAGGGAAACTCCCAAATCAAAATTAGAGTCTTGAAACATGGAAGCAAGTATAGTAGCTTCGTTGCGTTTGTTTATTGAGCACTGATAATGTATATCTCAATATAAATAAATGCACTAGAATGCTGATACTTTAATACACTGATTCACAGCTGAATGCCTTTGCATGTACAGCAGGACAAGATATAGGTGCTGTGTAAAAGGTACTTCTGCTATAGGCAACCTATCCTGGCCAGAGACCCAGAACAGACAATGGTGTGAGAGTCTATAGAGCCTAGTATCCCAGATTGGATGGACTTCCAACAGTGGCCATTGCTGCTGAGAAATGGGAGAAAAGTGAGGAATGTCTGTTACCATCTCTAGGTTCTGCTCCAGGTCCCAGTCATTTTCACTGCTTAACATATTCTGAGTCTAATGATCTTTAGTAGCCACCATTTTTTGTGAAGTCTACTACCTTTTGCCTGAAGAAAGAAAGGAGGAGGTTCTTCAGAGGAGACAAAAGTGTAACATGTGAAATGACCAGCTTGCAGAAGCTCATGAGCTATATAATGCAGTATTATGTGGTATTATAGAAACTCAACCATAAACAGAATGAAACTTACCTTGTGTTGGTCTTAACAAATGTTATATTGCATGAAAAATAAAGGAGGGTAGAAGAGTCATTGTTACTAAAGGACTTGAGAGAACTGACTTGTTCAACAATCTCTCTCTGATTATAGATAATAACAAACGTCCCTGGAAAAAGTGCCAGAAGACCTGTTGTGCGCCATTAGATAATAATGTGCATGTAGAAGACCTTTCTTCCTTAAATCACCAATTTGTATCTAAATTGACTTGAAGCATACTACACTTCTCTATTAAAACAGTTCAATTGAAATTAGAAGGTAATGCTGCCATCATATATAAATTCCCACATATTTAAAAAGTCTGCTCTGCTCTTGACTGCAGGAATAGCTAGCGGCAATGAGTTCCCCACATCCATAGCACTTGACAAACCTGTTTCCTTTTAATTGCTTCACTGATCTGCTGTATGAGTTTTACTGAATGCTATTGTCTCCTTGTGAAAAGATACCTAGGGTACCTATGAGGAAAACAATTCTAGTCTTTTACATCCTTCCTCAAAAAGAAATACTCCTATACTCCAGTCATTTTTGCAATTCAAGTCTAAAGCAACTTCATACTTGTTACGTCATGTGTGTGTGTTAATTGAAATAGCACATCTAAACCCACATCATTTTTTAAGGTAATTTTAGTACTGTTTTCCAAAAGATTTTTATAGATCAGGAAAATGTGTCTCTCCTAGGTAATCATTGTTACCCTGCAGCTTTCTGGTTGCCATTTTACAGAGACATTGTATATGTTTTAGCAGCTTGGCCATTTCATTTTTCCTTCATATTTTGTTTTGTGCTACATACCACCTAAACCTGCTGATCTGCTGCTCCCGAATGTATCAGTTTGGATATCTTTTTTTGAAATCGCAGGTTTTGATTGCAGTTGTTTTGATCTCAGTGAACAACCATAAAACCTCAGTGGCATTTGTGGTTTTGACTAATGGAAAGAACATAAACTAAACTGCCTTTATTCCATGCAAAGTCAGTAAACTGAGTAGTTAGTTTACGTCTACCAATAAATAGACTTTCTTGTTATTTTTTTGCATGTAACCCAAATTATTTTCAGTCTTGCCCTTCATTTCCCAAATTACCATCTTGCACTTAACTGCCCATACTTGACATATTCCTATTGTATTTATTGTGATGGATTCATAGTTTTTCTGAAAAATGTGAGTTTCACAATAACCTCAGGAACATCACCATTTAGAGACTCATTACTACTCCTAGTAAGTTCATACACGATACTATTCAGTTGTCATTACTTAAATGAGTTTCATGATGAATTTGTGGATTAAAGTTTCTCAATACTGGCTAATGAATCTATGGATTACAATTCCCGCTATGGGAAATACAGCTCTTTCCTTTATTCAAAATATCCCAGTTTGCTCGCTATTAGCAGTGGTAGTCTGTGATGTGAATACTCCTACCTACATGATGATATTGAACATAATTACGTTAGAGGCTCAACTATAGCTATTTTTGAACTAACACTTTTATAACAGGAAAAATTAAGGCAGAAAACTTAACACTAAGACTGTGTCCAGTAGGTCGAGGGAGGTCATTCTCTCCCTCTACTCAGCACTGGTGAGGCCACAACTGGAATACTGTGTCCAGTTTTGGGCTCCCCAGTTCAAGAGGGACAGGGAACTGCTGGAGGGAGTCCAGCGAAGGGCAACCAAGATGACTGAGGGATTGGAGCATCTCCCTTACGAGGAAAGGCTGAGAGAGCTGGGACTCTTCAGCCTGGAGAAGAGAAGGCTGAGGGGAGACCTTATTACTACTTACAAATATCTAAAGGGTGGGTTGAAGGAGGATGGAGCCACACTCTTCTCGGTGGTTCCCAGTGACAGGATGAGGGGCAACGGATACAAGTTGGAACATAGGAAGTTCCGTTCCAAAACACGAAAAGACTTCTTTACAGTTAGGGTGACAGAGCACTGGCACAGGCTGCCCAGGGAGGTTGTGGAGTCCCCTTCTCTGGAGACTTTCAAAACCCGCCTGGATGCAGTCCTGAGTAACGTGCTCTAGGCAATCCTGCTTTAGCAGGGGAGTTGGACTAGATGATCTCTAGAGGTCCCTTCCAACTCTGAAAATTCTGTGATTCTGTGAAAACAGACCCATCATTTCTGTGTGTAGAGAGGCACAAGAGCCTCAAGTATCAAGAAGTGTTCATTGAAATCTTGTCATGGTGTGAAACGTCTGGGTAGTCAAATGCAGCCACCATTAGTCTTTAATTACATTAGTTGACTCTTTTATCTCCCTCAATACTGCTCACTCATTAGCCTTTTCTTGGCCAACATGTCTGAATATGAACCACTTGCATCCTGACTTGCTTAAGGCTTGGGATTTCTACACATATACGTATGTAGAGAAGAAATAATTTTAAAGAATTCATTCTGACACCAAATTATCCCATAAAGATGCCATGATCAGTAACATCTAACATTATCCACTGTTTCCAACTGGTGATATCTTCTTTCAACAATGCCTGGTTCCATAAAATTTTAAAAGAACATATCATACGTTTGAAATTATGCAGCTCAGAGCACAAACAATAAAGTGTGCAAAATCTTTTTTGGGACGTGTGATCATTGTTAGCCAGTCAAACACAGAGACTTAATAAACATAAGGTGCCAAAACCTGACTGTTTTATCTGCCGCACACATACTGTACCCTGTAAAAACTATTATTTAAGACGGGAGAAGAAGGTTTACATGCAGATATTGGCAGCGGAAATTTCCCCTTCAAAATTACAGAAGATTTAAAAAATGTGTTTCCCTTATGTGGAGGTACTAACCTGCCTGCAAACTGTAGATGCAGCATAACTTCTGTGTTTGTTTCTGAGAAAAGAAATCTCACAGTTCAAAAGCAGGCTATGTTATATATATAAAATGGAAGCGATAAAGCAAACATATACTGAATTCCTTTGCTAGCAAAAAAGAGTCTAGATTTACAGTAAATTTACTTTCCTTCATAGCTTGAAAACTGCATTAAATAAAAAAATTAAGTTAGATGGAGAGGAATAAATTTAATCAAAACACTGTTAGATAAAATAACTTGGATTTAGGAGTCTGCAGCACCTACTGCCAAAACAAAGCTGTTGTTATTTACCAAAGCTAACAGCATTCATTGTTTAAAAATCCAAAGGTAAAATACCAACAAAACTTTGCTAAATTAACCACAGTATTTAATGTGGCAGACTGTTGCAATGAATTTATCTAATGGGTTGCTTATAGTTGCACTTCACATAGGAAATCCTAGTACAGATGTATTTCAAACTATGTTCTTACTGTACAAGGAAAATCTGAAAAGAAGAAAAAATTATCATGGATATGTAAGCAACAAGAGGTCATGATGCTAAAGGAGGTGCTCACCCCCATTGTAATTGTATAACATTATGCATAATACTGGAACAACATTACAGAAGTCAGAGATTTGCATTGTCTATAATGGGAGCATGATTTGGCTTATCAGCTTCAACAGGAATGGGATTTTGGACCAAGAATTGCTATTGCAAAATATTTGGGAAGATCACAGAGTAGAAGGAGATTTCATTTGGGCATTGCAACTGATAACTGTAAAAATACAAATATATAAAATCAAAGATGCTAAAGTTTCTCTCTACATATCCTAAAATTATCACTGTTCAAAAAAATCACATTCCAGATCAGTTTGATCTTTTTCTTGTAGTGTATGTATGGAAGAATAAATAGCAAAGCAGTTTAGGTGATTTTACAAGTATTAAAAGAGAAAGCTGTGCTAATGAATTCCTTTTATTTGTTCTTTCTTTTGCGTTTATCTTGAATGCAGAAATAGAAAACCAATCATAGTAACTATATTTCTCAGAAGTCAGTATCATTTACTTTCAATAGACTCAGTAACACTGTTTAAACCTTGAAAGCTAATAAACATGGATTTGTAGAATTAAAAATATCGAACAATTGGAGAAATAGCAACTCACAAAATTAAAGTTTTATAGCCCAAAGTTGAAGATTGTGTTCCACAGTTTAAATATTTCATATCTGACATTTTCAGACTCTACTGCAGTGTGAGGTCTGATTTTGATTTTTCAATCCAATATAACTTTTTGAGTTTGGTCTTAAAATCTAGATACTGCTAGCTCAGATTCACCCTTGTTTTGAAAGGATATCCAATGTCTACCCAATGATAGTCCCTAAATTCTTTTTAGTCCACCGTATGCAAAAATCTGCAGCTTAGAAAAAATACAACATTCCTATAATGTTTACAGGCTTTGGTATGATTAACACAAGCTTCCCATGTGACATGTATTAAAGGAAGCTTGAATTCAAAAATACACTCTGCTATTACAGCATAAGGTCTGCAGAGGTGACTGCCTAAAAATAAAACCAATGTAGCATCTGGACAGTAACTCTGCCATACAAGTCAACTAATATTTGAGTCATCTTCTTTTCCACAGCTATGGGGTGCCAGAAGGTTGTTTTCTGATTATTATTAGAATTCATGCTTTGTATTCATACTCAAGGTAGGAGTCAGTCTTTACATCTGCTCGCCAAGATATCAGGGTCTTTTTTTGTCCAATTAAGGCCAATGTACATTTCTGGGGCTATCAGAAGTAGCAATTATGAGGACATCTCTGACCAGGAGCAGTTTCTATTAAAATACATCAACTGATTAAGCTGTAGCAGTAATTGCAGAGAAGTAAGTTCACATCTGAAACTTGTCATTTGAGCTAACACATTGTACTTGGTATTACGGGTGGATTTAACTGCCCTAACTTCATAATTAGACCTGGTGATTTCAAAAGGTCCTGGGCCAAACCCACAACTGACTCTACACCTTTAAAACCAAGGTGGCTATGCTGACTTATACCAGTTAATTATTGAGGCTATTGTGTCTTGTTTTCATTGATATCAAAGGGACTACTTGTCGCATAAGATGCTGGGTAAATGGAGGTTAATAAACTCTAAATGATGGAAATGCACAGTATGTGTTTAAAGAGAAGCAAAGATACTACTGGGTGTCTATATACATTGCATCGAGAATCACAGACTATTAAAACATAAGAATATTAGAATACAAGGATATCAATCCCATCAATGAAGATAAAATGAACCCAAGCAGCTTGCACAGCAAATACTTTCATAAGTAGTTGAGAAACGGTGACTCAAAATCCATGACTATTAACTGTAAGACAGCAATACTGTAGGGAACTCTCTTGCACTGGCAGGGGGATAGATAAGTTGACCTAATGGTTCTTTTCCATTTCTAATTTCTCTGATTCTATTAAGTCTTGGTATTTTCAGAAGAATGCAACTGCTTTCCAGGGCCCCTGAGACACGAGGATTTAGGCAATTCCTTCCTGTAAATAACACTTCTTTTCAAACAGTAAAAATACAGGCTAGGAGGGGACATTAAGCCCAGTTTAATAACTTCTAAGCTCTGGCACAGCAGAAACTCCTTTTTTTTTCCCCCTACACTTTTCCTACTGGAGTTTAATTAAGATTGACAAAGCACTAACTCTAAATCAGCAAGGAGATCCTTAGATCCATTTTGTTGTCAAATATACTTTCCCTGCAAATGGCAGGAGTAACACATATCATTTCACAGATAATGTTTTAATATCCTGCATTGAATAAAACTTTTTTTTAATCAAGTTGCAATGGTAGCACTAAACTACACAAGGGGCTTGGGGGTTGCAGATGGCTGCATTACTCTAAATGTTCAAGCTTGACTGACCCATTTCATCAGCACTGTCAGAGCCTTGCACTGATACATGTTGACAACATTTAATCTTAAAAAATTGAAAGAAATGAATTAATATGCAAATTTCATCAGCTTTGTAATAAAAATGTCCTTGAAAAAAAACAGAGAACATGACCCCCAAGGAATAGTGTGAATTATCCCAGCTCAATTCTTTAAGTTAGTCAGAGGTATGTGGGTCCGCAAGGAAATCAGCGCAGATTTGACTTGGAAATAATTATGATGAAGAACAAAACACAAGCAGGTTGAATAAATGTAACAACTTGGGAAAAAGTCTTAGTCCTGTTTGTTATTCACTTTGAATTAACAGGATTAGGTTTGGTTTTTGAAAATAAAGGAATACCACCATGTAATTTTAACACCTAAGTAATGTGAAAACAATTTTTTTCTTGCTATCAATTTTAGTAGGTATTAGAAAAAGCTCTTGGAAAATCAGATTTTTTTCAATACACTATAGCTTTTGGTGCTGAGTAACTTAAGCCGTGATATTATGTCTGCTGTGTGCAAGTCAGGTAAATACTGTCATTCCTTCAGAAAGAGACGAGATGTCTATGTGTAAATCAGGAAGCTGAATGGAAATTTCCCTGGACATCCCAGGATGCTTGCAAGGTTGGAAACAACTGTCTCTAGAAAGAAGGAGTAAAAATTCAGGAGCTTCTTCTCTTGATATAAAAGCTTGCATTAAAAAAAAATAAAAATAGTTTCCATTTTTCAATCTAGCATACATAATTTGGAATCACAAAACAGTTCAGTGCAACAACCAACCTTTTTATTTAGTCATTATTTGAAGCAGACTTCAATTTTTGAAAGACTTCATGAGCACGGATGAATAGGAAACAGCTCTTTCTTACTGCTAGTGATTTGAATTCAGGTTTCTGAACATCCAACATCTACTTCAGTGAAGTCACTTAAAGTTCTGAGAAATCAGCAAGGTTCTAGATAATATTTAAATGGTCACTTTATAATAATTTACCTGCCAGGCCCTTATTTCATACCTCTAGTGTTAGTCATACTATTTCACCCTCTGTCCACAGCAATCCAAAGTCCACAGCTAGTGCTCTGCTCAGCTTCTCTGTGAGGCAATCACATCATACTTATTCCACTTTCTTTTTGTTTAGCGTACAGCAGTTTTTGAACGTAAGGTTTGCAGAAATTCACTCAGTGCTGTACTTAGACTGCTTGGAAAAGAGGTAGTCCAGGTCAACATGTTTTAACAGCATGTTTTCAAAATCAAAACCCCACTACAAATGAGCAACTTCACATGAAAAGTAAAAGCAACTACTGTAATAGCCTGGAAAACGCAATCTTTCAGAACCGCTAAAATAAGCTGTCTGATTTTACAGTTCCATGGAAGACAGACATACTAAAATACAGGCTATGATCAACCAAATTAATCTACTCTGTAAGCTTTTGTGGTTTTCTACAAAAGTCTTTTAAGTTTCTTCTTTTTCTTCTAATCTACAATCAGTAAAATCCTACTTTTATAGTGCCCTTTGCACCTGTATGCATAAAATGAATAACCTTGCAGTTTAATTATACAGTATCTATCAGTTTTGAAATGATATAAAGTTGCAGATAGAAAAAGAATAAAACCTCTTTAAGAATCCAAAATTAATATATGTCAAACTCAGGCTAAATCTTAATCGTCTTGCAACATTTCTCTAAAATAGATGTTCTTTTATCACCTGGCATATCAAGACCCACTGGAAAAAAAAAAAAAAAAAAGCATTTGGTTAACATGCTGCGGAACAGCACTCTCTTTTCCACCTCACTTCAGGCTATTCTTGAAAGATCTGAACAGTTGTATAATAATGAAAAATGTGCAATACTTGTGGGGCATTGCTTGTGCACACATACCTCCGCCCACGCATTCATCATTCCGCAGGTATTGTCAGTGAAAGTTTAATTGCATAAACACTCTGTAACTGTCCTGTCATATTTCTTGTCAGTCTGGATTCCCTCTCCGGGCTCACTATCTCACAAAACTATAATTGAATTGCTACCAAATCACAAGAGGGCCCCAAAAAATAAAATCTTTATGAATAGAATTTGTTTCCTATCAGCAGATTTGACAAATTGTGGCAGAGGAAGGGCCTTAGCGATAATTTCTGAGTTTATTCTAAATCCAGTTATTTGCTGTTTGCTCTTATCTGTTCTTTAGAATTTTAAAGCCCCAGTGAGAAAGAATCCCAAAGAGCTCAACAGTAGTATTTTTCCAGGTCCTAAAGAGGACAGTAGGAAAAAAAAAAAAAAACCCAAAGCTGTATTAGTCATGACTATGGCTAAGTATTACTTAAACTAAAGAGAATCTGAATTAATTCTAAATTATAGTGAATATTAGTCACTAAAAGTCTTTCATCTCCCCTCACAGTCACTTCATTTATTTATTCAGTTCAAATGACAGCTTCTGCAAAGTATCTTGCTTTGAATGTGTAACCTATAGCTATGGTGTTCATTTTTTCCTGTGTGATGCTTCCAAGTACTTCAGACTCCTGAGCAGATAATGAAGGTAATGACGAAATAAACTTAACACAAAGATGTGACACATAGTTTGCTACTGGTACTGTGAAACTGGAATGCAAATTAAAATATAACTTATGTTAATATTTTCAGAAAAACGCATCCCATTAGGCTACAACTTACTCATTTTCAGCTGAAGTTGATATTTTCCTGTTACGCATTTTGATTTTCTTCTTAGTGAGTCCCAGTGAATGGCTGAAAATTATAACTCTAGCAGAAACCTGAAAACATTGTTCATTCCACTTTAAAATTTTATTAGCAGCAGGTGCATTAGGAACATAGTCTAATGAATAACTTTTAAATGGGACAGAACTTCAACTGGATTGACAACTGCCTGATTGTTTATGTTTTTTAAATGTGCTTATCAAAATCACATAGGATTGATGGGTGTTTTTAGATGAAGTTATGTTTTTGCAAGAGACTTAATTTAGGACTTAGGTTAAGGCTGAGGATAAATGAGTGCATTAGATGATTAAAGAACATTCGTCTTGTGGGACACTTAAGTCATTTGTTTATGACACTTTCAAAACAAGCTGTAAAACAATAATAAAAAGCACGGGTTTTAGCCAACCTCTCTCAAACATAAAACCTAAGCTAAAATTAATTGTTTCTATGCAGAATTACAAAATTTATCAACTTATTAGAAACATGTTTCTGGGATATATGGTTTAAGTACATTTGATTAAAATTTTCAAGATATTATTTTCTATCTTTTTTTCTGTTGGTTTTTTTTTTTCTTTTCCTAGTTGAAATATCTCTGATGATGTTTATTCTTGGCTGAAGAAGGGTGGGGCTGCAGGGTGGGAGAACAAGATTTCTCACCCTTTTGCAAAGAATCTTATTAAAGATATTATTTTACTTTGCTTTTTTAATTTTTGTTTTGGCTTTTTTAATAGTACTATCATTATTCTGATGTTCTTCCTAGGAGAAAAAACATTATTATAAGAAAATAGATCCCTCAGGAGAAATACAATGGGAAACATGAAACTAAAGCCTTGATCTTTTGTGCCTCGGTCACTGATTAAAATTTGATTTAGGTAAGCATTTAATTAGTATTATCATTTGGTGGCCTATTTGGATTGGATTAGGGGACCAACACCCTTCCCGTGCCAAGAAGTTCATGAAAATGGATGCTAATTGGCACTACTGCAGATATTCACAGGAAAGCACCTGGAGTTTGGACAGGGCATGGACTGTGAACTGCCTTCGCACCTCTATAGATTGTCACTGGAGGGCAAGGCTGGGGAACAGCAAAGAAACAGCATGGGAAAGGCTACACTGCTGCTGCCCATGCTGTACGTGTTCTGTGGATAAACAAACAATTTCATTCCCCAGGGCTGTCTCCATCTGGCACCTATCATCAGAATGAAATTCACTTAAAACAAAAAAAAAAAAAAAAAGAGAAGAGGAAGCTCTATGTTACTGATGATAGCACAACTACATCTTTTCATTCAATGTTCTATGAAACCTTTAAGGGTAATGCACTTTGATAAACTATAGTTAATGAAATAATTAGTCCTAATCACCTGCGCTGGACTGGATTAGTACTGTGTTTCAGTCCTGCCACGTTATCACCCATTAAGTGTCTGGCCCTGGGAGGGAGGCTGGCTGCACAGAAGCGTTCCCGCAGACAGCTTATGGACCTGCACAATAGTCTGACTGTAAAAAGCCTTATCTGCTTGACTGGTGTAGATGAGTATCACCATCCCCATTCCAGGTGGCACTGTCGAGCCCCTGGACTACAACCTCACTGGGCTAGGTGCTGTACGGGCACAGAACAGACTGCTGCTGCTGGAGGGGTGACAAATTCAGGCTGGAAACATCAGCATTCAGCGGCACAGAGGACTTGGGGAACCAACAAGGGAGTGGATTTTCTAATTGCCCTGCAGCTAGTTGAGCAATTTAAGCCAGTAAAAAATGTAAAACGTAATAAAATCAGAGAGATGCTTTACCTGGTGATAAACAAATAGAGATGACAAAGACAAAGTGATGATAAATTAGGCGAGTTATTCAGAGGGGTCATATACTACTCACAGCTGAAAAGCAAGGAGTATCTGAAACAAACTGCCTGGGAAAAGCCCTGAGAGCTGGAAGCAGCAAACCTTTCACACAGAAGCAATATTTTCAGGCTTTTCCCAGTGTGGCCATGAGTAAAATTGTTCACTGGAGGCGGACATTCCTTTTGGCCAGTTCTGCCTTTTCTGATCTCTGCCCCCCACAGAGCTGAATCGATACCAAGTAATATCATCCTTTGTATCTCTGCTGTTTTGTGTATATAAAGAAGAGAGAATTGTGTAATTTTGACAAGAACAAGGTTTTAGTCTGTAGTATGATGAATTAAACATAACTGACTTACAACAAGCCAAGAGCTTTAAGCAGCCAGGTCTGATCTGCTAGAAATCTCAGATTATTAAGCGTCGGTACTGCTCTACTTTAATTTGCAAAAGAAACAGCCTATCCAGCTCCAATTAGAAGTATAATATTTGAAAGACGAGTTAATATCACTATAGATTGGGGAAATGAAGACTTTAATGCAATTTTATGTTACAGAGGAACACAAAAAAAATTAAAACTATTTGTTTAAATATAATAATTTCTGGTTTTATGACTAAAATTTTAGAAGGAGGAATAAAAATTTGTAGATCACAAAATTATTTTGTAATTGTAGATCACAAAATTATTTTGTGATCTATATTGACATTTCGTTTAAAGAGGCCATTAATAAGGGTGTCAAATGAAAAGAAAGATTCCCTATAGTGAGAAAATAGATATAATGAATAGCAGATTTGTAATTAATTTGGAAAGATATACAATGAAAAAGCACAGCAAAATTTAGGAGGCAGAAATCAAAGGAGGTTGCAAGTACAAGAAGAGAGGTAGAGGCAAGAGTAAATGGGATGTAAATTTGTAACAACAGGATAGAGAAAACAAGTCAAGGTGATTTAAAGCTACATAGGTGAATATGGTGACAGACTAAAATGATTCTTTTGTTTTGGAAAACGCAGCCTTCACCTGAAACTGAGAGACAAAATTGAACCTGTTGAGGGAAGGGGACAAAATAAAAACTGTGTAAAATTTCAGAACACATCATTTGTGAGGGAAGGCTGAAATGAACATTATGGTTGTGTACAAAAATGAATGGAATGTACTCCAAATGCCCTAACAAGTAAAATTACTTAAATGAGCAAATAAAATGAAGAAAAACACGTAGACTGAATATCACAAGAAACTGTATGAAATTATCTCCTGTGAGAAGTTGCAAACACAGTTATTGTGATTCTTCCAGACTTCCAGATCTGCAGGTAAGACAGGATATTCAGGAAGACAAGTTAGTCTTATTTCTCACAACCCTTTAGCTGACATAGGAACACACTCTATTAGTACTGCTACAGACCTGTGATCAATGAAACAAAAATCTTGACCTCAGAGCCCAGATCAAATAGATCTCAAGGAAGCAGTTGGAGAAATCAATAGAGGGAAGTACAGATTCTCCAACCTACTTCACCTATGTCTTTCTCTTTTTTAAGGAGGGAAGGAGTACAGTAGAAGATCCACACAGTCTACAATCCTCCAGCCATATTTTTAGTTTCTTCTTGCCTGTTCCTATAGAAATTACAGGACCCCACTAACTACTGGTCTGTCCAGAGCGCAACAGTGATTCTAGTAGATGGTCTCCCAGTAGTCACAGAAGAGTAAATAGAAGTTGTACAGAAAAATCAATTCTGTTTAAGTATGTGTTTATCACAGTACATGGGGATCAAGCAAAAGCAAAGGTAGCTTTTTCTCTATACTGATTTGGAATGCCTATATTTTTTAATATAATAAATACACGTGCAATAGTTACTTTCACAATTTACCGTGCATGTCTTGTATGTTCATATATACTTACGCATATATATATATACACACACACTTACATACATACACTGGTTTTAGGCACTATATCCCTCTATAATGGACCTACCTTATGGCACAGTTGTAGTAGGACAAATTTACTATTCAATCCAGCACATAGCTGTTGCAAGTTATCTACTGGATTTATCATTATTTACCTCATATATACATGGGAAGGAACTATATGTTTATTAAACATACACTCAGCATATATTCTACATTCTACTTTCATTTATTAATTATTGACTAAAGATGACAGAGGTTCCCCTTGTATAGACTGACGTAAGATTGAAAAATTAAGTTGAAGGAAGAAAACATGCACTTATTCTAGGAACCAATTCCTATTTTAGAACAAAACACTACAGGTTAATCCTTCAGGATTAACTATGGCAAAGGAACCTAGAAGAATATAAACTTAGAGCCAAATTTAGCTCTGTGGTAAACAGAGGCAGCTGAGCCATAATTATTATAATTAGGAAAAATTTAGTCTCCTGCAATAGGAGTTACACATATCCCAGTTTAACAGACAGATGAAATGACAATGTTCTTAGGAAGAGTCAAATCCAGACATCTCAACATCACCAATAAACAGCCTCAGAATAAATAAAATTTCCTTTAATCTGATATATGTATTAATGTTGTTGCCATCACCACCGTACCTTTTAAAGCTGACTTGTGGCTGGAATGAAAGCAAGTTTTAACATTAGCATGCACACAGGTCACCCTGATATCCTACCACATGATGATTCCAAAAATCTCTCCAAGATTAATGATGATCACATAATTCCAGAAAGTCAGCACTATATATGTAGAAATATATTGGCAATAAAAACCAGTCACTGTTGTGCCTTTCCCCAGTTGGGGATCTCTCACTTTTCTTTGATTTCTAAAGGCTTCAGATCAATAACTGGAGTGACATTATTAACAGCTCCCTCAACACCTTGGCCAGCACTAATATTAAATCCATTATACCTTCTGTTTGACATTTGCAGTACAGCAGAAAGTGCTGTAGATACAGTCAAACTGCCTTGGGAATGGGGTTGGATGCAGGGTTAGTGAGATGGCTTCCCTTGCCTGACTCTAAATTCATCTCATTGATAGAAAACTTCAGCTATTCAGAAAACTACACGAGGCAGTAAATAATTCACCTGTCAAAGAGGGGGAAAAAAATCACTTTCGTGCTGTTTTTGAAATACATTACCAAAGGGTCTTCAAAAAATATTTGACATTCCTTATTGTCATCACGTTTACAGAATTTAATAGGTATCACAACACACATCACAGTGTTTTCAAATGAATGCTTTACAAGTGAATGATGTTGGAAACAAGACAGTACACAGTTTGGGTTGTAGTTTTAACTTTCGTGGTAAGTTTTTTAAGGCATTACTTGTACACTGTAGGCACCATGCAATAATATAGTTTGATCAGCCCGAACAATAATTTTTCATCAAATTAACTGGGAAATGGCAAGGTGTTTACCCTGGCATAGCTTCTATATATGGTTAATTCCTTAGTATGTATTTCATAGCCACATACTGTGGAATTCCCTGGACTGTAGCTCTGCTGTTCTGGCTGAGCTATGTTCAGGACAGAACGTGACGTGGAAAGCTATGTCTAGGATACCTTTAGGTTCCCTATTTGTGAGTATCTAACAGCAGCTTACAGCAGCTCACCAACAGGGCTATTTTAATGTGACTCCCCTTCTGGCTGTACCTCTAACATCAGGAGCTGTGAACTTGAGATGTTCAGGGATGACTGTTCTAGAAACCAGGAAATCAGCCAGAATAAAATTTAAAACGCTACTTTTAGACTATCATTTCTGGTGCACAAGAACGAATAGAAAATATATGTAGCAGCTGTGGGCTGGTGTGCTTTTACCTCAGGTTCAGTCAGCGCTAAGACTCTCTGACACTGTAATTCCAGTAGCCTGTTTGCATTTGCTGTAAATGATTCTCCTAACTACATTTCCAGTATCTGTACAACTGAAAGCTGCAGACAGAAGGAAACTGTAAGCTCTGCAAATACAAATGAAAGAAGCAGAAGCCTGTGGCACTAGCTGGGGGTTACCAGAAGAGAGAACAGCAGCTCAGCAAAATGCTCTTTGACCTCATGGCAGCTTCTGACACCGAGTTTAGGAAAGAACTTTGCTTAATAGGAGAAAATAAGGCAACAGGAACACCAGGTTACATACTGTGTTCTCACTTGCTGTGCCTTCACAAGAAGCGAAGCTCTTGTGACAGCACTTCTGATGAAACCTTGCTGTCATGGGAGGCAGCCATCCCTGTGATGGGACTAGCACTAACGCATAGCAAGGTTGCAGCTTCGTTTCCCTTTGGAATAGTATGGGGTTTGCCTTCCCTGTTGCTTTTACAGATAGGGGACTCTGACCCAAAAATCTCTGATGATTATTGCCAAGATGGTTTAAAAGGTGTCTGCTTGCTCGGTCGCTGCCGTCCTGCCTGAGGTTGCCAAGCATGGTGTGTCTGCTTCTCAGCAGCTGCAATTCACAGTTCAGCTTGACCACTATTGAAACCACCACTGATTTCAGCTTATATTAATATCCTGCCTGTGAAGGTGGCAACTGACAAGCGAACAAGGTGTCCAAGCTCTTCTGTCACCTTTGGTGGCACTAATCTGTGGCAGAGGTCACAATGGGTAAGCAGGGCAGTAACCTCTTAAGTGACTTTAACAAACTCCAGAATCATAGTCCTAATAAACCATTCTTGTCTGAATGTGTGATTGAAGAAAAAAGGAAAACAAAAATTGAGGTGGATGTTGCTGAGGTTCTGGGCCCTATCCTACTATTTTGGGTTTTATTACACACATACGATAAACCCTTTCACTTTTAAAAGGAGTATTACAACATATAAAAGAGCACATTTTTTAGTCACAGACATCTCTGAGCAATAATAGCTGTCTCCAGCTGATTATTCTGAATATGTACCCACACTTGAGGTGAATTTTGCAATAGAGATGAGATCCATGCTGCTTTAGCACCACTGCTGGCAATACCCAAATCAACAAATCTGAAACTGGCTTGGGCACGTCAACTGGTGGCGCAGCTTGGGAAGCACCTGGCCTGTAGGCACGCACGAAGATTCAGGAAGAGTCAAAAAACACAACCTTCCAGCAAAGGTATTAATTCTAGCCACAAAGGGAATCGTTTGTAATTTTATGACCTGAATAGGATTGCATAAACAATGAGAAAATACTTAAAAGAAAGACTTCTGTTCCTGTATACTTTTGCTGAGGGCCACTGAGAATGCCAAATGTGTGAATTCGGAACTCTCATACCTTAACTGAAGGTGGATGGGGCTTTAAAACTTTGTAAGAAATATCATTTCCACAGAGCCTAGATCCGTTTGAGGGCAGCGCTGCAAGGAAGTTCAGTGTTCAGTGAGGTGTTAATGTAATTTTATGTTTTTGATTTCCTTGGCTTTGAAGCCACCCAAAGAAACAATTAAATTGCTATGCATGCTATCGTTTGGATACTTCCAACTGGGCTTTTTAAATTCACACTTTACTGAAATGGACAGGGTGGGAAAGGAGTGACTCTCCTCTACATTTTACTTGTAGTATTTGACTGGTAACAGCATCACTTTACTGGCCATTTACTTAATCTTTTTCCAGGCTCTTACTATGACTGTGGATTTTCAATAGGAAAATGAAATTTTTAAAGTGAAAAGATAGAAATCTAGAATTAACAGAATATTACAGAGATTCAGAAATCACTTGTCAGTTCTGCCTGAGACATCTCTTGGTCGTTGGGTTTTTTTTTGGTCTTCTGACATTTCTTCACAGCATATACTATAAGGAAGTTACAGTCTTCCTCACAAAAACCCAGCATTAGCCTATGGGCAACTGTCCCTGTGTCTGATGTCAATGCACGCACGGGAAATGCAGTTACTAAAGGTATGTTCTGCTAAGACCTGAGCAAATACACTTGCAGAGCTTTCAGTTGTTAATCTCTTCCACCCAAAGTACAGGTATTCATCTCTACCAAGACTTTCCCCAGGAAAGTCTTTCAGCCTTTTTATTAGTGCTTGCTCCTCCACTATAAGAAAAGTACCTCTTCTTCTAAGTAGTAACTCAGAAAAAGAGTGTAAATTTTATTTACATTTGAAAAACTTTACTTAATTGAGCAATTCTTTACTTGCTTGTGTCTAACCTGAGGTCAGATGTGAAAAATTACAGTGAAAGAGATTTTGGATAACAGATGTGAGGATGAGACCTTTAAGGGAAATAGATTTGTAACCTTTACTATACTGGATACTTTCAGTCCCCTGCTAGAGTAATGTTCTACTTTTCAACTAAGAGTTTAAGTGAAATGCTATAGACTGTACTTCAGGAATTCCATGG
>NW_009648876.1:6468725-6488725 GCF_000708025.1 Charadrius vociferus | reverse complement strand
GCAGGTTGAAGACATTTCCTTCTACATAATGTACTTAGGGACTTTTTCAAGTTTTATTCCTTTTGGTTCACTGTGGTTAAGGTTTCTGATTTCTCCATTCTCCTATTACATCTTGCTTTCACACCTTTTGGCTGGCAAACAGATACCCACAGTGATATCCACAGGCAGGGAGCAAGCTGCAAGGCTGCATCTCAACGGCAAATCCCTGCCAATTATGTTAAAACTAATTATAAATCTCTTTCCTGTAAAATCATAACCCTAGCTGAAAATAATCCACACCCCAAATAGAACATGGGTTACATTTTAAAATAGACTTTTCCCCAAGGTTAAATTTAATGTCTTGATTGCACATATTCCCAGAAAATAAATGGTTCAATTGCAGCAAGCAGTTTCAGTTTGGTTAATCTAAATTCTAAAAGTGAAGTTCACACACCTTTACTAAAATCATCAGTGAAAAAGAGATAGTTCAGTTTTAGTACTAAATCATACTCCACACAGTATTGCACTTCCAGGAGCTACATCATTCTACAGTAACTTTTTCATTCATCTGGTATTGTTACAGAGTGTAAATCAGGATTCATAAATGATCAGTTTGTATCCTTTGGGAGGGAGGGATTACATGTAAATAATCCCTTTAATGTACGCATCGCCTCTGAGCATTTCACACAGCAATAAATTGGTAAACTGAATTTGAGCAATTAAGAAATTAAATGAAACTAATAAAATGTGTATTTTAATATTTCTTGATGGTTATTTGGGGATTAGTGCATATGAAAACCGCCAGTCTCATTCTGTATGAAGGTAAACTGCAGCACTTTGATAAACTCTATCTGTCAGCTTTTCACTACTGTATTTCAATCACAACTCCTCTTTTGAAATATTTCAGCATATCTTTCATTCCATGGTTGTATTATTAACTGCATTAACTATGAAGTCCAAGTACCCATTTCAAATACAAGCACTCGCACATCCCATAGCAAATGGCAACAAGAAAAACTACCTCAGAACATGCTATATATAAAATTATTAACCCTAAATGTTTGAGGCAGGAAAGGCACCGTGACAACCGGAGCTTTGTTTCACTCCCCTCCGCTCCACACCCGCCTGCTCCCCCCTCCCCAGAAAACAGTCATGGTTCGAGGGCAGCCTGGGCAGAAGTGAAACGAGAAAGCACACGTGCAGGAATAAACTGCTCCGATAGCAGAAATACAGAAATGTATGGGCTTTATTTACCAGACACAGACCTTGGCTATCTTTACTTGCCTTCAGGAAACAAGTAAGAGACACTGATCTGAGGACCTAATGGTGAAATAAAGTAAGGGAAATTCCAGCACGCTATCTATGACAAGTTCTTTATAAGGAGCAATGGCTAGGTTCGTGATCACTGTTATCGAGCCCATGGAAACAGAATTCTAGTTGCTCCAATTGGAATTTTCCATACAATCTATTAAGGTATTTTAAACAAACCAAAACCAAGAGGATTTTAAAAAAAAATATTATTATTGTTATTCATTCATTTATTCTTGTTAGAAGATGTTGCAAATAAACCTGTATGTTCTCATGGTATGGATGGGTTAACGACACCAGTGCTGTAAGCATGAAAGATGAAACGAAAATGCAACTTTATTTTCCTCTTCTGCATATGGGGTTATAAGAAAAGCTATGAACTAATTTGTTCTTGCCACCAATCTTGAGCTGAACTCAGTATCATTCAAAATGACGCTATGACCTACCTATGCTATGGACTAGTATGGCAACAACAATAGAAATCCCTGAGAAAATCATTGCAACCTTGGGTGACAAAAATAGAGAGAAGCCGTGAACAACCTAATACCCAGAAGTGGCAGTTTAATAGTGTGCTTCATTTCAGCCTGTAGCCTAAAAAATACAGACTCTAAAAGGAAATACCAGACTTTGAGAAGACCCTATATAATTGCACAGGTTGGGACTTGTCATTAGCCAATTCACTCTTCCTCAGACTTACAGCTCTGGGTGTAACAAAATCTTTGGCATGAGATGCAGACTTAAGAGACTTTTTTCACCCTTCCAATTAATTTATTTTGTACTCATTGGAAGCCAATTCAGTAGCACTTGCTGAGTTTTAGGGTTCTTTTTGCTGCTGAAAGAGCAGCCTTTTCAGGGTTTTACAACTCAACAAAACACTAAACACGTGCTTAACCTGTGCTGAAGTTTCCTCAAGGTAAGTGGGATGAAAATTAATGTTTGGTTGTTTTGCTTAATACAGATGATCTCTGCACCTCTGAACTGTTCTGTTGCCAGCTGCCACTTACAACTTACAGAGATGCCAATTTTGTAGCATATGGATTGGACCATGTTAAACTAATCTCTGCACAAAGAAAACAGTTCATTGGGAGGAGGAAAAAACGCCTGATATGCCACCTCCACAAGTTGCTTAGATGGGAAGAAGAAAGTGGGAGAAAATCCCAAAGTACTCTAGCTAACAGTGTAGCTGTGCAGCTTATATTTTACTTCCATAATCATTTATGAAAACACAACAAAACGAACAGCACTGCGCAGCTTGTGTTCCTATCATAACATATAACCTCTCAGTACTTCACATACAATAATACCTCCATGAAAATCAACCTGTATTACTTCTGCTTCTTTGTATAACACTTTGCATGACTAAAAGCAGAAAGTGACAACGCGTTCTCCAGTAACTGAGATTGATTATTGGTGCTTCAGCACATCCATAATCATGATGTATGCAGCACGGAGAGACGGAATTATTTTCATACACTGCCCTGATTGGTAGGAAAACCTTTTTTTCTAACGGAACTGAATATGTATATGATGCATGCAATATGCTCTAGAGGAATGAGTACTGTGCTAGCTGTCAAAAGGTCTCTAGCTATACTCCTGCCTTATGTGGCTCTGAGCAAGACGAGTCATGCATGCCGACTGCCTTTGCTACTCTTCAGTCACAGTGGTCACCACTATAAAGAACGTAAATTTACCAGTGGTTATCACTCTGTAGTATGTGAGAAACTATTCTTTTACTACTAACAATAGTGAGAATCTGAAAGAAGCATGAGAGTTGAGTGTGGCGCATGGTGGAAAGCATGGCCATGGTAGGTCTGGATTTTATTTCAGTAACATTAGTTTTACAGCTGGTTAACTGTCTTGACTTCAAAAGAATTGCTGCACATTGTTACTAATGGAGTGACTGTGGAGCGTGGACCTCTGTATCTGCTTACAGCAACAGGAAACTGCAGATTCTTTAGCAGAGAAACTGGTTCGCAATTTTTTATTTTCTTTTACAGCATATTAGACAATACTGCTTTTTTTCATGCCATTTCCAAAAATCTCAGAGGACTTAATATTTTAAAGAAGTCACTATTATGCCATAAAATCGTTGAAGTTATAAAAATATCTGAGATATTAGCATTTCATATTTGGTAACTTTGCAGTTTGGTGAATAATGTAACTATTTTGAAGTTCAGGTGACTTTTCTAAATTAGAATCATCACATCCTGCTGGAGAAATGGAAACAAGGATTAATTTGCCTTTTCAAAAAGGCACATCAATAGCCTTTGTTATTCTCCCTGTACTAAGCAATACTGTCTAACTGTGGTATTACTGCAACAACAAAAGTTAGTGCTACAGTAAATCTCATTTGATTAAATGGACAAGCAGTAGTTTGAGGTTGTAGAAATGGACAGTGCACTGTAAAGTCCTTAATGATTAAAGATTAATTAAATACTTCTTAAGATGAAATATGGTGGCAAATAGCTCAGCAACAGACAAAGCAGTAATATACCGATGCCATATTGAATTTTTGCGTATGAGGATTAATACTCCACATTGTTGATAGTTGAATAAGCATTTATATTATGCATTTTCTGGTTATATCATGTTTCTCTAGATGCTAAGTGCCAAGTAACTCAACAAGGAAGATTAGAGATAAAATATGGAATGCAATATGACAATTGCCACACTGTACTACAGTTTATAAAATAATACACCAATAAGAGAGTGAAATACAGTGTGATGTGGTATCACAATTAGAATAGATTTTGCTCTGAACTAATAGCTCCCTCTTCATAGCTTTTACATATCACAGGATTCTGCTGAATATTGAACTGCCTAGGCAGAAATGCTATGTTCTGTCCCTATCCATCTTCCTTTAAATTTTAGTTCATGTATCTCAAGGACAAAGAAATTGAAAACCCTTCTGAATAAAGTTTTGTGTATACTAGTAAAGAGAGGAGAAAGAAAAACTTCTTTTCAACAGTGAATGGGATGGAATAAAAAGTCTTTCAATTACTTACTGTATACATATACATATATTGAGCAGCATGTAACTCATTTAGCATATGTTACCCAAAAAATCCATGAAATTACAGCAATTTTCATTAAACTGTTGACATTGGTGGAGACATTTTCAATTTAGCCCAATGTGGGAATACAGAATGAGATTCAAATTTACGTCTCAGGAAACATTATAAAAAAGTCTTCGCAGCGTCTCCCCAAAGGCCAGGGTCAACTTTTCAAAAGCAGCCTTTGATTCTGGATGCTCAGCCCAAGACAGCTCTTTTGAAAATTTTGCCATGGATATAAAATCCTTAATACCTTTATGTTAGGCACTAGAGATTTTTCCTATTGGGATGGGGTGGGGGCTTGTCACCTTCTTCAGCTGACATAAAGCGGTACCTAGTCTATCAGGAGAAAGTATATGCGAGGCAGCTAACACTAGCACTGGGTATTAAACAGACATCTTTGGACATCTGCTTTTGCTCAGCTCAGTTCCTATTTTCTCTCATACCTTTGTTTTTATTTTCTCTTCATCCTGTATGGAGAGTGCCCATGGCAGTTCTTTGCAACCCTATATAACCTGAGAATGAAGGAATTAAAGTTCTTTGTACAAGCCTCTGTGATGCTGTGCCAGACCAGAAGGGGAACCCTTCCAATGTCCTAAGGATCTTGCAGCCCAAAACCTGAGTGAGACTATGGTTTTGTGGGAAGAGGCCTCTAAACTAAGTTAGATGCTCTCATAGTTTCTGTTTTTAAGAGTGTATCAGGATGGATTTTATGAAGTACATAGAAGGAGACTGGGGTACTGACTAAAAGCTCAAATTTCACAGCTTTCTCAAACTACCTTCTAAAACACATTTGCATTTTACAAAACTGAGTAACAGAAGAAAAGATTCTGCTGTTCCTCTGGGAAAGAGGAGAGATTTCTCATTCACTTTTCCTTAATCACTGTGGAAAATATTCCCAGAACTCCTGTCAGCTTTTTTGTTTAAATGATTATTCTTGTTGCACTTCAAGCCAGCCCATTCTCTTTCTCAAGTCATTCACATGTCTTCTCTACTTCCCACCTTGAATTCTCTCTCTTTCCTTCAGTCTCCTTTTGTGTCCCTCTGGAAAATTCCAACCTTTTTTTCTTCAGGATTGGAGGTCACTCCAAGTTTGAAAGCCACAAAAGACTTAAAGTGGATGCAGGAACGGAAAAATGTTACTACATTCAAATGTAACAGCTGAAAGGCGAGAGCAAAAGATAACTGCCAAGATGTTTAGCTTCAGTTTCATGAAAGATGAGGAAGACAGGAAAAAAAGCGCAAATAGAAAAGCAAAGCTGCAGAGAAAGGCAGGAGTTACACATGATGCCAACAGGTAGATATTGTCTGCAAATGAATGCCTTCCTCTAAAAAGTGATTAGCTGTATTGATCACTTAGGTATTAGAGTAATATTTTCCACAGTCAGATTATTACAGGATACAAAAACGTGTTGGAAGAGTGGGACATGCTGACTGTTCTGGCTAAATTTGTGCTCTTCTTTCTGTGCTAAATTAGCCGTCCACCCACAGCTCTAGACCCTAAACATCAGGCATTAATATGTTGGGTTGTGTCTTTTTAATCTTTTCAATTGGTTTACATTGGTCTTGGTTCTGAAACATTCCCTTCTGTGAGTACTTGTACATCTATATGACTAACGGGCACATAGACAAATGATTCAGCACATTGGGGTGTCCTCTGGGTACCCCGTATCCTGCCACATTTAGCCCAAGCCTCACATTTCATATGCCACTCCCTCTAATCACAGGATTAACATTAAATCATGAGAATCTACATTAGGATTTCCTGACCCTGGATTTGGCACTTCACTTTATCAAGGCATGCTGATATTATAGCAGTTTTCAAACTTGTTACCACACTTACTATAGTATTGTCAGCAATCAGGGAGTCCTTTCCAAACATCCTGGAGCATTCTTTGCTCATCATAACTCTTGTCCTGAGCTACACTCACAATGTTTGGAAGTGGAAATCACCTTTTGGCTTCTGCTGTAGAATAAATTTCCTTCCTCCTTCATAAAAATCCTTTCTTCTTGAAGAAGGAGTAAATCTAGCTTAGTACTCCATTTGTTTTCCAGCAGCAAAATGAATGACCTTGTTCCAATTACATTTACAGTAAAAAATATAGCATTTACAGTATTTGAGTAAAGTGACTTGGGTTGTTTTATTTATGAATATCGATTTCTGCATAAAGACAGCATTTCTGCTTTACTCTTACTTTTTTGGTGAATGAATTCTAATATTGGCTCTTAGATGAGCCACAGCAGGCACTGCATAAAATATTGCTGAGGGTGTAAGAAAGACCTCGTCATACTATTTAGCAACACAATACCAACAAGGATGAGAATGGAATATTTCTCTCCAAGGGTCGGATCTTACTCACATTGATGTCTACAGGAGTTTTATCATCAGAAATCACCAGGCTTTCAATCAGACTTTTTAACAGTAAGCTTTGGAGTTCTAAACTCACTGTAAGCAGTGAAAAAAAAAACCCTCCAAAACTTACTGACAAGCAAGTGTTGTGACTCCTACTCCTTTCTTTTTGACTACTTCACGTTTTACTTTGCATTTCTTTAAATACTAAAATACTAAAAGAACAGAAATAGCTACAGAGTAGCAGTGTGTTAGGTGCCCGATGTCATACCTGAAAGAAGCATTCCTAGGGTAGATCTAATGTTTCACTCCTATGGTTTGCAGCTGCCATCGAGATGCTAGTAAGTACTATATGGGCTGTTTTCCCTGTATTGTCCACTAAAACCAGCATGGAAATCACTGATCACACCTAAGCTAGCTCCCTGACCTCCACCATCCACATCCACAGCCACACCCACACATCTCCCTCAAACACAAAGGAGCAAGAAAGACCTGCCGGGATTTTAATTTGATCAGTTTTACACATTGGAAGAAAAATGTTGCACTTATGACTTTTTTCTTTCCTACAGAGTAGTCCAAATTGAATAAGATCAAGGTTAGTTACAGAGCTATATCAAGTTACTGTTATTTGGGGGAAGAAATGCTCAAGGGATAAAGTAGCCAAAAATCCCAAACTGCAGATACCTAAATCAAGTAGAGATACAAAAAGTCCAAGGTGCATAGATGGCTTTGACTTTAATTGAGCAGAATACAGAGAGGCTTTCATATTCAAAGCACTTTGTAGACTAACTGGACTAAATAGTGCTACTGTATTCAAATGTGGCATCTATTAGGCATTCAGAAACAACTCAACCATTGCCTTGGACAGTGGATCTTTCTTAAGGTGGGATACGCTTCCCAGGGCATTATTTTATATTATATTATTTTATTTTATTTTATCATGCAATGCTCTAAAACTCCCTGGGAACAAAATGCCTTGAAAAAAATGAAATACATGGGCCTCAATTCAGTCTTTTCTAACATTGGCACTGGTTTGAACTGTCTCACTGGCTTACAGTGTATGTATGTATGTAATGATATAGGGTAAGAGCTATCCAAGACTATGTATATCTACTTCTGTTGCAGTGTTTGAGTTCTGTAGCCAATTTAGCCTGATACTAGTGTAAATAAAGAAACAAACAAACCTGTTTGGAATAAGTTTTAACAAATATTCTACAGATTGTGATAGATTGGTTTGGGTTGATAAGAAAAAAGTAGATCCATCTGCTGTGCCATCAATTAAAGGAAGGAGATCTGCAAATGTGATGCAGTTGATTGCTTCCTATTAAATACTCAACTTTTAGAGATTCACTCAATGACCTGGGAGCATGTCTATTCTCCCGACTTTGATATTTTTACTTGGCAGCCATGTTATTTTACTAGCATAGTGTCAGCAAACTGGATGTGTTGCTTTGAATTTCATCCATTATCCACTGTTTTTATTATGAGTGCAGCATCTCTCATCTCTCAGAACCATTTAGACTACTGACTTGACCTAGTGAGAGAAGAGAAAGGAAAGCAAACAGCAACAAAGCATTAGTAAATGTCTGCAGAAGGTCTTGGGGTGTTGGAAATTGCCCAGTCTGCACAGAGTTGATGTGAGACACATCACTGGTAGTTACAATGCTTATTTAATCTGGTTCACTAGCTCATTTTCTAATCTCTATCAGCAAATATATGATGAGTCTTAGTAGCTTACCACACCCTTTCACTTAGCTTGACAAATCTACAGAAAATCAAAATTACTACTAAAAAAAAGATGAAAACTTATCAAATGTAAAATTAGATTAAGAGTCAATCAAAATCCAACTGTGAATTTATCATTTCAATGAATTTCAATGAATGGTTTAAAATCTGTTCGAAATCTAGTTGAAAATGAATATGTAATAATACAGACATATCTCTTTTTCAAAGCTAGTATTGTCAGATGTATTCTGTGCATTATAATTCATGAACAGGGTAGATGACTATTTGAGAAGTATTAAAATGAGCTGACTTTTCAATACAAGTGTCTTGACAATAAGTTTTTCTATTCTTGGCAATTCAGAAATGTAGACAATTGTGCTAGAAAAATAATATGTATTGTAATATTCATTGTACAGTAGTAGTATAGTAAGTGGCAATTCTGGACATTACAAGAGACACAAGGATTATTTTCTGTGATTGCACAGAGAATACTTGGATTTCTTGTGAAGCTTTTGCATTGGAAATGAGATTCATCAGTCTGAACAGGGCAGGGTTAGAGCCCTTAGCAACATGCTTATTTTGTAGAAGGTCACTCAATAATAACTTCCTCTGCCCTCCAAGCTTATTAAGACTGACTGGCATATATTAATGAAAACACCTGATTCTCCAACCATAAAACCCAGACAAAGACTTTATTTTAATATTAAGGAAGGAACCCTTAATTAGCAGGGTTTCAAAAATGTCAGCTTCTTCTATTAGCTGTTCTGGTCCATCAAAGCCATAATCCCTACTGTCAAATTTCATCACATGATAGACAGTTTGCTGGCTATCTTTTTTTTTTTTTTTAACTGATCATACTGACTGAAGCTTTTTATTTTGCCATCACATTTAACAAGTTTGCATGCATTTCATTGTTACATTGCTGATTTTACTCCTTTCAAAGTCTGCCTGTGTCAGCTAAAAGAAGAAAAAAATCTGAAGAAACATAAAATATTACATATTGATACACAGACGTAGAATTAAAGACTTTTGGCGAGAGTTCTCATTCATAATATTGATTCTTTTCTAGGGCATGCAAATGTGCTTCTGTGAAAACACGAATAAAAACTACCATTCACAGATGAATTTCCATTTCAGGCATGTTAAGAGAAAAAAAAGAACAAATGCTTGAAACATTGTGAAGACCTTTGAAGATGCACATTCTTTAGGATTAACTCAAAATACACCTGCATGCTACATGAAATTTGTTCAAGTAGCTATTGCTTGCACTGCCCATGAAATAAGAGAGATTGTGTCAAATTTTACTGAAATAAACATATCAATTTTAAAAGGATTTATATTCTAACTTCATTCAGCATTTCATTGTTTATTAAACATTCATATTCAGGGAAAACCCAATCTATTTCTTTTGGTTAAAAAAAAGCAATAGAAGGTTACAACCTTGTCACAGTCTTCTAAACCTTCCCATCTAAACTCAAACATTGTCTGTGGGTTTGATAAAGCTGTATTTCCAAAACCAGCACACAGGTTTTTAGCTCAGCACATAGGTATTTAGCTCATCTATGTTGGTTTTCTCTTCTTTAACAAGAAAAATAAAAAATATGTAGAATTTGTACGATGACAATGAAGAAAGGCGAAGTAAATTCCCAAGTTCTTTTCATGCCTAGATTTTCTTTAAATCCTTCCTTTTAAAATTTTGGATTTCTTTATTAATAATTTACGCAACAACGCACATGTTATAAATGAGACAACAAAATTAGGGAGTTTTGGTGTTGAAGATACAACTGAATGCAGGTAAGGAGAAAGGAATTCTGGAAAAAGAGACTTTTTTGAGTGAAAGAGTATAGGTAACATTTGCATATTAAAGTAGGAAAGAAGCAAGTAGAAGAGCAAGATATGCTAGAACTAACAAGTGATACGTACAGGATTCTGACAAGAACTGGAGGTTGCATGAGAAGCACCAGAACGCCAAAAGCAGGAATAGAAATGGAGGCAATCTGAGAGATTACTGTGGGAAACTAAAAGAATTGAGGCAGTGTTGTCAGAAAAATAAAAATTTTGGGATCCTTACAGGTTGGTAAGAAAATAACATAACAGTCACATTTTTCTCAGACTGAAGAAAAAAGTGAGACTGGGGTTGGATCAGGAGAGGGAGATTAAAGTAACGAAGGTCATAGATAACCAAATGGTTGAGAAATGGATACGGATGAAAGGACGATTTTTTGATGGTTTCAGATCTAAAATGCAATTGGATTTAGGGAGAGCTGACTTGTACTGTCAGAGGACAATGTTGTCTATTAGAGAGACGCATTTGTACTACTAGTGGGTACTACGGAAGGGGTGGAGATGAAACCACGATAGTGAATCTAGATAATGGGATGACAGTAAATTTTAAGTTGTGAGAGAGAAGGAAGAATGGATAAAAAGTACTTTGTATATGCACTTTTGCAGTATTCAGTGCTACTGAAGAGCAGACAGGAGGGAGAAGCTTCTGCAGGCTGAGAGATGCATACTGACTGCAAAGAGTCCCCAGTTCTGAAGACAAAAGACACCTTTAGAGCTTTGTGGTATTTTTTGTATCTGAAATTTCTATAGTGTCTGCATGTTACATCACCTAATACATACTAGGAAATAGTAGGCCAAAAGTTCACTTCTGCTTAGACTGAGATACGGGCAAGAAATGCAGAAAGAGGTGATTGAAATACAACTGAACTGCAAGGCTCAGTAAGAAGGGAAATACTCAGCAGGGGGAAAAATCTGAGATGCAATATTATTAGAGGCCCATGGAAGTCTTTCGAAGAGGTGAGAGTGAAATGGTGAAAATGGAGCTGCACTCAGAGAAACATCAGCACAACAGAGGGAAACACTAAAGGAAAAAATAAAGGAGATACAGAGGGAGCAATCACGGATGTGACCATTGAGAAACAGAACTGCAAAAAGCAAGGAAGAAAGTGGAGCTTCTGGGAGAGAATGATAAATGTAATACAGACAATAAATCCAATAAAACAAGAATAGCAAAAGATATAGGTGTACGTTAATCAACTTGTTATCTATACCTTGGCTATGTAACTCAGTTGATATTTAATAAAAATAAATATCCTTCCTACCTCAGGAAAATAATTGCAGTTTTTCACACTGTGGAATTCGTCCCACTACTAATAATTGCATACACCTATACATGATAATCCAGGATCCTTGTACCACTGTCTTTCTGGAGGTAATAAAAATCAAATACAATCTGATTGTACAGGTCTGAACTAACTAACGGAACATTATAAAGGGTTGTATTTATTTTATCTGCTTAACCTTACCTTACTGCTTCCTGAGTGCCTATGTCTATTGTAAGCGATGAGTACATTTCTTAGCTGAATTTACAGCTAGCCACTCCATCTTTCTTTATGGCTTTAAATGACTGTGAACATTTACTCCTATGCTTTTTCTCTCATTTAATTAATTTAGAGATGAAACCCACTATTAAGAACAGTAGAGTTCCTTGCCTTTTTGATGATGCTTCTAAGGAGTGGAGCAACACTGAAATGGCAACAAGACAATAAGGCCAACACATGAAGTTCAGTTCTCCCTCCAGCATTACTCACAATACCTGCTAACTAAAAAATAGTAAAACCGGAATAAAAGAAAGCTATATTAGTCTTTAGACTCTGAGCAATCTTTATCTTGTGAGGTATATGACAACTGACCTTAGTTTTGAAAACGTTTGTCCTCTAATTACATCCAACTAAAGTTTTTTGTATGAGTAAAACATCCATGACCCAGTCACTGTTGGGACTCCACCGCAGACTAAAATGTATAAAACACAGTCCCTACCTCAAGCATTTGTAACAAGTAAGCATATATTTTTTAGGCTTTTCAATTTCTTGTATTCATTACATTTGTTTATATTTTTGTATATGAAATAGTTCCTTTGTTTTGATTTTACTTAGACATTAGCAGTTGCTATTATGCAAAATATGTGAGAGTGGCCGTGTTCAGTGCTGGTTCCCCAATATTCACAGCTGTTGCATTAGGCATGGTACAGACTACATCCCTGTCTACTCCCTTTAGTGTTTGTTTATGGGTCTCTTGTCTATGAACCCATCTAATACACTTTTGCACAAGTTGACACCCACCGATCCCAGAAAGATACTTTATTTTAACTATTTTTAACTGAGCTAATCATAGATTCAAGGAGTGCTTCCTAATTCTAGTACTGCAGGATTTTGTGAATAAAAGGCCTGCCTCAAACCGCTATCCTTTTCATTTTGTAAACTTTGATCATAATGTCCCATTAGCCTTCTGCTTTCCAAATTGAAAAGTCCCAGCCTTTTTCTTGTCTCCTTGTAATGCAGCTGTTTGATCCCCTTGATCATTGTTACCCTTCTCTGTACTGTAACTCCACAATATTCCCGCTTGGATGCAGCAAGCAGAGCTGCTCACAGTACTCAAGGCATGAGAACACCAAGCTTTTGTGAAATGACAGAACGATGCCCTCTGTCTTGGCCTCAATATCCATTCTCATCATGCCTAGAGCTATGGCTGCTTCTGTACATTCGGTTGACGATTTCAGAGAACTATCCATAGTGCCTCCAAGATCTTTTTCCCGAGTTGTAACTACTGCTCTAGTTGAACATGTTAATAGTGCGCTCTGCATGGTGAGTGCGCGCAGAGCTTTCCGTAGAGCTGCCTCTGGTCCAAACGGCAGAAACAAGAACAGAATGGTATTACAAATGGTCTCTGTCATACTTTGGGTATGACAACGTCTTAAACCACAGCTATTCTGTAGCCATGCTTTTAATGTCTGCTTGGAAAACTCTATGGTGTTGCCTTGCTGCTGGATTCCAGGTGGTGTATCGCAACTGACTAACATGGTAACTTGTATGCTTGACTGCCACTTCCTAAGCCTCTATTCAGCAAAATGTTAGCATTTTATTGTAAGTTGTTGTAAATCGTATTGGGTATCTAATACGTATGTTTAATATCAGGTGCAGCCAGAATGGTGTACTTATAGACTAATGGTCCCTGGATCCTACAAGGGACAGTGATGCCTAGTTGAGGAACAGAAGGAGAAAACAGAGCAGAAGGACAGCATGAGGATGGAGGCAAATGAGTGCAACTGATTTTTCACTCACTACAAATTAGGGTGAGAAATTCTGGTTTGCCGTCTTTAGAGTAATATACTTCTGTGGGTTGGAATGGTCAGTTTTTCACTGACAGGCAAGAAAATTCAAAACTCTTCAGTTGTAAAAGAGTATTCTAATCACTGACTGGAAAGTCTGCCTGCTGGCAAGGTAAACTATTATTTTTGTATCTAGTGTGCACAATTAATACTAGTGCATTTGGACAAATTTGTGTTGCAAATAAAGCTGTAGCCTTTTCTTGCCAAGAGCCATCAGGATGTGCATCTTGGGAAAGGATGGAAAATGTATATGACAGAGACAAAAGGAAAAATACACTGCTTTAAAGAAATGGTAAATCATTAAATTTAAGAAATAGGGAATTAGGTTCGATGATAGTTCAGTATGACATTTTGTTCCTTGCTTTTTCTATTACTGCAGGAAAGAACAAAAGAACGCTAAATGAGATCTTGGTGTAAATATCTAATTAGCCTTTTGCAGTCCAAAAATTGCCCATAAACCATATTTTTCTATGTGTAGAGTCTCTACTCAAAGTGTAATACAATTCTTACATTTCAGACTTTATAGAGGTTTAGATGTAGAGACTGAATTGACTGTAGCACATGGTCTGTAGTCCAAAATATTAAATACATTGCTAAGGATATACAAAGCATCAAATTCCTTTTCCAAAGTTCATTTATATTTTTACATTTCTTGCAAAAGGCTCTTCACTAAGTTGTAAAACTCTCCCTTAAGTATTTTTACACATTGAACTTACAAAAACTCACTTTTCAAAAGAAAGTAGAAGCTTGGTGACAGAAGCTGTACAAGACATGTGCAGCCCTATCTATGATTTAATTCTCTTTCCTACACATAAGGCTCTTTTAATGGATTTTTTTGAGTATTTGGAAGCATACAGACATGTACACAGAGTCTGCTTTGGGGATGAGTTTGTGCACGAAAGAATCTTCATCTGCATTGTTATCAATTAAATTGCCATCAGTACTGCAGGCACCTCTGGCAGGGTTCCAGGTTCCAAAGAGGTTGGATTGACTTGCAGACCTAGAAATAAGGGTCAAATTGATTCTAACCTTTGCAGCACTGATAGAAGCCCTATATAAATCACTCGGTATATAAATATTTATTTATCAACAGTTGGCTAGTCAACAGCATGGTGTGGTCTGCACATATTTCATAAAGCAGATAGTTTACATTTTCTGAAGTCAAGGCAAAAGTCAACACTACATGACGCTCACTATTTAACAGGATTTTTTGACTACTGATATGCCATAATCATCAGATTTTCCACAAAACAAATGGGCCAACTTCTAACTATTTGGGGGACTGTTCTTATATTCTTACACTTATCTAAAGAAAAAATGAACTTCTGAAATGAACTGCACAACAGCTCACCACACTGATGTATTGTGATCTATCCCAAATGCAAGAGTACTTTGTTAGCATTATGTTATCTGTGCCAGCTTCACAAAACTATTACAGTTTCACTTTTTCTTTGTGTTTGTAATGCCTCCCTGTCATCCTGATAAGTGGGCAGCCATTTCGTTTCTCTATGTATAGATAGAGCTGTGAAGGAGAATTAGATTTCGACACTTATGTAACAGAGATTAATTGATTGATTAGATTATTAATTAAAGTTTCCATTAAATTCTCTTTTTAAAAAGCACAGGATTGTGGATCCCCAGGGTTTTTTCTAACCCTTGAAATCATAAACAAGAGAATGCATAACTAAACATTGTATCTTATCGTGTGAAGAATAATTAAGCCAGTGGATGCACTGCTATGAAGGAAAATATTTTTCCTTCCAAAATATTCTTTTTTATTTTTTTTTCTACAAACCTCAGGAAACAGAAAGAGACTTTTGGGTTCCCCCCTCTGCAACAGAGGAACAGCCACCAAAAATAGCTTGATTTAAACATATACGTTTACATATGTATGCCTGTTCATGTGCATACATGAACACCTATTTGGGGTTTGTATGCTATTCATTTTTAAGAAAAGAAAAAGAAGTGAAAACATGACTTAGGTTGTTTTAGATTTGAACTGATGTGGTCTACCAAGAACTTCCAGCCACATAATGTTTCAGAGATCTGTGGAAAAATAAAAACAGCAAGTGGCCTTTTAGGTAACCCATAATTAAAAGCAATTTTGAGCTGTCTTTTCAGGGAAGCTACCCAGGGGAAGTATTTGCTACCTGTTTGACCTTCATGATTGTGAGTCCTTGGCAGTGTCAGCGACCCTCTGAACTGAATTCAAAACTAATCTCTAACAGAAAAAGAGAAACAGAATTCATGCAAATCATATTAATTCCAACATTTCCCCAGTGAGCTGGGTATAAACTACAGCCTAATTAAATATTTTTTAACGATGTGAGTAATTTTTGCCAAGGGGCGGATTCAGGGGAAAATTTAATATGAGATCACAAAAGCTGTTCCCAGCGTTGATTCTGTAAATTAATGACTATCTGCCTTATGATAAAAACATGCTGCCAAGAATGAAAATGAAGTCAGCAAAGCTTGCTCTATTTGTCTAACAACCAAATATACAGAATGCAAAACTTTAAAGGATATGGAAAATGTCCATTGTCTGTATGATGTATTCCTGATAAAGATGCATGACACTGACAGCATAAAGCTGCTCTATGTTATACAAGACTATTAACTCTTATTAGTTATCACTAATATAGTGTTAGCTAGTGTTATGAACGTTAGTGAGACAGTGCCAAGCACCAACATCAAGATCCTGAGACGTATTTATCTATGTGTGGGTAGGATAATGTGCTGTGACCATTTCATAAACTGTCTCTCTTAAGACACCCTGAACGCTGAACAATTTCTCAGAGTTGCTCACAACTATCCATCCATCTTCCCTAACACTTGAAAAGACCTTATCACTGTAGTATCTGAGCACCAATCTTAAGTGCTTGTCAGAAAGAAAATCTCATTAAACCAATGTTATTAGCGCTTTCAAATAATAATAAATGCACAAACATTAAAACCATGATCAAGAAAAACTGTATAAAGAGACAGGAATTATTGATGCATCAGTCTGGCCTGCTTTTTATCATGTTTTGGAAATTAAACAGTAAGCCTTATGTGACTGAGAGGCTGCTTTATAGAGTATAGTATTAGATCAGATATTGAAATGCAAAATCCTCTGTTTAACCAATAAAAGACTCTTTGCTCTTTGTTCTTCTCATGCTAACCTAACTTGTAACAAGACAGACAGTTAACACCAAGAAGTTACAAAGCACCGCCAGATGACAGGTGACTAGGACTTTGGTAGGACCCTGGTCAAGAGGCCAGCCCATTGTAAGGACTTTGCAGACCTATTTATTTAAATTTCCGCCAGTGCTGGCCACTGAGACTGAATTTACAGCTTTTCAATTAGAAGGTCATTCTGTGCTAACTAGCACACCATTGCCTCATTATAATCATAAAATTAGTGAGAAAAGACTAGCATGAATAATATGAAGGAGCCAATCTGAAAGGTGAAGAGGTGCTATTTTCTTTTTTATCAGAGATGGGAAAAAAGCTTGCTGTTTAGAAACAAGTATTTTGCTTATAGCGCATGAGTCTCTTAGGAGAGAAATACTTCACAATTTTTCTCTATTTCAGAATAAATAAATTGGTCATTTTCTGTAAATTAACCTTGACAGATGAAAGGACAGTTTACAACTGCTGAACAGTGAAACTTAGGGCACAGCTTTATACAATGTGAAATATATGTGTGAGACTTTCAGTTTCAAAGCACTGCAATAGGGCTTTTTTATTTCTTAATTTGAGCTTAGTCTTATTACCTCTTTTTGTAAGTATAATCATATTAGTTGAAGTTTTTGAAATAAAAGCAACAACCCAGAGAATCAGTTAACATAAAATATATCTTAGGATATTAGTTAATTTGCTATTTGATAACTGAGAATGTCATTGAGACTTCAGTATGCCTGTGAACATGCTGTAAATTGAGTCACTGTTGCACAGAAATGTAAACTACACAAAAGATGAGGACTGTTGTAATTCCCCTCAAAACACTGGGAGAAAATACTCAATCTGTCGTACACAAGCCACAGAATGTACAGTCTTCCAAGCAGCCAGGGAGTTCCACAGCATGCACAAATCGAGCAACAACAGAAAAATGGGATACATTTCAGCATTACAAGAATGTTCAAACCCCACAATTTAAGATACATTCTATTTAATGAAAACCTGGAAATTGTCTTAGTTTCAGTCTGAAAGCACAGATCACCTTTAAGGGAAAATTAATAACATTTGCTCGATCTGGTAATAAGTTGTAAGCCACTAAAACAGGAAAAGTAAGGTAGAGAGCATGACATAATTGTCAGGGGGAACACTTAAAGATTATAGTGCAACAGTTTAATGCCCACCATTCTCTGCAGTTACCTGCTCTAAGTTCAGGCCACATCCCACTCTCCAAGAACTTTGCTCTTTTCTAGATGAACTCTCCCTGTACTCAGCAGCCACTGATGAACACACGCATCTAGCCAGAGGCAGCGCTGACCTGCTGTTTTGGCTGACTTGCTTGAGCAATTTAAAGACATACTCTGTCACCCAAATTGAGAGGCTAAGGCCCTTTGCTAAAGTAGTCCAACTGAATGTACTTCTTGTTATGCTCTCACCTGTTTTATTTGGCAAAAGTGGAGACAGTCATTAGGGGGTTTTGTTGTACATGTAAAATAGTCAGAAACTTATCCCTGGCTTTCCCCAGATCACAAAAGTAAGTTGAAGCGGAACATGAAATTCAAGCTTCCAAGGCCCTCGCCATTTAACTTTCTTTTCTGAAGAAACCAACTGGAGAAGGTAAACAAACAAAAAAAAGAAGTCTAATAATTTATTTCCCATATATACTGAACAGGATCTTATGAAGACCTTCAGACTGCAATAGACAGCACATGAAATGAGAGTTGATGATGTAACGTAGGGGGAAAAGAAGAAATCTCATGGTGTCAATCTACAGTTTTTATATTATACGGCGGTAGCTGAGAGATCCTGTGATAAAAGCATTCCAACATTTGCTGCTCTGTGTATCACAAATCCCCAAATATATGATTAAATATAAGGGAATTTGATAAAAACAATAAAAACATTCAAAAGACTAGCGTAAGTTCGGTGTCCACATACCTTTGAGAATTACTCAGATGATTTTAAAGCCCTGTGTAACTAAAGATACCCAGCAGATAGTTCCAGTTGTGCAGTTCAATTTAGGGACGGGAAAATACGGATATATAATTTCAAAAAGGCAAGACAAATCAGGCCTAAGTCCTTTGGAAATATTAACTGTAGAACAAATAGTTTGGCCAAATAACAAGTAACATAAAATAAGGCATGAAGAGTAAGAGAAGAAAATAAAATTGGGTACAGAGAGCACGAAAAATTGATCAACTGTGCTTAAAGTCCTATTTCTCGATTCTCATAAAACCTGGGAATTCTGAGAAGAGTTTATTTAAATTTTCCTTTTGCATATTTAACTTTTGAATGCTCATTATTATTTACAGACTCATTCATAGTTGTGTGAACTACTAGCCTTTGCAGGGCTGCCAACTTGCACAACTTAACTGCAAGACTTGCAGTAACTTTGTCTTTTCCTTAAAGTCCTAGCCTCTGGAATCACACAAACAATACAGAATTTCAGCTTTCCTCTAAAGATGGAGAAAGTTTCTAGCCCATGTTGCAAAGGAAAACTAAAACGTCAAAATTGAGAAAGTGAAAAAAAAGTGTATATTTCTGCTGCTTAAGGCAAGCCCTTTTTTCCCCCTAACTCATTATCTTTTAATGTTTCAAGTTATTAAATCTCTTTGGCAACTGCTCTGTTTTGTTTAGATCTTAAAGGGCCTGATCCACTTCTCACTGATGCTAGCAGATGTCACTTTTTGATTTACTTAGATCGTGAATCACATCTACAGACCACACTGAAATGAGGGTAATAATGAAGAGTATATTGATTGCATAATTTTTACTGGAATTTTGCTCCATAATAAAGCTTTGAAGACAGCTTATGCTTTGTGGTTGTAACAACTAATCAACATTTGTTAGATTTTCTGTGTGCAAGGCAGAATATTTCTCTGAAGTGTCTGGAGCCCTCCACTTTCAGTTTGTTTATGAAATGGGATTTTGAAACATTACCAGCAGACTTCTTGATACACCAGAGTGTAATGCTGCAGTGTCTAGGAAGCATAAAAAGCCTTTTTAAAGATTCAGAGCTGAGCTGTGCACTATTGCGTTGCGGCTGTAGATTTCACTCTCGATTCAAGACACCAACCTCTTTTCCCATACCCATTGTTTATTAGGCATAGTTTGGCTTCTGGATGGGTGGGTAAAATCTACAGCAGCTCTAGTAACAAGCAGTCTCAAATCTTGAATATTTAAACAGGGTTTTGCACATCCTACTAAATGCAGCCATTTATTATGGTTAATAAAAGAGTGTGCTGATAATGTCTCA
>NW_009648876.1:6308725-6463725 GCF_000708025.1 Charadrius vociferus | reverse complement strand
ATTGCATCTGTGTATGTCTGTACTAAGATGTGTCCCTCTGTATTTATATGCAAAGGATATTATCTTTGTTCTCGAATAGATTAAAATAAGCTCTTTAGGTTCAATAGTTCCAACTAAGTAGACCTATCACATAAAAAGTAATTCAGAGCAGACGAGTTTTTATCACGTGTGATAGACTGGGCAGGAAAGGAAACCTCCCTTCCCTCAGTGCTGCCCTAGTACGCAGCATGTGGTTCTATTCACGTAATGTGATCGCCCATGCAGTCCCTCTTCCCCTCCCTATCCTGAACTGTGTTGGCTGAACTCTTCCTTGTTTGTCAGCATAATAGCATCCCATGTGTAAAACCTCCACCAAACCACAGTGTAATCTGAGCTTAATCGAAGAATTCCAGTGGTACAAAGTCGTCCTCTGTACCCTGATACGTCACAAGCAATCATATCTTAGGTGTATGAGCATTTTAACATACCTGCACTGACTCATTGCACCTTTCATTTCTGAGGTACGTCTTTTTCAAAAAGAAACAGGATTTTAAAGCATGTTTTGTAGGCTAAAGATATAGGCAGATAATAATTAACCCAATTTAGGCCAAAGCTTCCAAAGTCAGAAAAAAAAATAAAAAAAAAGTTATTTCTCTTTTATGTTGGTAGGAGATATCTATGTATAAACATCTGCATCTGCATGCAAAGGCATGCACTTTTCTTTAGGTCAGTAGTGGAAAGACTGACCTTTCTATGCAGGTCCACTGATGAAGTGCAGAGGGTAAAATCTCTTCCCCAGGAATTCTTAGTGAGAGGGAGGCTTATGCGCTCCCTGCCCTGCAACTGAAGTGTAGTTTGAAACACACTTCCAGAATGTTGTGTCACCTTCACATGTTTCTTTTTTGAGTATATAAGCAAGGCTTCCAATGGATTTTGCCTTCCTCCTTGCTGAAATCTCAGTTTTACACTAACAATTAAAAATTCGATAACTTAGAAGTTAAAGTATATGTAGGTTTTATTAAAATACCAACTTACACCTGATGTCCAGGGCAAATATGAGGGTCAAGGCAATGAGCTGCTAGAACAAAACGTAAGTGAAAGATTAAGCACAAATACAGGCTGGGTGGAGAATGGATTGAGAGCAGCCCTGAGGAGAAGGACTTGGGGGTGTTGGTTGATGAGAATCTCAACATGAGCCAGCAATGTGCGCTTGCAGCCCAGAAAGCCAACTGCATCCTGGGCTGCATCAAAAGAAGTGTGGCCAGCAGGTCGAGGGAGGTGATTCTGTCCTTCTACTCTGCTCTGGTGAGACCCCACCTGGAGTAATGCTTCCAGCTCTGGTATTGTATTAGGTAAAGCTAGAAGGTCTGCTACAATTTCCATTATCTCTTGACATAAACATGCAGAGAAAAACACGGATGCAAGTAAATCAGAAAAAGATGTAGCCCAAAATCCTGGAGTTATATTCTTACAGTCCTATCCTGTAGCAAATATTGAGAGACACATATAAAACACCTTTTGTGTATTTGCTTCAGTAATTTATCTTTGTCTAGGTATCTGATTTATTTTTAGATCAGGTATACATCGGTTGAACAACTAGAACTAAACCAAGGTTAAATGGTTATCATAGCCTTTTAAAAAAAGTCAAATAACTTCAAGAAATTAATCAAATATTGCTTCTTTAGTGTAGCCAGTGTGATGAAAAATAATACTAGAAGTCATTGTATTCCCTGCTAGGGATTTAGGACAGTTACATTACTGTAAAATATATCTGTGTTCATGGCTGTCAGAAGAATCCTAACAAAATCCATACATTTGCCATATCTATTACCAGTGTAAAGAATCGTTTTGAAATGCCTGATCTTACTGCTACACACCCTCTACTTCCTCACTTGAGTCTTGCACAATTCCACTTTTGTGCTGAAATGTCTTTGTGTTGTTAAGGAAGACAGTGATATAGCAATTCCTCCTTACAAAGTTTTGTTAGAAGTTGGCCGTGTAGTCACAAATGTTTATGATTCTGGTGGAACAAGTTAAAATGCCATTTATGTCTGAGAGTAGCTTACCTGTTTGTCAATTCTGACCAACTGAAATTGTGTTGGAGTCAATGCCCTGAATTGTATCAGGCAAAGCATGCATGAAAAGATGGGGGTGTCTAACTGGAAGAAATGGGACCTGGTAATACACTAAATTACAGCAGAACCATAGAGTTGTTATTGCTAAGCCAAATGCAACCTTTCCCAATACAATCCAAAAGCAAGCTCCATCCACATTTTCAGTTAAAACTTCTCGCAAAAAGAGAATCCTCCTTTCCACAATTTGCACCTCTGAACAATAGCATGAAGCACAGGAAAGCCACCTTTTCTGCAGTGCTATTTACAGAATGGGCACATGTGAACTGTGGTGCAATTGAAAATATTGTCAACAAGAAAACCACCCAGTATAAAACTCAAAACTTAGTCTCGGTATGTAGGATACTGTATTTATCCTGAGGAATTATAAATAATTTCTAAGTTGCAAGGTTTCTAAGTGTCCTTGGGTATCTTGCTTCATTTCTTGGTAACTCATTTCCTTATGAACAATGACAGCATTGCTTTCCTTCATACCACTTCTGTTTGTTCTATTCAGATGAGAAAATCATCACAGGAGAGATTTTCAGTAAGAATATGACCATATAGCAGCTGGCATGAAGACACTCCAGACTATTTGGAGGCTGCAGGTGCTGCTGTAATATAAACAAAAATATTATAATAGAAACTACATTGTGTTGTCCAAGGTAAGAGTCAGAGAAGCTTGTTTCTATTGTGTCAAATTCTTTTAAGGTACAGTTTCCATTTTTGTGGTGTTCGTTCACATACCTAGTCTTTTACAAAAATTATAATGACATCACAGTTCTTGTAGTTTGTGCTACGATGGGAGGATAAAATTGTAGCTATTCATGAGAGCAAAAGCTAAAAAGAAAATCAACAAACAGAAAAGGAAAGTCATTAGCTGTAAGAACCTACAAATAAATTAAACCTTGCCTAAGATGTATTGATTTTCTGTGGCCTTGCCTATAGAATAATGTCAAGTATGCCTGACAATCCATTAGGTTCAGAAGGCAAAAACTACTTATAATTATTCTTTTGTTTCTGTCTTAAGAAATACGCTGGTATGAGACCTAATTCTGATTCTCATCTGCCATGGTGTAAGTCAGAAACAATTCCCCAAAGTCAGTGGAGTTATAAGTGTAAGGATTAAAATCAAAGCACATTTTACTGTAAAGTGTGAGTTAAATTAAAGTGAACAAGAAGACATGCACTTTTGTACAAATTAAAATTTCCTGACTTTTTTATCACATCAACTTCTTAATCAAAATAGGCAGTTCCAGGAATGAAATTAAACAATAATCATTGTAATAAATGATGTGCTTAGATTGCAAGAATAAGGTTTTTACTTAATACTTCCTCAATTAATAAACTATAATCCTTACAACTCTAAGTCGACACCTAAGCAAAAGAGTTTCAGAAGATACACGAAGATTAAGAAAAAAACCCCAATCTGCTAGCAATTACAACTGTCAAGAATGAAAAGCCATCAAAATAATAACCACAAATTCTCAATAATTTTCTATTAAATATTCTAATTTTAGCATTTTAAATTCTTATGTAAAATTTTTTTGTTTTGATTTTCAATACAAAAAATATTTCAAAGGAACCAATAGTTTTACATCAGGTTCCACCTTGATTTACAGATGCTTGATTGAAGCCTATAATCAAAACAATTATTTTACCATGAAAAGATCTCTCTGCCTACACTGCAGGCAGAAAAACAAAGGTGTGCAAAGAAAAACAAAAGGTAGACAGAAAACTTTTGACAGAAGAAGAGAACAGATGGAACAATGTAGGTTATTCTTAAACGTGTTTGGTTTAAACTTTTCTGTAAAATGCCATTAAGTGGCTTCTGCCTGTCTCTCCTAATGACAATTCAATTGCAGACAGAAAAATCACCCCTGAATGCTTCTAACTTTTTAGAGTTATTAGTTTTATAATTCAATATGCTTTGCAAATGGGTATCTACGTACATAAAATGTGGAGAGCCACGATGCAGATTTGAATCTTCCATGTGATGAAGCTCAGCTACAGCCAACAGCCTCTACTGAGATTTTGCTGAGGTATTGCCTCAGCAATATTAGGTCATCATTTCTGGTTGGTTTCACTAGCTTGTCTGCATACGTATATTTGCTTACAGGGTTAAGCATTCAACCTATAGATTAGGTTTCGTAGCATAAAACTTGAGACGTCGCCAAGGCTAGTTGTAGGTGCTTCCTCCCTAGTTGATGGTGAGAAACTAGAGACAACTACTCACAGGTGCTCAAGACAGGAGCTCTTTGACTGTACAGCAATTTAGACTTAGACTTGAACTAGCTGACTACTTTTCAGACAGCTGAAGTTGGGAGATTAATTCTCTCTCTGCTGTTCAACAAGGGTCCAACCTTTCCTGATCTGCCAAGCAGAAAAGATGGAAGGCCTTCCTGCTGAAACTCTTCTTTGTAGGTACATTCCATGCTAAAGACCTCCAGAAAAAATAAACAATTCCTACATATGCTTTTATAATTCAGTATCAATTTAAAGCAATACACGGAAGTACTTCACAGTTAAGAGCACATTATTTTTGCTTGCTCTACCAACTTAGGTAGCACAATGAAATGATTTATAAAACTATTGAAATTTGCAATTTTTGGTTGTGTGTGGCAGTTACGCATCTCAGTTGAATAATTACCTGATGCTATTTGGGGTGGGGGGCGGGGAGTGGGAGAAGAAAATAAGCAGAATGAAGTAGCTGGAGAATTTGCTTCGGTTTTGTACTTTCAAAATCAAATTCCTGTTGTAGACCTTTACATAACTTGTTACCACAGTGGCAAAATAGAAGAAAGTTTGCAGAACTACATAGTAGTCAGTACAACAATAAGTGAATCAATTGAAGACAAACATTAAAAGAGTTATTTGCTAATGGGCACCATGCCAGGGTTACTCATGCAATGCTGCCTGCAGAATTCCTAAGCTGAGTTCAGAAGATACAGATCGATGCACCTCCAAAGAGAGTCTATATCAATCTCCATTTCATTCATTAGCTTCCACTCCGAGCTGGTAGGCTGCTAGTTAACTCTTTAATGTGGGAGAAACTGTCAGTGTAAAGGCCACTGGGACACACACTCTTCTCTGCTGTACTTGACCTGTCGATATTTCTTGCGGCATTCTGTTTAAACTGGTATGGCTAATGGCAAAGTGGAGATCTGGGAGGCTTGGGAGGCTTTCCTAGCTTTACATTGGCTTATCGTTCTACAGTAAACATTAGTAAATGCATCCTGATGAAGTATTGTGTCCTCTTGCATGTGAATAAAAGGCCTCAGAAGAAATAATTCAAATGACGCTGTCCCTGAAATCAAAGACAGCTTAAATAATAAATTATGTTAATTTGAGAAATTAGCACATTGAGATATCATGCAAACGAACCAGAGGCAACTGACATTTGGTTACTAATTAAATTGTTCTAATGTCCCGGACAGACAGAATGAGATAGCTACAGCTGGGAAGTTAAAACTCAGTTTCACTTTGAATTAGTTTGGCTGTAAGTTCATTGTAAAATTGTGTAGAAATCCAGCAGGTTCAGGACATGATTGATGCGTAAACCATTTAGAATACTTCTGAAAGTGCAAATATGAGATCTAACATATAAAGGTATAATTACTAAAACAAAGAACAATCTCAAAGCACTGAGACTTGTGGGCTTTGCTTATTTTCTTTCTACAAATATTGAATGTACTAATTTCCCTCGCCTTACTGTTGAATAAAATCAATTTTCTCAGTAGAGCTGAACTCTCCTTTGTTTAAGGTTAGATGCAAAGTTGATACGCATCCTTAGATATAATGTTAATGTAAAATCCTTGAATATTTAGAACTACGTCACTGTGTGAATCCACAGCCGCTACAGATTCATTATTTGACAATCAGTGCTCTTCATACGTGAACCGACATGCTTGGAATTAGCTGAAGGGGAAAAAAGCTTCACGTTATTTTAAAACTCTAGTCAATTTGTTTGTATACAAATTTTGATAACAACACCTGTTTTTTCTCTCTTGGCCAATACAATCCATAGAGAATCCTAGCTTCGACAATTTCCCTGCAGAATTGTCAAACATATGTATTTGTATTTCATTACTTGGGTAATAGCTGATTTGCCAAGTTCATTTACTACTAGTTGCTCCTCAAACATCTCAGTGGGATAATTAAGGAATACTAAGAACTGAAACTGTAGTATGTTAGGTGGGGGCTAGAGCAATTGCCCAAATCCCACTTCTGATTAAACTGCTGTCCAGAATTAAATATTCAATAACTAAAATTCTGTTTTCTTCCCTTACTCTCAGCAAGTTATTATGAAAGAGACAGAATAACTCCCTGTTTTGTGCAACAGAGACCGAAAAGCTCACTGCGCCACTCAAACCAATTCTAATCCCTTACGAGCCTACAAGAATGGTATTTAAACTGAAAATTGACTGGGTAATGGACTAAGTGGTGCCTTCTGTTCTAATGGTTCAATATGTTGGCATTAAAAGAAACAAAAGTGCATTGACGCCCGATGCCTGAACTGGGGAGACTAAACAAGTGGGGATAAGCTTTATCAGTAGGAAGGCAATTAAAACCCCTTTCTATCCGAGGGTGAGGGCTGGTGACAGTGAAATGGATGCCTCCATTAATTCTGCAGAAAACAGGGGTGTGTTCTTGGCCTTGCTTTGTTCTTTCTACACCACACAGGGGCTGCACAAGAAAAAATCTTTTCAGCCACAGATTTCCACAGTGAAGTCTCCAGTGGGACTACTCTGGTTTGACTTCGTGGCTCAAAACTGGCGGGGTTAAGTCATGTACCAACTCATCCCCCCATCACTAAGCCGTCTGGTACCTCTTCCATTATTACCTGCTGTGAGCATATTCTCATCTAACACCCCCAAGGTAAAAGGCAGGCAAAATTTCGTCATCTGCAACTCATGCCTCTGCCCTCATGTCATTAGCCACAGAAGAAAATCTGGCTTCTAGGTTTTAGAATGATGATGTGGAAGGCACAAATCTCCAAATTATTATGAGTATCAAAAAAAATCACTGCCTATAATTCAGGCTGTCTAACACTTGCCATTGTCCTATTTTGTGCTCTGGTACATGTAACTCTGCTAAACTCTAATTGTTTGGACTGACATTTTCCCTGCCAAGGGGAGATGCGTTTCTAAACTGCCAGAGGAAAGGTGCCATGCCACATGAATTACTCATCTGATATGATAATGTCTGTATTACATTTTTGAGACCTCATACAAAACTCCACTAAAGGCATTTTCTATTTCTTTTTTAGATTCATACTAGAGATGAGCATAACATTTCCTAAAAAGCAGAATGACTGCAAGCCTTGTGACACTAAATAGAAGCCAACACCCTTTCAAATACTAAATAAGTGTCCACAGAGAGTGTCTAATTTGATGTCTCACTTATTTCATAATCACACACATTCATATACACAGCAATCATGACTACAAACTACAAACTCTTTGAAAGCTGATGGGTATACTGTTGTACAGGTGTTTTGTACACTTGAACTTGAGTATTCAGAGCACAAGCAGATTTAGAGTTTGGAAAATTCTTGGGTCCAGTGAAGTTGCTGGTTCCAGTGGATATTGCATGGCAGCTGACAGGTATGAGAGCTGTGTGTAGGAAACAGAAAGTGGATGGAGGACTTAGTGGTTGGGGCTTCAGGGATTACAAAGATAATTGTGGATCAATTCTGCCAAATGATTTGAAGTAACTTAAGCCTGCCATCAGTACTTTAATTGTTTTTACAACAGAACTTGAGAGAGCACTTAGTGCAGTGAATGATTTGACAACACCTGGTTGCAATGCCCTGTCCATTAGTTGTGTATCATCTCTCTCTTTTTATTAAGCTGGTTAGTCTACTGCTCCACTCGTTTGAGACCCAAGATTTATGTTAGAAAGAGGTTTTTACAAGTGGCTGCTGAAATAAATATTTCTTAGTCAGGTTAGAACGGTAAATGAATAATGGGAGTGGCTTTTATATCTGGATCTTTCCATATTTAAGTTTGTAAGCAATAGCATAATTTTGATAAGAAGTACTGTGCTATTCCTTTGCGCTGAGCTGTGCTAACCTTTGTATAGAACAAATAAAAACTGATGTAATTCTGTGAATTGTCACTGTTGAAGTAAGACCACTTACGTGACTACTGACAATTATGAAGGTGAGCTGCAAATTCAGTAAGAAAACCCTGTCTGCATGGTTTTCTCTGTTGTCTGTGAAGAAGTACAGCAGCACAGCTACATCTAACCACCTCTGTCTCCCTTTCTGTAAGATATGACCTATCAAAGTCCCACAATGTTTCAACCTGATGAACATAAGCACAGCAAGTTTTAGTGCATAGTCTCAAAACTCAGGGTGTTGCCTATGGTGAAGAATTGGAGAGATAATTAATCGATGGAAATTCCAAAATGCAATCAATCTCACTGACAACCTCTCCAAAAGCTAGTTCCAGTCTGTAGCTGGAATGCTGCCAGGCAAAAAGACTTGGATGCCTCTGGGCTAAGATTGTTGTAACACCTGCTTGCCATGGTACCTTTCAGGTTGGATGAAAGCATCTGTACCCAATGCAGACCAATATGGAAAATAAATTAATTAGCAAGGATATGCTTTTTTAACTCACACAACACCTAACCTGATGTCTTCCTCTAATATAAACTGCCAGAGCTGCTGTATTAAGCATCATTTGATGAGACTTATCAGAGGTTGCTTCTGTAAAGCAAAAAAGGAATAACCAACAACTGCCCATTGTTGCCAAATGTCTACAGAATCACTTTTCCAATATGCACTCAGAATAATTAATTTTTTTTAAAATAGCAGACCCTAGCTGGAGTAAATTGGTCTACCTCCACTGGTTTCAACAGAGCCATGGAAAATTCGTACTAGCTGAGCATCAAGTTCTATGTTCCCCTGAATGACATTAAAAAGATGGTACACAATAACAGAAGAAAAAGAGGACTCAAGTATGATATTTGTTGAATTAACCTTCACTGAATAGTTCATAAAATCACTTCCCTTCCTTCCTAAACAAGATCCAAACCCACAAGTTAAGTGGGGAGGGCACAATCCTAATTGCTATTGCCAACATTAACCAGTTTTTGTTCTTCTTTTTTGCTTGGTAGATTTGTTTATTCCCGAATGCATTTAATAAAATGTTACTTATTTACAATTACCACTTAAAAAACAATACACTTTGGGAAGAGTGAAAGCCACTCAATATTTTGGTGGTGGTGGTTGTGGCAGCAGGAAACAGAAAACATTGTTAGAAATTAAAAATAACAATGTTTGAAGCATATTTCTTTTTTAGCTTTCTTGAGTGAAAAAAACTGAGATTAGAAGCTCAGGCACCCTTGGAAGAATTTGAAAAACTGGTTAAATTCCACCATTCATTTAAATTCCAAATTATTCACTTCTTTGATGGAGAAGTAACATTGAAAAATCTGTTGATCCTGCTGTTGCAGACTTTGAGTGCTCTCTTGCTTTCTTACTTTAGCTCACAGCTAAAACATCAAGTTCATTACCAACTGATTAGATTGGCAGTTGGTCAAATAAAAAACAATTTTATAAAAACCTTGAATTACAGACATACTAGAAAACTTCGCCTCTTGGCAATGCGCTGAGCTTTTAAATACAGTGCTAAGAGCTGCCAGCACTTTTTAAAACTGCCACCTTCGAGAGTCCAGGGTATCTTCTAAACAGTTTTCTATGACTGTTTCTACATAGTGGCTCTGTCCCTTTGAAATGTCCATTCTAAATTCTCATGTACATTTATTCTTCTAAGAAAAATGGTCAAGCAAGATACACACTTTGGAAATGCTAATTGCCTCTGTTAAGGAGACAGCCCACACTGGAGTAGAAAGGGTGTTGTACATCAAGACTGAACATGGATAGACTGGACCAAAATGACTGGAAGATTAAGCGCAATTGAATCTGTCTGTTGAGTCTTGGCCCAATACCAGATTAAGATAGGATCTCAATGCCTTTAAAGAAAGGTGCCTATGAAATGGCAGGGTTGAGAATGAGGCACACAGACAACTGCTTTCATACTACTGTTACTGTGGAGGAAAGAAAACCAAACAATAATGAGAGGCAAAGATGGACAGGATGAAAGAAAAAGGAGAAGTTTGAGGAGAGGAAAAGCACAGAGTCCGAATGTTCAATCCCTCACCTTGTATTATGCCTACTTAGCCCTCAATCTTCCCCGTTTGATGGCATCTGGAATACTGCAGTGCTGCAGGAAATTTAAGCTTTTCTTCTTTGTGTGGAGGAGCAGAACACTGCATTGAAAAACATGCCATGCTGATAGCTCCTCTCTCAGCTTAAAGAAAGAGCCTTTAAAATTGCTTTGCAGGTCTACCCATAATCATGTGAGCAGACAAATCTTTGCTTAAGCATATGCAAAAGAAGCCCCAGGTAAGGGAAATAAACTCAGAAATATGCTGGGTGCAAAAAAGGTAACTCCGAATTCCTTGACCTATGTATGGCAGGAGAAACTGTTGACCTTTCCAGTACCCAACAGTGAGGTCTGCAATAAATGGCAAAAAAGAATTAGCAACCTATAAATCCCTGCAGTGAGTGGATGGTGAACACTTTAGATTCATTCTTCAGTCTGTGATGGTTACTTGCTGCTATTCCCGTCATTGAGAACTATCCCACAAAAAGTCATGTAGCCAGTTTTCTAGGCTGCATTTTATTTGGTTGATGTTTCCTTCAGCCATAACTGTTTTGAAAAATTTCAAGAAAGACAGCAGGGAGAAACAGACTCACTGACATAAGCATATATTACTATGAAATACTGAAGAGGTCCAGCTTTATTCCCCTGGAGCAGAATTTTGAAAGAGGAGTATGTCTTCATTTCAGAAAAGCATGTTTTATCTCTTCAAATAAATATGGGACCAAGTTGTAAGATTTTGGAAACTGCCATTTGCACATACTCTCAAGAATTCAGTAAAGGCTCAGCATTAAAATCTGCATTAAGGATCCTTTTGTATAGTCTCATACACCAGTGGTGTTGAGCACAAATTTGATCATACTTTTCTTCCACAGGTCACATATCTAGCACTTCTGAGAAAAAAAACAATGCAGAGAAGTAGCAACTTATCATTTTGAAGAGAGGCACTAGTCTCACTCCATGCAGAAGTTAAAATGCAAGTGAAACAGATTATTGCAAGAAAAGAATATATGGTCGCCTGGGTTCTGCACATGAAATAAGAACAATGAATAATTGTTCACTCAGTTCTCTATCTGGTTTTACCACAAGCGTGACGTTGAGGAGAAATATCAAAATGCGTATTCAGAAGGAAGGCAAATGAATATTGTACTGGCAAACTTAATTCTAAGACTACCTAACTTCTGAACGCTTGGCTTTGCTACTTTGTTATTTAGATAACATATGGAGTTACGTAAACTTCCTATCTGAAGACAGAGTCCTAGACAGATAAACAGACATTGATTGATACCAGTCCTCAGCAGTTTTCTTGGCAACACTGCTGAGTGAAATTTATTTATTTATTTATTATCATTCATTGCCTGATAGGCCAGCCTGCTTATCAGTCATCCCATGCTCATTTCCCTTAATTAGAGAGATCAAATACACCACCACAAATTCCCTCCTTGACCATCCACAGCCACCACTCAGCAGCAATGCCTCAACTTAGCAGGAAAAAGAGTGGATTGGCTGATAAGAGAGAGGCTCAGATCCTGCAATGGTCTCCTTACAGGTTTACCGACCAAGCGCAACAGGAATGAGTGAAGAGATCAAAGACACTGACTGTGGTTGATCAGGACAGGTGTTTGTGGTGATGTTTTCAACAGATGGAGGTTCCTGTGAGAGAAGAAAAGAGACCCAGGTTATACCAGCCAAATGTGATGACTCCTCAACCAGAACCACTGCAATCAGTTACATTTTTCTCCCTGTTGTAAAGTGAAGCACACGCACGCGCACACACAGTTTTATTCATTTGCATCTTAAAGAGAAGAAATGTTACCTCTTACGAGAAGAAGAACAGATGCAACAGAATGGGAGACCTTTACAGCACCACTTTCACAACAGAATTCTGTTGTTCTGAAGTGATTTATTTCTGAAGACGAAAAAAATGCAAAGAACTTGGAACACACACAAAAGTACCTTCTCATCAAAGGTTGTCTATCGTTTCATGAATCGCATGTGATGGATGAGATTTATGAATTAGAATCTGTGTCAAAAGATTTACAACATTCTAAATTAGTTATGACATCTTCTCGTCTGTGAGCATAAACTTTCAACAAAATATCTATATCATCATCACAGAAGCATGGCCAACCCAGTTCTTTCATTTCACTGCAGCACACCCAGACCCTGTCACAGTGTTTGATGAATTCTTGAAGGAATGGGCTTCAGATCAATTAAAATAAACACCACAAGCTGATTTATCAAATCTTTTCTGAATGCTCTCAGAAAATGTCAAAAATCTGATCCATTGACAGAGAAGAGTCAGAGAATCGTGGCAGCCTATGGGATCACAAGACCTTTTCAAAACCATCATAAATCACTACAGAAAACAAATGGGGCACCATGTGATAAGATTTCTTCTGACAGCTTTGCCTCAACAAGACATATATGAGATAAATGGATACCTTCGTCTGTACCCAATCGTCAGTTTACAAAGTTCCAACTTGTCAAACTGTAAAATACACCACATCCAAAATAATATACCTTTTTGGATATACAATAGCCTAGTTTAAGAAACAACTCACTATATTTCTTTATTGCAATTTTAAAAGTACTTCTGCAGGCAGAAACACTTGAGAAAAGACAGACAGGGAGACAGACAGAAAAGCTGGCAGACAGACATGTCAAATATTACCTAGCACAGTAGTTCTAGTACTGCAGCCTATATAAAATAATTAAATCCCTCTTTTAACCTGTTATAAAAACTATTTAAATTACTGTAAAGTAACTTCAATCACAAGAGCCTTTGGTATTTCTGTGGAGTTATCCTTTTTCACATAGATTAGGAACACATTCAAAACAATGTAGTGATATGTAAATATTTCTTGCCTATTAGTTATGCTCATTAAAACGCCTTTGCTAATGAGGTTACACAAATAAAAAAAAATCAGGTATCAGAAAAAAGATGGATTTGATGCTGAACTAGGAATTTGTGCAGCTATTCATGTTGGTGGCAGGAACTCTATTATCAATGACAATGATAATGATTTGTGCCTGATTTTAATTTACTTATGCATTAAAGAAAAAAATGCTATGATTTGCAAGCGAGTATGGACACAGAAGCTTTTGTAAGACCATTTCATGATTTCTTAGGACACGGTATAGAAAAAAAACACAGGTAGTTTCTATATTTTGGATACAGTCTCTGTTTTCAGCTTTTAAAACACTGGCTTAGCTTTCTTCAATATGTAAGAAGACGGTAACCATTATCACACAGATAATCTGAAAATACAATTGCAGCTAGAGCCTGTGCTTTTTAATGTTGTTTTCTTTTAAGCATTATTTCTGTGCATCTCTAAAATCGCCTTTACCTTTTGCAGAAGGAATTTTACAAATTCAAATTCTGAAGGAAATTCAATTAAAAAAAAATCTTCCTGAGATGCATAATGCTTCCTACGTCCAATGCCTATTGCAGGGAAGAGCTGAATCAAAATAGCTTTGTGATCTTCAAGGTGTCATGAAAGAAAACCAGTCTGAGGAGCCCTTCCAGGGGCTTTAGCTGGGATTAATAAAATCAGGAGCAGAGAAAAGAGTTTGGAAAGTCTTGTTAACCAAGGCCAATGCGTCTTCAAACTCTCTGTCCAATGGAGTGATAATCAGATAAAGACATCAGCCCAGCTTAGGTCCTTTCAAATCTGATTTCAGACCTCAGCATGACAAAGGGATAATGTTGGCTTGCTGATGAACGACCTCCTTCACAAGGGCTACACACTGAAGTCTAGTGCCATGCGTTAACCATTACATTTATTAGAGGCCTTTGACATAACCAGGGAGGCTATTAGTCTACATGAGGTCTCCAGCAGGGATAGATGGAGTTCTACTAAATTGATTCTACTCCTTTCTCTTAAATCCCATGTGAAAGACGTGTTTCAGTATCTGCAAAAACTATCCAGAAGAGAAGGAGGAATGTGAAAGCCAATCCATGAATGGGAGAACCAATGGAAGTGGGAAAAGGAAAGCAATCTCAGGAACTAGATGCGATCACAATGCATGGGCTCACTCTGGTGAAGGATACCTTCCCTTATTAAGCTGAATGCACCTCTCTAACTGCTCACGGGTCAGCATTGCTCAGAAAGAAAATCAGAAGGATTCTTTTCTTTAACTTTTTTTTCTCCAAGACAGAGTGCTACAGGGAGGAGTTTAATATCCCACCTACTGTATGGTGCTACATGTCTGTGTTTTGCAAGTTTTGAGTGCTAGGTAAACCCAACTTTGCTGGCAGCCTTTAAGCTATGAAAGCATCTTGCACACATTTGTGTCACTAAGTGTATGTAATGGTATACATGCACGTGAATAAAGAGTGAAAGAATGTTTGGTCTCTGACTTGCATAGGAATCTATTGTTTCTCTTAATAGCTGCATTTGGGTCCCAATGCTCATATAAGAAATAGTCTATTAATTTTTAATTAAAATTTCAGTACTAAAAAAAATGGGGAATGATAAAAATATATTTCTATTCTGTGTGGATTAAAATAAAATAGTTTGTATTTATGAAGACTTCGAATTTGGAATTTCCGACAGTTCATACTTTTAATGAAAATAAGCAATATATTGATATAAGAATAGAATACATATTTTCATTTATCAACCTAAACTTGTCTCAATTTCCTCCATCTGCAGAAAAAGTGGCTGGATCACTCTGTGGCCTTCAGTTGTTCTTGTACTTTGCTAATTGCAGAACTACAACTAAAAATAAATACAGAGCTGTAAGTCAGCAAGTGGAGTACATTAATAAAGCTTGAGTACTTGGCCTTATGGCAGACTCCTTAATTTCATAATGTTCGCTGTAACGACAGCTTTGAATTCATGTACAGGGTAAAATTACACTACAGGACTTTTAATTCCGAGAACAACATCCCTAAAAGCCTTATTCAAACTTCCGAGGTGCATGGACTAGTACCTGAGCTTAAGAAAAGCTCTTGGCAAATCCCAGTGAAATTTTTTGACAGATTCATCTTCTAGCCTTTGGGAAAGCGAAGGTGCTGCAGGCAAGGTATTTGATTAATGCCACAAAAAATAGTGTTTCTGGCACAGCTGGTATGGTGGAAGAAAAATTCATCACTAACTCTAAAACTGCCATGTAATTTTCTCTCAACAGTTCTTTTCCGTACCTGACAGAAGATTTGCACAGGACAAACTAGCTTGACAGAGGACAAGTCAGCCAGCTGTTGAGGTATCTCTAAACATGACAGATCACTATGTTTTAACTCAGATTAATTCACTTATTACAGGTAGACCTAAATCACTGGTCATTGTCAAATCAGTTGTCACAACTAGCAAATCATGTCAGATTTCTGAACAAAAATATTTCAAATCTTAAACAGTTGTTATAACCTCAGCCTGTCTGCTGACAGAGGAATTCCAGCAATAAGCAGAGGATAATGTAAAGTCTACTTTCACACAGCCAAGTAAAGCATGGCAAAATAACCAATGCTGCTCCAGCAGTATCTGTGTCGTTTGTCTGGTATATAATAGGACCAGGAGGACTTGGAAATATTTGAGTGCAGATTCTGGTAACTGGCAAAAATGGAAGTATTACTTCCAAGTTGCTTTCCCCCAGCCTGCCCCAACTTTTTTCTCTCTTTTCTGTTGCTTTTAAAATATTAATTGCTGTCTTAAACTCTTACCCATTTTCTGTCATTACACATTCAACAGTACAATAAATAAAAAACAACAGGACAAATTTTTTAATGTGTCCAGCATCAGCTCGCCAGAACTGCTAGATTAGAATGCAAAATCACTGTAGAAATGCAATAGCAGAAACGTCATCCATATTTAGGGCTGTAATTTCAATTAGTTCCCTCTAAGCAATTAGATAGTAAAATCAGTAATTCAGATACATCCAACAGACTTTAAAGTCTACAGAGCCTGAAGCATATTTGCAATACCAGAATTATAGATTGGCCCAAATCTGTGCTATTGGATCCAAACCTCCTAGATCATGAGGAGCTTTGAAAACAATTTGAACCTTGCCATTGGAGCTCACAGTTAACCAGAAACATACTTAGCCCAAAACATGCACTGGCAGCACAAGACATTTTGCAAACTGAATTTTCTTCTTAGCGTTTTCATAAATTCTGCTGATGTTTTCACGGAAATAGAAGGGCTGACCTCCAAAAGTTTCTGGTCTAAACTTGAGGGAAAGTGCTGGGTCTCAGGAGCAGCAATGAAGAGTGTCGTGTGAGCCAAAGAAGTTTTTTGTAAAGGCAAATAAACATATTTTTTCATTATTGCTAATTAAGCATAGTAAAGGGTGTCTCAAGATGTGGTACGTGAGGTTTTCAAGACAAGATTGGGTGATACTTCAAATAACCTGCTGTGATCTCATATCTGACCCTGCTCTGAGGAGGCAGTTCGACCAGAGAGCTCCCTGAGGTCCTTTCTAGCCCGAATTACCCCGTGATCCTAGCAATATAACTTCCTTTGTTATGTTCTTTGTTTACATCTAAAGTACACAGGTGTCTTCACTGCCTACTCTATACATGTATATCATATGGTGAAATTCTTTTATTCCGGGGAGTTTAGTTACCAAATCTCACTTCTGTCATTATACGACATACACAGCACCTCTCTCATACCAATCCTCAAAAAGTCCAGTAACCAAACGCAGCTTATACCCCTTCACTCTGCCAAGGCAATTTATGTAGGATTGGTCCTCTCTGACCCAGTATCTCCTCTCTGTCAGATCAGCCACTAAACAATTAGTTATCTTTTATTTATTACTCCCTTCTGGAATGGAAGGCAGGTACGTAACACACACTTCAAGGATGATAAATACATTTCCTCAGCAGCAACAGGAAGAGTCAATACAGTTTAGATAAAACAATGGATTATATATTTTAAAGACATGTAAGAGTAAAAACATAGTAAAGTTACAGATTCTAAAGGTTTTATGTGTACTGATGGGATTTTGTAAAGGATTTTAGTTAGAAAGAGAAAGTTTCTACATGCTTTCATTGGGGGCTGAAACATTTTAGCTTGTTTCTGTCCAGAGATGCATAGCTTTGGTGCCAGAAATACTTCAGTCTCTCCTCACAGAATGGAATTCTCTTCTCTCATGATACCTTATGTCCAATTACAGTTATGACAGGGTATAAAAATGCTCCAGCATAAAAGTGGTCCTACTTATCATGTATCTAATCTTAGCTGAAAAAGTAGTGTGAAGGAGGCCTTCAAGGGAAAACGAGTGTCCTCTCTCTTTGCTGCTCCTTGAAATTGTTCCAGGAAGGGGTTGATTGTTATTAGCCATTTGTGCAAACTGATTTGTTCTGGCTTGGCATTCTCACTTTATTGCTGATAGAAGCAAACCTGGAAAAAGGGGGATGTGAAAGGACTTGGAGGACTTTTTCATTTCAGTCTGGACTGGTACACCCGCATACCCACTTTTGTTTTGCAGGATTCCAGAATTACATCATGCTTGTGTTTAGAAAATTATTTTCTTAAGAAGTCTTTCACATTTAAAATGCTAGAGAACCCCCATCAGAGCTCTGGTTTACAAACACGTAAATAAGCTTGTTATAGATCTCCACATATTTAGGACAGTATAATCACACATAATCCATTGTGTGAAATGATGAACACATTTTTTTAAAACCCAGCTACGTTATCTGAAAGCGTGCTGCTTCTAGCTTCTTATCTCTATCCCTATGCCATTCCAGCCAAAAATACTCCTCTCCTATCATGCTAGCAAAACAGATGAACTTTCCCTAAAAGGCATTGCAGTTAAATTAAGGAGAGATGGCAAAACTTACCATTTCCAATGTTTAAGTAACCAAGCTCATCTTAAATGAAATACAGTTGGGAGTGTTCATATCAGTGGTTTGGCTGGTGGGTCGAGTTGGGGTAGTTCTGACAAGATGATGGTGCTGGCAGTCAGCTGAGGTGGCAGCCCGTTTAACTGGCACGATCAAAGAACAGAAGAGGAAATATGTCCAGAGGCCAAGCGATGCAACAGAATATTATAGTCCACAAGAGAGTAACTTTTCTAACTGCAACGCCCTCGACAGTTCTTAGCAGAAAAAGGCACTTTTGTGCTTGGGGAAATGCATTATATTGGGGGCCTGTACAACACCAGAAAATGTCCCTTGTCTTTCTGCTAAGTGAATCAAGGTCTTAATGTTGCTCTCGTTACAATCTCATTCCTTCAGCGTTGACTAAAGAGAAGAACATTAAAAGCCCCAACCCCCCTCCAAAAAAAAAGAAAGAAAGAAGACAGAGGAGATAACTACCTTCAGACATCTTTCTCTTATTTCTCAAACTCCATTCCTCTTCTCCTCTGTTTTGGAGGCAGAAAGAGCAGATGGATGGGACTGTGGAACTCTTGAACTCAGGATGGACAAGGGGAACTCCCACGGAGGTGCAATGACATTGATACAAATGGCATATGTAAGGGATACAGTTTAGCTAAGGTATTTGTAGGTATGATGTATAACCATTTCCTACCAATTCAAGAGTTGCTTTAATTTCACTGACTTATTTTACTATATTTTCATTTTGCAGTGCAGAAGACAACAAGCAAATGTGCTTTTTTCTTCTCTCTCTCTTTTTTTTTTTTTTTAAAGTTAAGGTATCTTTTTAAAACAGACAAACCAAAACCCTCCAAGGAAGAAATCAATTAATTAAAAATTACATAAGAACATCTGCTTGCAAGCTGATCAAACTAGAAAGGTGAAAACAACGTCTGTTCTAGTGGAGGGAAGAAAGATGACAGTTTTGGGAATGGGGAAAAGGCAAAATGTGGGTAAATGATAAAGAAGCTGCCAGATTCCATGTCTCGAGTCACGTTAAAATGTGAACTTAAACATGAAGTTCAGCTCAGTGAAGCAGGAGGACAATTCTCTTCCTTAGATACAAAAAGATCTTTTTTCATCTGTAGCAGGTGACATCTGACTTGTGCAGATGAGCCACTAGCCAGTTCAATCCCTACAACTTGAGAAATTCATCAAGATCCAGGAACGCTGACTTGGATTATTCACGTGCGCTTGACAAACCCTGCAGAGAGTTGTTATTTAGTATAGTCAGTGCAAAAAAAAAATCAAGCAATTAGTATTTAGCCAAATAAGATGATGTTCTTTATAGAAGGACTCAGCACCACAGAATGTATGTCACAGAGAATAATCACAGCAATCAGCCCTGCTTACATGCGATATTTATGAAATTATACGTGCACTTCATGATTCAAAACTAACTTTTTAGAAGACAAAATTTTATGTATTTTAAAATATATTCTTTGTGATAGCTTTTAATGTGGCCATTGTTTTCTCACATACCCCACGAAGCTAAGTGAATTCATTTAAGCATATTTTGACTTTAAAAAGGAAATATTTTTAAGGTTGATTTTTTTAGACTTCAGTTGGTCAAACCCTTGGGTTTGCTAGAAAGAGTAGATTCACTCACATGCATAATTGTTTGCAGGGTGTTTTCTTATATGAAGACGTTATTTTATGTACGTTATTTTATGTATGAGAAGCTTAGTAAAACTCCATCTCACTGACTCATTTTTAAAAGGAATAATGTTTTAATAGCAAAGCCTAAAACACTTTTTAAAATGAGAACTGTAATAATGCTGAGCTATTTGACTGCTTCTTATGTCAACGGCACTGGAGGCTTTGTTAACCTAGGCAGCTCACAGTGTCTCTTGCAAAGTGACATATGTCTCCTGTATACACAGGCATCAGATGAGCCTAATTGAAAATAACACAGATTCAGCAGCTGACAGCTTATTGTGGCTGAGAGGGGAACATTTCTCCCTATTTAAAGTATTCCCTCTTGCATGCTTTCCCCCTTCTTTGGGAAAGGGACTACTCAAACTGATATCTTGCTACATTTTTTGACACAGAACTGCCATTTTTTTCATTTAGTTGTGCTACACTTACTGTTACACTAGGAAACAGAACGTGCCTAAACGATGAAATGGCACCTCCTGGGTGACAATTTTACAAGATGCGCACTTGATTTCTGCTGCAAATGCTGTTAACAGTTGAGAAAGACACTATCTCTTCTGAAAGGAAATGTAGCATGATGCTCTGTAAGTAGAAAGTGGGCACTTCCCTCCACTGCCCACAGAGTTGACACCTGTGGCTTCTGTCAGAGAGAGATGAATCCGAACAAAGCTTATGAGTGACTTTTTAGCTTCCATTTAACATTCTCCATCTCTTATATGCCAGCTGAAAGACTCCAGCTTGTCATTGTCACCTGAGGGATGGGACACTAGCAGACCATTTTTAGTAGACCTGTACTTGTGTACAGTGGAATGCTTGTTTATAGTGAGCACAAGTGTGAATTCTCAGCACAACAGGTATTTTGCAGTAAGTCACTAAGAACGCCTTGAAGAGTGGAATTCATACTGATTAACATAAACATCAGATGTTAAGTTTCAAAGTTCTGCATCTCGGCTCCCTAGGCTTTACCAGCAGACAGAGAAGGAAGATGCAGACACCACAAGACAGGCTTCTTCTCTTAATCCTGTAACCTGTTTCCTCTCTCCTTGACTATACTGGGATCATTACACAATCCTACTTCATACACCTGAAGCTAAATGCCAAAGTGAGAAAATGTTAACCCTAAGAAAGGACTTTAAAGAATATCCACCTAAGGAGTTAGTTGTGAATTGAACAGTTTATCTGAATGTCCCTGGGTGCCCAAGGAGGAACACTACAGACTGGGGACGTTAAACCTTGGCAACAAGATATCACAACCATCGTTATTAACTAAATACCAAGGTATGTTTGAGCTCATTGGGGAGACATTCGTTCCATTTCGTTCCAAAAAGCAGTAACAGAAGTTACCATAAAATCACTGTAGCTCTAGAAGATGGTATTTATGGGCAGATAAAGCTGCATGGAAATGTAACTGTTAGGAAAGTATGCCAAGTGCTCCAAGTCGGAGTAACTCTACTGTGTGTCGGTGCACTGGAGGCACTCCCTTTCCTCAGCTCTTTTTCTGTGGCTAACTGGCTGATGCGTCGTTCCGTGCGAGGAAAAGCTGTTTATATACCATCAATAACAGGACAGGTGGAGGCAAATGGCTGTCATAAACAACTCTAATTTTGTGACCTTGGAAAAGACCTGACACTCAGGGCGGAACACTGGTATAGTGTTTAACCATGTTCAGTGCACTTAAAGTTATTTCCTGGTTGACAGACATTTGACTCCGTCAGGAAAACAGTCACCAACCTATATACTTTCAGCAGCGCTTCCAAAGGCACTCTCTTAAAAAAATGTTAGGCTTTATTTTTTGATTGAAATTCATAAGTATCAGCCAATAGAGGAAGCCAGACAAAATATCATAGTAAATGTCATGCTGATCTCAGACCAGAACCAGTGCTAGCATTGCCTGAACACATTCATCATTAATTTTTTCACAGAGGAGAAATGCACTTAAATATTTCGTTCTGACTATTGAGGTATGCCACGTGTTAGATTTTCCTACTGAAACAGAAAATGGCATGATAAATAGAATTAATTTTTTTCTGTCCTGTACTTGTATATGATCACATAATCACAATATAAACTAACTACAGAATAATAACATAATCAAAGAAAACAGAAACAAAATCACGAAAACAAACAAAAATTACACAGTCCTAGAGGATGTAAAGCCAAAGAGAAACAAATGAAAACCAAAGTGAAAAAGACAATTACGCTAAATTTTGTTGTGCTTTCCATTACTGTCTGAGAAAGGATCTAAAATATCTTGAAACTCCTCAAAATTGATACGTATCCCATGGGATGCATATGCTACAAGACAGGATAGAGCTGGAATGGACTCTGATCACAACAGATGAAATTCCCTTTTCTAATGTTTAAACACAATCTCTGAGGAACACATAACTCTCGTTACTCACTTTTGGGCTAATAGTATAACATCCTCTTTCTGTATGTCAGGCAAGTTCCACGGTCCTTGCTGTGACAGTATCTGCATACTTTGTAACTGGGACAGTTTTGTTATGTGCAGATGGTAGCGACAATCCAAAGCCCACCTTTGTAATCAATTGCATTTAATTCACTTCATCTGCCAAAAGACTGCAAACTCTAAACATGTATATGTCTGTTATGTATATGTATATGTATATTTAAGCTTTCATATATTGAGCAGTACTGGTGGAGTTCTTAAATCGCAGGCTATGATGCCTCCTCATAAAAGCTTCTTAATAATTCTAAGATGTTTTGAGCTGTAGACTATCATCCAGCTCTGAAGTCCTCAGCAAAGAAAAGACATGGACCTATCGGAGTGGGTCCAGAGGGGGGCCAAAAAAATGATCAGAGGGATGGAACACCTCTCCTGTGAGCACAGGCTGAGAGAGTTGAGGTTGTTCAGCCTGGAGAAGACTCCGGGGAGACCTTATTGCAGCCTTTCAGTACTTAAAGGGTACTTACGTATTTTCTACATAAGAAAAATGGGGACCAATTTTTAGCAGGGCCTGTTGCGATAGGACAAGGGGTAATGGTTTTAAACTAGAAGAGGGTAGATTTAGGCTAGATATTAGGAAGAAATCTGTTACAATGAGGGTGGTGAAACACTGGCACAAGTTGCCCAGAGAGGTAGTAGATGCCCCATCCCTGGAAACATTCAAGGTCAGGTTGGACGGGACTCTGAGCAACTTGATCTAGTTGAAGATGTCCCTGCTTATTCCAGGGGCGGTTGGACTAGCTGACCTTTAAGAGTCCCTTCCAACCCAAACTATTCTTTGATTCTATGACCTGACTGCCTGGTCATCTGTTGTCCCTAATTTAAGCCACTTTTCATCGTTGAGCAATAGACTCAGTTCTTGTTAAAATTCTTCAGTTCTAATATTCATGCTGGGCAGATCTTTGACATCTAAGTTTGATACCGCAAAAAACATTCCAAAATATTCAGTCTAATTTTTCTTTTCCTACAACTTAAGCTGTAAGCTCTCAGGAAATGCCTTTGTGTTGCTTTGTATTCACCCGACATCTAGCATAATTGACCTCCTTCTTGGTCACTAATTAGGCAATGGCACAGCAAATATGATTATGACTATTACCTTGGTTTTGCTTATAAACTTGCAGGTTTCCATAACACTAGTGTTTTGAAATATTTCGTAGACACTCTGAAATTATTTCTGAACTTTTGATTGCACTTTTATAAGGCTACATAATTATAATATTTAGCCCTATGATAGGAAAATACTTATACTTTTTTAAAAAATCAAGATAATATGATCAGTTACCAATGTTGATAATTCAAATAGCAAGAAAAAAACTGTGTTCACAAAATAACACTGCAAATGTTGCTATTTCAGCCAGCCACAGCAGATAACTAAATCAAGGGACTAACTTGAAAACAGGTTTTTTTCCCCTTCTTCAGCCCATCCCAGGAGAAGCTAGTACCATCCCAACAGAAATGATCTGATGACTTTAACAATTTTAGTTCTGAGACTGAAGAAATATGTCCTTTGTACACCTACTGAATGACTGTCTGCTAGAAAAGTCCTCTTACCTTTATTCTTAACTCTCCTTCACCTTTGTGATAGCTTTTGGCAATTTGCATAATAAGAAAATGTATAAATATGTAAAAATGTTTATAATATGCCCTCTGATAAAATAAAAGCATTTTAGTATGGATAAGCAAGACAAGAAATAATAATTACAATACTAGATAATAGAAAAAAATAATGCAAAACTAACCCAAGATCATTCACTATCCATATCTGAAAACCACATGAAAAATATGCTGCAATCACCCATAGAACTTTTCCTTTTTCAGTAAAAGCAATTTTAGTCTTCAGAAACTATTAACTTTTCTCTTACTTAGTGCATTTGCAAGCAAAGGAAAAACAAGAAATAGGATCATTTAAGCAGGCAGTGAGAAATCAAAGAACTTCATTGTTGATTTGAAAGTCACAAACATCTTTTTCACACCCAACACCAGCTCTGTCTGCTAGATGAAACACTTATTTTTGAGCCCTGGATCTGACTGGCTCAAACCTATCAGCCAACTTCAATATTTTATTCAGTATACAAGGGACTGACTTATCCACAGTGACTTTACCCAAAGGAGTACATAGTTCTTCCTTAGCCTCTTCGGAACCCATTCTTCCCTACTGAGCCAACCCAAATTGTAAATTATTAGGAACTGTACTGACTAATTCATTGTTTGGCTTGAACTTTCCTTCTAGTTCCCCATAAAATATTATTTCGTCTTTGCTTATCCCTCATTAAAATGTATGTTACTGCTCTTTCTCTTTTTTATCTTCACATTTGTTGTTGCTACCTTTATACTTCTTCATTGCTCTGGTTGCATTTAAGGGCCTTCCCAAGAGAAAGAATGGGACAAGACTCATTAATTTAGATATATTTCTTTTCTCTCTTCATTTACTTAACATTTGCCTACAGAAATATGAAAGCGGATGGTAAAGTTATTTGTTTTTTAAGTTGAGCTTTAATTGATGACCCTAATCTGAGAACCTAGTCCACTGCATACTGTAAAGGCAACAAAGTCTTTAAATTCAAGTCGATAGAGCATTTATTACAGAGATAGGAGGAATGGAATAAACGTTCTAATGCGATGGTATTTTATTCACCCATTATTAATCGTCATCAATATTCGGACACCATTAAGCAGTGTTGACTGAATGTGAGATGAGCTACTCTCAGCTAACTCTTGTATCATATGGAGACTAAATTAGGCTTTTCAATAATCACTGTTTATTAATGGCTAACAAAAGGTATTCCTGTATTGCCCCTGTGTCCTTTATGAGTTCCATAAATAACTAATTAACCTCTGTAACAAAAGTCGGCGTTAAAACAGGAGGCAGTCTCTCTGTACAAATGATGGGCATCTAAGAAAAGATCTCCCCAGCCACGCAAAGCTTACACTTTTCTTTTTTGCAGTGTTCTCTACAGAAATTAAATGCTTATTGACTCCACGTTAATATCCATTTAGTAATCTGCCATTTTTGTTTGTTTTAATATAGCACTCAGTTTTACAGTAGAAAGGAATTATGCAGTTTAGAAGTATGAATATTAAAAAAGGATATAATTAAATCTGTAGCCTGAAACCTCTGTCTAAAGCTATAATGACAAATTTAGTCCATATTTATTATGGTGCACGAGGGACTTTAACTAGATCATTAGTTTATATGCCTTACTCAGTAGCGAAGTTCTAAAACTTCACATTTTGCATAATATTACATTATTCATTTTTCCAACTAGGCATAAAATATGGCTTCCCAAGAGTACAATACCTAATTCTTCAAAATATACAAAGATAGCAATAAAATGATTAAATTACAACTCTTACATCTGTTCTTCTTGTCTGATTATAAATTAAAATGTTCAAAACCAGAAGAAAACAACACAGGTAACAGATATGTTTAACCTGCATATCTTCTCAGAATTAAAAAATTTACTGAACTCTATACCCTCTATTACAAGTGCTATTCACTTGTCCCCTTTTCCACAGGTTGTGTCTGTTTTTGAGAGGTCGTGTATAATCTGACCGTAGATTTAAAAATCACTGACTCTGCCTGATAACATGGATTAGGTGCTGTGAACTGACCAACACAGTTACTGAGAAAGACTGATCAAAGAACTCAATGAGATTTCTGCCTGTACGAACACATTGGTTTAAAAAACCCATAAAATGTTATGCCTGTCAGGAGAAAAATATAAAATGCTATTCTAAACTACTACCCATCATTGCAAAATGCTGCTTGGTGTTTTCTTTATCAATTACACATTAACAAATCTTTAATCCAATGATGGAAACGCACCAGTGCAGGTGACACTGATAAATTATCCTTGGCACAGTCTCTGAACTCATAATACATTTCAAAGAAGACTACCTTGAATATAAAATGCATGAACTATTAAATCACAATGCCTAATGAGAAATTTAATTTTAGGGAGTATTATTAGGAAAGTTATTATTTACTGAAAAATTTATATTTGAGAACAAACAAAATGTATTTTAAAATCTATTTTTCCACTCACCTGGAACTATGTTTGTTTCCTAAAATCCTGAAATCCATAAAAACAAACACCTAAAGAAATTGTGTAAATTACTGTGGTCATAATGGCACTCAATCAGCATTATGCATCACAGCATTACTGGATGCCATTGTAGGTGTCTGTGGATAAATTAGGGGAGCAGAAGTTACGAATGAGTGCTCCTTGAATGCTTCTGAACCAATTGAGTTTTCATGAAATTGAGATGCCATACTATGTTTCCAGTTTTCATCTGTCTTGAATGGCTGTATTTACTCTAGATGAAGATTGCTCTGTATGTTCCCTTGACATATGCCTTCCAGATACATTTTATGACAATATCAAAAACGTCTTTTTGTTTTTTATCATGGCTGCTTCAATTGCAAATCGAAACATATGAAATAAAGAACTGCGTGAGCTTGAATGATCAAAACTCTTCCAGTTACTGAGCTGAATCCATGTAAGCCAACTTACAAAATGTACCCTCAAGATTTAACTTGCTGTTTTGAAAAAATAATACTCCAGCTGATAATGTGTACAAAATAAATCTAAAAGATGCTTCCATTAAATTGAGAGGGGGAATAAAAAAATGGATGGGGAAAGATCTTAGAAGAATTTGAAAGCTGTCACATGGAAGAGGGCTTTTTGATAAAATATTCCTGTTTACAAGACTGCCTTTGATTTATGTACTAATACGTTGAAAATCTACCTCATTCACCCAATCTGCAGGGGGAAAAAAGAGAAAGAGAAAAAAATAAAAGAAACTGGCTTCATTACATGATGTCCCTCGATAAATAAAAACTCGATCTGGCCTCTGTCCACTGCTGTTCTAAATGAGCCCAGTCAGTCTGGCCCATGTTTTTTCATTTCATTTTCTCAAGCCAAATGACTACCATCTGCTGTCACAAAGCTGTCACACAATCAGTAATGGAAGATTTCTAAGGAATATAATGGCTGAAGAATGAATATATGACATTCCAGCTCCTATCTAGCAGAGAGAGAACAGCAACCCATTTGAAAAGAAACAGCAGTAGTGTTCTCCCACTTCTCAGCAAGTGCATTGTAATACAAATCTTTATTTGGACTCAAGACGTTGACAGGTCAATTGAACAGAATAAGTCTAGTTTATGATGCAGTTGTCAGAAGTGGTTAAAGCAGGAGTCTGTTTACCGGCGCCCTGAGATATTCCAACAATTTTTCTTGCAAACCAGCACCTTGAGGTTAATTACTTTACCAATTTGAGTAAATGGCAAGCCATATTCCCATCTGTCTCCATTAGTTCCCCACTATTTCTCAATTTATGATGACTGGGGTCAAGGCTGTGGTACAAAAGAAGAGCTAATAAAGCATGAATGGAGTAATTTTCTGTTTATACAAATGTGGTAGCCACAGCATAAATACGGAAGAGACATTTTAGGAATGCACATTCTTTGCTTTGAAACCACTGGGTGCTAACTGTATTGAGAGGAGTAAAAAACAAACACGAGCAACGAATTTTTGTTCCCATACTCATGTACCTTTAACAAAACCTGCTATGTCCTCTGCAGCACTGTCCTGCCCACTTGCACCCTGGCACAGGAATGAGAAAAGTTCAGAAAAGCCTACAACAATTGATCTCTACTAAGCTTGCTTGTTCACCAAAGGCAAGCTGCCTGGGAAAGAAAAAAGAAAAATCTCTTTATTTTGGTACCAAAATGCAGCATTACTGAAGCTTTTCTGCCTCAAGTAAACATTTCTTGCTATCTATATAGGATTTAGTGCTGGGATCCCTTAAAAGCTATTCAGCAGTGTGACTGATTTAAGAGCATCTCAAGGGACAATACCTGTTTTATTTCTGTTTGTTCATTAAAACACTGTGAAGGTTTACTCCTACATTAAAAAGCGTAGATTTTCTCTTCTTTTTTTCGGTTCTAAACTCAGCCACATAGTTATTTTCTATTCAAAATACTTAACATCTATAGCAAATGCTTTAGATAAATAACTCAAGGAAAAATCTCCACCAATTTTCACAAACTGTTAATGAATACGCTAGATTGATAAATTCTGCCTAATCTACCTTGTCTAAACAGTGGCAGTCTAAAAATAGAAGATAATATTTTAGCTATTTGCCACAAATGGCAGAATTACTCATTAATTAAACACTACAATAAAATAAATTTTGCAGCAAATGAGGCATAAAGCACGTTTTTTACCATAAATGATTCAAAATAGAATGGAAGTAATAATGTTCTATTGCTGTTTGTGTAGTGTAAAAATTTGAATCCATGACATATCCATCCGAAGCCACAGAAACCCATTAATGTGAAGCAAATCAATAAGTACATATAGATATTAATTCCTGTAACACAGTCTACAGAATATGTATTTTCAGACGACTATATTTGTCCCTAAGATCAGATAAAAAGCCAACCAGCAAAGATGATGGCAAAACTGCCAAAGAACAAAATTGACTGTCAACTCTACCGATTTCTTAGGAAGTCAGAAACTAAGATTTGTACTTACAGTAGTCAACATTAAGAATCAATGTGCACAGGCTGTTACTACCACTATCTGATCAAAAGAATTTGTTGAGCTGTTCTTCAGGACTGCAGAATATTTATCACTTCTTGTTTTGCAAAGAAGCAAACTGAAATGCAGAGGGTTACACAAGTTAACTCAATTATAAAATGATACTATCAACCCAACGACTTGAGTGCTGAACGCTATGTGTGCTCTGGGGCCAACCTACTCATTACAACATCTCTTACTTTAACAATGCAACAGTACATGCAGTGGCCGCCCAAAATGCAATAACGTTGCTGCTCAATAGATCCAATAGGATGCTTGTTGTGAAGGCACAGGGCACGTTAAGGTGCAAAAAATGATAACTTCTGACTTTATAGAAATAGCTTATTATTAATGTTCTACACATACCTCTAATTAGTAAAGAAAAAAAATTAATAATTCTGTCAAAATATTTTGCAAATTCTTATGAATTATGATCAATCTTGGGAATAGAAGAGAATCTTCTAATTTTGCTGAAAAGGAAGAAAAGTTTCAGTAATCAACATGTTAAAATACCGAAAACAGTCAGTGGCAAAATTATTAGGATCAGAAAGAGATTCTAATGGTTTGTGATGTAGTTCCCTGTCAACGTACACAAAGTTGAGTATGTTATGCTAGAAGAGGAATATTGCTGTTTTGTAAATTTTAGTGTTCAAAATGGAGTCTCTGGGTACATCAGTGAGGGTCAGGAACCTAATGCCCACAGAAGAAAAGTATTTTGAAAAAGAGATCTTGTTAATACATGAAAAGGTTGTAAATAATCGTATACAGAAAAGCCTTACAGTACATTGTGTTTACACACTAAATTCCAGGCCTAATAATCTCTTTGAGAGGTTCTTCTTCAACAGACAGTCTAAAGCTGCACGATTTTTAAGAAGAGTTTGGCCTTTTTTTTCTTTTAATCACTGAGCTCTCAGTATCTCTTACTGCTCAGGGACAGGTAAAATGCAAGGAAAACAACCCAAATTAAATAATTTAACTCTTCTTTCCAGATCAAGAACATGGAGAAAGAAAACAGGAACAAATATATGTGGTGTGTACATTTATGTATGTAAGTATTTTTAAAAGCCTATTTATTTGATGCATATAGTGTACAATGACTAGACAAATGTAGTAGAACAGGTTACAAGCTTATATTGCATTCTGAAATGTGTCCTAGAACGGAGATTGTGCACAGAAGTCTTAGAATATTTAGGATCGCTCAGGTTGGACGGGACCACAGCGGGTCATCTAGTCCAGCCTCCTGTATTTAACATAAAGGCTTTATCATTTGGGAATATGTGTTTTAATTGCTTTAATATGGGGATGAAAAGAGACCTTCCCCATTTTGTCTGTAAAGAGCTTCCAATTCACCAGTGGAGTAAAAAATGGGGAAAAATTATCCCACATTTTGTAGAGAAAATAACAATGTATATCACTAAATTTCTGATCTTATAACTATTTATATTTAGTGGGATTAATAAAGTTCTTTTACTGTAAAACTAACGGTAGCAGCATTACATACAATTGTTTTGCCATTACAACTTCTAAAAAATGAAACAGAAGATGAAAGAAAAGTTTCTAAGAAGAAAAAAATATTAAAAAAAAGAATAAGAAAGTGAAAATAATATATTTCTGTTCTTCACAGAGTTCCACTTTATCAGTTTTTCTCATTATTGGCCTTCTGACTATATTTTACAAAATGTTCTTCTGCTGGTAATGTGGATTCTACATACTAATATTGCTCTAACATTAAGGCAAAACAAAATCAAACACCTAAAGATGATTGAGAAAGCAGAGAAGGGGAAAGGTGCTTCATTCTGTACTCACTTGGAGATCATTTTCCTTTTTTATGATGTAACATATCTTGTATGATGTAACATATCTTGTTGCTTTATCACTTGACAAAGCTGCATCTTTTGCATTCCCCATTAAGCAGTGTTACCTTTTCTAAGTTCAGCCCCCTTGTAAGCACGTGCCCATTCACTATGATTTGCCTGTTTTCAGCTACTGTAGAGTTTTATTAAGGAAGAAAAATATGAGGAATGAGCTCATCAGCTAAAATACAACTCAGCTCTACAGAAACTAGTGAGTTGGTACTAAACACTGTCATTCAGTTTACTGAGAGTAAAGCTAGAAAATGGCTAAACAGCAAGAGGGGAACGTACAATAAATGAATAAACAGAGGCCTGGGTTTACTACATGCTTCTCTGACATCTTGAGAAAGCTATTGAGGGCCTCACTCAACTCAGGGAAATATTTCTTGTACTTTTATAGGGCTTTGGATCTGCCTATCCATATCACTTCCCTTATTTTTTCCATGTGTAAAAACAAGATAATGACATCCATTTTGGATGAGGAGGTGGCTGCTTACTGCATGAAAGGTTTTAAGAAGCTGTTTCCTTCTTGTGGAAATAGAGGAAGTATTTATATAAAATTAAAGTTGACTAGAACAGTGAACTACTTTTTTGGATGAATAGCTTTAGTGAAACCAATCTATTGGTAGATGGATAATTCTCATGGTATACTAAAGAATGTTCTGCTTTAACCCCTAAAGGGACACACAATTTAGTGAAAGAGAAAAGCAAGCAAGCTGCATGCTAGACTACAGAAATTCACCAACAGAAAAAGACTAGAAATAAAAATACTGTCAAAGTTTAAGTTATCAATATTGAGGAGGTTTTATGGCTTACTGAACAAACACAAAGGTCCAAGCATCCTCAAGAGAAGAGGAAAATGAAATTCAGACCCTTTTAACCCATGGGAATGCGTAGAGGGAATACTACGAACAAAAGTTATTGATACTTGAACAACTGTCAGGCTACATAAAGGTCTGCCTCAGTCAAGCCTCCCAGAACCACTATGAGTATTCAAGAAACTTGCTATCCTTGTTGATATTTCAGAAAAGAAGCCACAGTTTGAATGGTACAAACCCCAGACTTCATGTACATCCTTCCTGTGATATCCTCCGAGCATACTCACTGTGAAGAGAAACTCTCACTGTCATAGCCTATGATCTTCTATTGCCATCTAAAATATTTCATGCTCTTTCTCAAGCATTAAAAATTAGCTTAAAATGTCGCTTGAAAAATGTTTCAGAGGAGTCCATGTGAAAAGGGGTAAGAAAGATTTACAGCAGCTACCTGTTTCACATTGGCAGGACATGCCATCATGAGCTTACCACCTAATCTTGCTGTCTGACTTCACTGAAGAGAACATGCCAGTTAGACCCTGACAGCCTCAAAGTGGGTGTCCTGGTGCTGTAATGTGAGTCACTGAGTGCTAAGCATAATTGGAAGAAATCCAGGAAAGTAATTCCTTTTAAGACCTCAGGTTGAATCTCAAAACGCAATCTGGATGTAAAAAGCCAGCCTCTTATTCTCTAAGTTACCAAGACTCCTCAGCATTTCAATTTTTAATCACTTTTTGTCCCTGTGTTTCAGTGGATGAAGCCACAGAACAGAGGGTTTTATATGTTTATCAAAAATGTTCTGGAACGTGGGAAGTCACTGGAAACTTTTTGGGTTACACTGTCATCACCCAACTGAAAAAATAGCCAGTACCAATATGTGGGAATATTGCAGTGCAGCATTAAACAGTTGGAAAGTGTTAGCATTGATTTAATGAATAGAAATCATGCTATAGTAACTCAAGTGAAATAGGAGTTAGCATTTCAAAAACCTGCAAGTTATTATCACAAAGATGAATTATCTCTGCCAAAAGAGACTAGAAAGTAACAGATCAGTGATATACAAGTTTCAAAAAAAAAAAAAAGGCCCTACAAACAGGTAGGATTATCTACGGGTTGCATTCAAATCATACCTGATTTCAGCTGCCACAATTTGTGCTACCGGATGAAATGGAAACCACCTTAAAGCAGTATAAGGGTTGAATCCAATTTCTAATTTACAAAGTACATCTGCTTTATAAAGCATTTTTACAGCAGCCTCATAATTAGAAAAACATGGCTTGTATTTCTCTCACTTCCTAAACCATAAAAAAACCCCTGGCTTTATTTTTAAAACACTAATTACATGATGGGGAAAAAGCCTCTAATTTCTGAGAACACACTCATCTAAGACAAACAATTTGTTAGAAGAGTAACAAAATACTGCGGAACTGTATGAAGGCTTTATTAAACAAACATATTTGGTGCTCAGAACACTGACTTCTCCTGTGCTTCAAATTTGTTTCTCATTCTTGAACTAGCACTGCTTGAAGCAAAAGATGCAGCTTTGTCAAGTGATAAAGCAAGAAGGTATGTTACCCTGCTTCTGTTAAGAAACTTCTAACCAAACCAAAACAAGGACTTCTCAATTTTGTGCATGCTGTATCTCACAAAATGTCAAAAGACATTCTAATGATTCCTAGAGAGAATTTGTTCAAATTTGTTCATGACTGCTGTGTGCTTTGTTAAGACAGAAATGTCAGGTTTGCTGCTCTTTGTGGCAGGACGGTTCGTAATGCTTTCAGCTTCTTATTGTCTTATCCATAAAAAGAATGAATGCACCCAATAAATGGAATAATTTCCTCTCAGATTTGCTTCACTTATGGTATGTATTCTATAAAAAATCTTCGGCACAAGCAGTTACACATACAAGAATTTTTACTGCTTTTCTGTAAAAAAAACACAAACAAAACCCAACCAAAAACCAGGCTGCATGTGAATACAAGCAAAGCTTGTTTATCCGCTGTGAATACTTTAGACCTTAGAAGTTATGGCGAAAGAGGAAGAACCTACCAGTAAAAAAAGAGCAGGTGAAACAACTCTAAATGCCGTAACTTCTAGAAGTAACTCAGTGTAGCACTTTTTCTCTCTCTCTTTCATCTTATGAACCACGTCAGGAGAGAACGGGCTCAAAATAGAAGAATGAAGGGATACTACAGAAAACTGAAAGAACGAGAAAACATGTTAGTGCTCCTCTGCTTTTCTAAACTGGATCCCAAGTCTCGAGGTGTTTAGATTTGATACATACCTTGATACTGAGATAATTCTCAGGGCTCAGGCTGTGCTTATACCCATTGAATAAGCATGCCCCAACACCTCTTAGCAACATAGCTGGTTGCTGAGTATCACGACCCAGTCAGTATTTCTTATAAGTAAATAAGTGGCTCTCCTTTTAGAAGTAATAATTTTGCATGATGCATTTTTGGAACCCTATCCTTGATTAATGAAATAACTTTTAAACTTTCTGTTCATATTAAAACAGAAGACTCGGTAGTTCATGTAAAATTTCAAGACATTCATTTACAGTGAGTAGCTCACTCCAAACAGAATCACTGTTTCTAAGCACCTCAGACAACAGCAGTTTTTAGAGACAGAGCTACTGCATCCATTAGGGTTAATGCCTTTTTGACTGCACAAGTTTTCTTATTACACTAGGAGTGATGTGATGTGAGAAGGTTATTGTCTTTTTTGCCCCTTATGAAGCCAAATACAGCTATCTGAATCTGAGCGTGCTTCTTGCTGAGCAGGTCAATGAGAGGAATCATGAGCCGAAGAAATTAGAATAAGTACTATTTCTGTCTGCACTGTCAGCTAAACAGCTGTCATCATATGAAAAATTAAAGCTGTTTAGGTACTGAGTAGTGCCCCAAGTACTCTGTTTTCCAGCCAAGACCTCCACCATTTTACTTACACCTACTCCCAAACCCACTGAATTGGTTGGGTTCACTGTGTTCATACCTCTATTTCAGTGTGCGTTTGAGGAACTCAGAAAGGAAGGTAAGGAAAGATACACCACATCCGCTACATAAGGACATTTGCCTGGCCATGGATGAGAAGCTGTATGGTAGAGAACTGAGGCGATGTGTTTCAGAGGCAAAAATTTCATCCATTTCTATGTTGTGACTGTTATTTCAGTGTCAGTAGCTGATATATGAGGTAAACATCCTTGAAATCAGCAGATTAATATCTCAATTGCTACCATGCTTATATTTCATGCTTTCATGTTGGAATGCTTGCAAATAACATTTTTTTCAATGATTCTGGTTAAAACTTCTCAGTCTCTGAAACTACTTTTTAAGAGAAAGAAAAAATCCTTTTATAGATTACTGCTTCTCTTCTAGTTAAGTAATTCATCAGAAACCACTGCATCCCAGCTATTCTGTTTTTTTTACCACTCTAAGTAAGGGGTGAGGAACTGAATGAAGCATCTTCTGGAAAAGCAAACTGCATACTCTTTGTGTTCCCTGTTTATAGAAAGTGCAGACTGTGTCTTAAGATGTGGCAGACTATTTCCTACAGGGAAGTAAGGTGCACATCTGATGCTAAAATGGCATAATTTTTCTTTCAATGGCTAGACTGCGGGATGTAATCCAAACTCTAAACTGGCGGAGGGGGGGAAGGGAGGGGGTTGGAATGTGGATAGTAATGCTGATTTGATAGCTGAGCAATGAAATCTCCTGTAGGTTAGTTCCCATGAAAGAACTAATAAGGGCACTTGTTTTCAATCACAGATGCTCTCTGCTCAGTCCTATTCTGAAGTGCTTTATTCAGAGTTTCCCCAATCAATATTTTGACTTTGAGAGGCAGAGCTATTAGAGGTTGTTTAGCTTGAGAGCTGGAATGCCAGGTCTTGAGCCAGGCAGCCCTCCTCTACTGTTTGTCAAAAGAAGGCAAGAGAAAAAAAGAGCAGATGCAAAGAAACAGCATATATTCCCACCCTAACTGATATTCTTATTTTCTATTATTTCATCCTTTGGTAAACATACTTTCTAGATTTAAAAACGTGCAAAACCAAAGCACTGGAGAAACATACCATGGAGAATATGAACATAGTATTATCACTTTTCTCTAAAATAAACAACAGTTTTCTGGTTCTTGAGTTCTGGAATGCCAGAAAGTGACATTCTACTTTCTCTGCCCTGGAATGAAATTCTTAGCAAACTCAGACATATTCCTTTGACTATGTTATAGAGTAATTAGCTAGGTAAGTCACAATTTGGATTTTTGTGCCAGGCTAGGAGGAAAATATAACAGGATGGGAATATATCAAAAATCTCTCTTTAAGTCTGACAATAGACTTTTAGGTATCTTAGGAAAGAATTCAACTTTAGTTCTAAGCTGTAAAATTATTTTAACATGACCTATGAATACCTCAAAATCCATTTCAAGCAGTAGTTTGGTTTTGCTTCTCCCACCAAAAAAGGAAAAAAGCTGTTCTACCAAACTCACACATACTGTGAGAGAATATATTCTCTCACCACCATAGAAAAATGACAAAGGAAGGTTGAACTTCTTTGCAATTCAAATAATTCAGAAAGCTTTATTATACAGTGTTTATTACTTGAATTCCCAATCATAGTGGATAACCGCACCTTCACCATTTGTTGTCTGTCCCCAGTATGCAGCTATCTCTTTTGGGAAGATTATTTGTAGGGCAACTTATATTTTTTTGGATAGTCTTCATTTTGGCTAGATATCCTTACAGAAATTCTGCTTAATTTACATAAGGATTATATCCTATTTGAATTTTGTTTTTAAGATTATTATTGCTTGTTAGCAACAGTTCTTTGCCTTCCAAATGTTGCTCTTCCCAACATATCTTAAAATGTTTGCTAGGAAGGGAAAACAAACAAAGAAAAATGTCTGTGGTTTAGTACTGCTCATGTCTTGAAGCCAGAAGTTTCTGAAAATCAACAGTTTGGCAGTCATACATCTATCCATCTATTTGTTCCTTCCACTATTACAGGCAACAATCTAAAGACCTTTTATATAAATGAAACAAGAAAAGAAGTTGTCTGTTACTCCAGATGTTTGTTTTACATTAGTACAATCTTACATTAGTGCTTGTCACTATTTTCTTCTCACTTCATCCTTTTGGTATTGATCATCTGCTTTTGATCTCACACACTGAGTAATGACATTGTTTTCACAATGTTCAGGGTGGAGCTTTAATGCAAGCTATTTTTTAGGACTGCTTGCTATCAACACAGAAGCCAAACTGGTTACTTATTTGAGAAGAAAAGAACTAAAGATTGAATGAGCAGAGAGCAATATTTTATTTTATTTTTTTGTACGATCAAAAAGATCCTTCTACACCTTGCGAGGGAAAACCAAATATCAGATAATTTGTTAAAACTGTCTTTAAAAGAAAGAGAAGCTTAAGTAATAATAGTGAACTGTAACAGTTGATATTTTCATTAAACTGGTCTGTTACAAATATTTGGTTGGTTGTTTTTTTTAATAAAATATAAAGCAGCGTTTTATTTTTTGCTTTAGTACATGTTGATTCTATTGGTAGTACAGACGGCAAATTTCTGTTAAAAGATAAGGTGGTTTTGCTTTTAGTAGGAAGACAGCCAAATAAGTCACCTGTATATGCCAAATGAAAACTCTACAGTCACCCAATTTACTTTGTCTCTTGATTCAAAGTAGGTGTTTTTGTGTTGCAAACTGTAATTCCCAATTCCTGTTGGCCAACTCTGGATGCATCTGACTGATTATTTGTTTAGTAGCGCTCGGCACACTGAGCAGGGCAGGTTTGTTCTGCTGAAGACTTTATTACCCATCTGCCGCAAAGCACGGCTGTGATATAATTCATTCTATTTACCCTAAAACAACAACAACAAAATCACTACTCATGGGTACGCGGTGTTATGAGGGGGAAAAATAATTTGACACTTCATCTTTCAATCTCTTTTGCCAGTGCTCAGGAAAAAAATATCTAGATATAGTCCTTTCATTAGAAACAGTGCAATAAAACTAATATTTCTTCCCTGAACATATAGCACCAAGGAGACATCCCAGCATTTGCAATGTACTTATTTCTCAACTACAATTAACCAGTTGATAAAACTCCTTCATCATTCGAAGCATTTTATGTTTTTTCTTTTACAGACCGTTTTTGGTAGTTGTGATTTAGGAGGGCTTTTTCCTTTCATCAGACTAAAGTGCTTTATTTAGGTGTTATTTTTGTATTAAGCCCATGTAAATGGTTTCACTGCTATGCAAAATACCCAGCAAAAACATGTAAGTACTCTCCCTTCAAAATCCTCCAACAATCTTTGTATCGTCGATCTTCACAGTACATCTTACACAGTTATAAAACAGGACGCTGAATGTTTAGAAACTGTTACACAGATAGACTGGAGAGTGCATATGGGTGTGTGCGTGCTTGCACGGAGGTGGGAGTGGGGGCTGAGGAGGAAGAACCTGAATCACAATGATTTCAGAAAGCAGAGGGTAGAAAGAAACATGCCCTTACACAGTGCACACAGTTGTACCTTCCTTTCCATAATTTAGACAAAACCGAACTGAAGGTATGTGGGAAGCTAAGCATCGTATATCAATATTTATGCCGCTTGGAATTTACAAACCAACAAGCTCCTATGCAAATGTTTGAGCTAAATAAAGGAAATATTGTTTTCTGCACATCATGCTTCAAGTCATATGCGCTGAAATAAAGATTTCAAGAATATACTGGCCTTTTTGAATTTTTATTTTATTTAGAAAGCTGTCATTTACAAGGCCAAGCCTCTACTCAAAAAACTCCCATTCTAATGATGGTGCATATTATTTATTGCATGTACTAGCTATGAATACATTTCAAAAATGCTTAAAATTGGCTGAAAAATCTACAAGCATTCCCTTCCTCCTCCTATATAGCAATCAACTCCTGTTCAGCAATTTCTCTGTGCGAGACACTGAAATGCAGCAAGTAACACATTTTTCTTTAAACTGCCATAGATGGCTATTAATTCTAAGCTCTTCGCTATATTCATAAACAATAAACTTAAGAATAACATTTTCTACAAATTCTGGATAGTTCTGCATGGACAATTTTCAGTTCTGTCAAGTGAAGCCAAAGTAATATTCCGGTGTCATGTTTACAGCCATCTGTGTAGATGCAAAGTCAAGTTTGGACAGCTTTGATCGTGATAAGGTGCAGATATTTTGATGTGAAGGATGACTACCTTAGTTTGAAAGTACAAATGGATTAAACTGCTTCATGGGCTCGGAAATAATGGTCAAAAAGGTAAGGCTCATTTCAAACTGAGTTTTCTAAATACCTGCAGACACTAATTAAAACAATAGTAGCCAGCTGGAAAGACTACACCTGCTAGTATCTTGTTCATGCCAATAACCTATGAAGACAGCTCTACAAGACAAAAGAATGACAAAACCCAAGTCTACTCCCCCTGAAAAATCTCACAATTCTTGTAACTGAACAAGAAAGTGAACTTAAAAAGTATAGATGCATCAGAACCCCATAAAAATCCTTTCTGACTATTTGGTAAACCCAAGACAAAGGGTTTTGCTGCTTCCAGTTTTTGCAGCCTTAACAGTAACTATCATGATTGGTTTGACTGTTAAATGGTTACAGTCATAGCTTTAGTGATACGGCTGCTCAGAGGCAGGAACAACAAAAAAGAGAGGGGAGGAAATGTGGATCTCCCCGAGGTCACTGGCCAAACAGTCATTCATATAATGATTTCATTATATAAATTCGAGACGCATGAAGCTTCTTGCAAGAAGTAGGCATGCAAACATCATCAGATCAAGAGTAGTAAGCCAAACACAGATTCAGAATGGTAACAGGAGGGAACTTGGGGCTTTTAATTCATTGGGAAAAAGATAACACCAGTATTTTGGAAATACTCTTAAACATTTTGATGCCTTAATGACAGTTAAGCATCACAGTTCTCTTAGTAGCTTGTAGACAACAGCCACCTTCTAAGTTAAGAAAGTGAAAACTGTGATATAAAAATGCATGGAGACCTTGAAAGTGAATTATTAAAAAGAAATCAGACAGTTGTGCTGTCAACTTGCTGAAACTAAACCCAGAACTGAGAGAAAAAAAAAAAAAAAAAACCAGAAAAAAATATTTCCTTTAGGAAAGAAACATCCAATTCTTTTCCTTGAAATCTTCCATTTCAGGAGAGATATGCGGAACGATTTTTTTAAAGTTTGTCACACTTAAGTCTGCAGAAATTCTAGTAATTCATAGCTTAACTATTTCCAAATGCAACATGAATCGAATGTGCCTTGAAGGAAAAATGATCCCCCTTCTTGTTATCATGCGATTACTACAGTTTTGTAGAGCTGTAATTTTAATTGAAAAACATCCTTTTCCACAATATCACTTCTGTGCACAGATTAGATTTGAATTACTAGCCAAAAGTTCCTGTTGCTATTGTAATTTTAATTCACTTTTTGACAGGTAGGAACTTGAGTATCTGGCACCAGCTGTACAAATTGAGAAGTCACCCACTCTCCTGATATTTCTTTTTAAGATAAATTACCTGAGGATATTTTTCATGACCAGGTATTGGATTCTACCAGTCTCCTATAGAGAAAAAGATCAGAAAGCTGCATCTTTGGCCCTCAGTTTTCCTAGTTCCATAGTGAGGTTATTCTCCATTCTTTATTTGTATAAAAGTCTTTCAATACAGTACATGACTTCAAACATGTATCATGTGTTGTGAGAGTGTCTGGACAATGGAAAATGGCAAGTAATGCAGGGCTCGGGGCTCAGTTTCAAATTTATCATCTAGAAGCACATTCTCGAGTGGCTGACTAACATTGCCTGTCTCTTCTTCCTATAGCTAAATACATCCGTGTGAAAAGCAGCATAATGTGCTCACAAAGCTTGCATTTCCATCCCCATCCTCACAACCTTCATTTTATTTATTGAAATTTCCCCCTTATATTTAATGTAGAGAGAAAAGTTATTTTGCACTGCCACCACTGCAGGAGCTTTTTAAATGATTCAAGGAAGTATAGCTTTCATTTAGGTTTGTGCCCTCCAGTCTGTTTATACTGGTCGATACACTTGTCTGAAAAATATAATGGATTAGCACATCATTCAACAAACTAGTCAGAAGGCAAGCTCAAGGCGACAGAGACCCAAAAGTAAATTACAGCCAGTAGTAGGGACAGGCCATGCCTACAGCTAGGAAACATCGTATCAGTACAAAACCTGTATTCAGTGAGAAAGTTGCTTGAACTGAAATGGGTGAAAAACATACACTGAAATATAATAAAACAATCAACTCCACGATTTCAGAGAGAACTATAAATTGTACAGTTTATGACACCTAATGCAAAATCTGATTCTTACAGGTTTCTTACACATGCTACAGTCACACCTCCTATCAACAAAAGACATTATTACTCTGTACCGTAAAAGAAGTATTTGCCTCCAGTTAATTACTTTTTATATCGGAGCTTATTTAACACATTTAAATATGTGCAAAACATAACATGCCAAAAAGCATATTGTGAAAAAAATGTGAAAATACATTTTATATAGGTAAAACAAACACACCCAAAGATGTAATACAGCCACAAAAGATGGAAGGTCATTCTCCTCAGCATCCAGATAACACTCAAGGTGAAGTTCAGTAACTACAATTTTTAGTATATATGTCAACAATTAAACTGTTGTCTATGAGTGATCATTGTGCTTTATTTTTCTTTTTGAACCTCCAAAAGTTGATCAGAAATCAAAATTCAATCCTTTTACCTTTACTTCTGTTTTAAAACTTCAACTGTTATTTGCGATAGATACCTTAGTTCTGAATATGGGAATCCATTCCCATTTAGAAAGAGAAAACAGCACTAATGTTGTGATAGGAGTTGAAGGACATCATAGCATTGTAATAACCTTTCAGAAAATTAACATAGTGGATGAAATTCATTGCTGAGGTACACCCTTTAGCTCAAATGGAGATACCTCAAGAAAAGTTGTGTGCGATATGCTGGAGGCTAGAAATCACACCATACATCTACTAAGTAAAATCTTGAAAAGCGTTACAAACAACCTAGCAAATGCATCAGCAGCGAAGAACAAGAAACCACCTATAATGTGGCTTCCAAAGCCTTGTATCTGTGAGAAAGGAAGCCTTCTCTACAGAATATGAACGAGCGATATAATTTCCTTTCTCCGTTTCCATTCAACTGTGCTTATGTAGCAATTAGTTTTGCCTTACTTCTTCTATTTTCAGTTGCGGTCCTACACATGATTGCAGGTATCAGGAAAGATAAGACCAGTGGTTTCAGATTTCCCACATGGCCATATCCCTGGTTTCGTTTATTCACAAGAGGAACAGAAGCAGACGATTTCTGGACCTCAATTTGCCTATCTCTATTTCTCAGCTCTCACCACATAAAGTCACTTTGAGCACCTTGTTTAGGATTCTGGGAGAAGGGAGAACATACCATGGATAGGGTACCATGTGGGAAGGAAACTCCCACACTTTTTAATCCATGCTTGCTTCTCACTGTGGAGCCAAAGGAGCAAATGGAAAAATAAGCGTTTATATTTTGGATCAGTGATAGTTTGTTTAATACAGATTATTTCTGCTCAGGGACTGTGTCAAGACCTTACCCCATGAGAAATCTTTTGTTAACTTTATGGATAAAATCAAGTGGAATTGGACTCAGTTCTCTGTGTCTGTAGTATAAATCTCAGTCTCCTGAAGGGAGTGGTGTCAAAGCTGATGCTTTCCAAGTTGTATGTATACTGCACTGATAATCTAGACAGTTTCTAGACTGGTAATGAGTTGGTTTGTAAAATCACATTTGCACTGGGATGTGTCTTTTTGTCATTTGTCTACCCTTACACACCACTTCTGGGACAGCAATCTACAGAAACATGAATACCTTCCTTGTTTTAAGCAAAGATCCCAATTTTAAAATGTGATGCCCTATCACAGCTAAGGCCACAATGTTCAAATATGCTGAGCTTTCAATCCAATATGAAATCTGCCTGTTCTCCTGGCGTGGGGCCAACAAGAGACTGATGGGTTTTGACACATCCTTCCCTGGTTTGTTTGTTTCCTGGGCAGGGACTATTGTTCAATGCCAACTACTATTTTAGATGCCTAGTTAATGTTTCTAAAATTCAGATGGTGCATATCTACATTTAAAATATATAAATCAAGAGGCACTTATAGACCAGAGTAAATCCTTTCAGTATAACAAATCAGTTAGACATTGAGGCCCATTTCCTACTTTTATAAGCACACATAGTTTCAAATTTTTGCCTGGCCAAATAGTCAAGCAGACACACATGACCTGTGTATTGACTTCGGGTGTTTATAGAGGTAAAAAGGGCATAAAGAAACAAAATGGTAACACAGTATCAATGCGTTTTCACTACTGAAATAATGTAAATATCGTGAATGTATGGTTTTGGTCATCATTTTTCTCTCCAGAATTTTTGCTTTTGGTGAGACTGCCACTGATTTTTATGAGAGTTCACACAGTTCAAAAGTCCAATCCCTCGAAGATTTAATTGAATGGCTTTATACACATCATTAGTTTCACAGCTTTCAGTGAGAATTCTTGTGTGCATGTTTGCAGGATCCAAGCCTTTGTTATGACATATTCATCTTTTCTTCTACTCATACTGTATTTCATTAGAAGTACAACTTGTAGCATTACCTTTTGTTATCATTGTTTAACACTTATCACTCAAAAAACTGTTTTCAGTTCCTTGTCACATTGTCAAATTTAACATAATTTAGAATAAATTTTTACAGGACACACATCTGTTTCAGACTAAATAGTTTAGAAAAATTCAGCTAAGGTGCAGTCTAGACACAACAGCATTTTTTTTTTCCACTCATGTTAAAGCAGTAAGATCTTTCAGCAGTCATCACACTCCCTTTTCTATCAGGAAATGGATTTGAAACTGGCAGATGGAGTTGCCTTTATACCAGCAAGAGGCTATTTGCCATCCCAATAAAAGTGCACTGAAATTTGTCCGAGTCATATGCCACTGAGCAAGCAACCGCTGCTTAAATAGATCAATACAAACCTTCTCTCTATTTACTTACACAATCTACAATGCCCCATGCTTATGATCAGGGGCCAAGGGTATGATCTGTACAGTGACCCACATGATTAAGGTATTGGTGTGTTACTGCAGCTGAAGCATTGGGGCCCAAATAAGAGACAGGCACCTCACCAAAGCTGTGCATTTCTGAACTCCTTTTCTGCTCTTGGATCTTGTAAGATGTGGATAACTTGATGGGCTGATTACCTATGTCTGGCATGCAGACTTTCAGGGTGGGGAAGAAACCACAGGGCTGTGATGGGAACACATGCTGCCACCACACCTAAGTGCGGCAGAGGGGCCAAATGAACGAACGTAAAGGTCTGTCTAGAGGGATTTCAGGCTCAGAGGCCAAATCTCATTAGACTGCATCCTTGGCAAACAGACTCCAACCTTTAACAGCCAACAGCGCTAACCACACTACACCTTCCCCCGGTAAGGCCAAACATGCTTCAGCTCACCACAGCTCTTCAGGATGCCCATGCCCCAAAATCAGAGAACTAATGTACGCGCTCAGGGCTGTAAGGCTGCATCTGGACATTCCTTACTTCCTACTCTTGTGGGACAGTGTAGGACAGAGGTAAAGAACTTGTAAGCACAACCTTAAGACTCCCTATCAAGCTTACAGACCCATACAGATTCACACACATCTAAATATGTATATCTATATAAATATATATATCTAAATATATACATGCATGCCTACTCCTAGCTACAGAGTTAATTGTATCTGTAATGCACCCTGCATTTTGTCATTATACTAGAGCATTTTACAATACAACTAACAGAATTTAAAGAAAAAAAAGTTTAAAAGCTTGTCTTTGTAATAAGTGCGATGGTTCAGATTTGGTTTTTAGCAGGGACAGAGGATGGCTAATCATCAACTGTTAGCATTTGTAAAAGGGTAACAGTTTTTATTGTTAAATTTTGAAAGGTGAAAAATACCCATCCCTTGTAAACTGTGAATTCCCTTCCATTGTAAAATGAGATTCTCATAGTCACCAATCTCATTAAAAGTTAAAACTGTGTCTGCTTAGCATTAGCAAGGAACAAAAGGGTAAGAATGAGGTGTCTATGAGAACTATAGCTATTGACATCATTGACCTATAAATACGTCCTCTTCAAGTTGATATACAGCAATTCATTATCCCTGTTTTGATATAATTGCTATTACTGAAAGCCCTTTGCTTCCAAGTGTTAATACAATTGCAGTTCATATTTCAGATAATCTGCCAAAAAGAAAAAACTAATTTCTAAATATTTGATCATAAAAGTTGTCCTCAGCTTTTACACAGATAATTTAGTCAAATAATATCAGATAATCTTAGAGCAGATTTAACAGGAAATTGCTAGGGACTCCATCTAAGCAGCATCCATTTGCACTTATATAAATGTACTGAATGTGTAGGAAGACTTTGACAGCTTGCCATATGTGATTTCATTCTGTAGCCTACCTACTTTACCATCAAAAGTTATATCCTTTGAAGCATTGCCAGAATTACTTTAGCCCAGTAGATATGCTAGATGTGCCCTTTAAAAGCCATATCATTTCCTTTCTACTCTGACTAGTTCAATGTAGCATCTGCTCAACTAAATTCCTTTGAAGGTTAAAACCAAAAAACCCCTGTATTACTGCTCAGTAAGATGTCCAGTGTTGAATGAAGACCACGGATGCAAGAGAATAAATATGAGTTAAACGCAACTATAAAAGAGAATCAGAAAATTATCGGCTATCATGGGAATATTATAATTATACACACACGAAATAAATATTTGCTTTCAGGATAGGTAAGCATTTTATTTAAAATAATAATAATCCCTGAATTTTATACTTCCATTCCATTATGTTGATTGTTTATATGCAAATTCTGCTATTGCTGTGACATGGGTGCTAATGCCATAATAAAGGATATCACACATCAACAACTTGATTCAACATAGCAAATATGTATGTATAATGTCCCTTAAAACCTTTGGTTTTTACAGTTATTTTAAAAGATGCTATGTTATTTTCACAGCACCTTCCCAGGTGTTCTAGATGATAATGAAGGGGTAGTCCCTATCATCTAGTATCACAAAGCAGTTGTGACATTTTAGAAATACCTTCAGTTTAGCTTCTTTAGTGTCTACAAATGCTATTTAAGATTGAAGGCTTGTGTTTTTACTAAAGAGCTGAATGAATTCCACTAATTACATGATTTTCTTGTCTGCTCAATTGAAAAGGTTTCAAAACATATTAAAATGGCAATGTCCTTTCCTAGTCTCTTGAAAACCTGCAATGTCAAGTTTAATTAGCGAGCTGTAAAAGTTACATTTTTATATCTGGGATTTTTTTCCAGTTTCACTTATTATTTCACACAAATTTGCCTCACTAGGGAGGCTGCAGCCTTTGCTAATCTGCAGGGATTTATCACAAGAACATCATGAGAACGCAGACTGGACTGTGCCAGAACTAGCAACATCACTGTCCAAATTAGGTAGGGAACTAATGTCTTTATACCAGTTAAATAGCTCCTACCTAACCACTTAGAATGGAATAAGCCCATTTTTTTTTTACTAAGATGAGTGTAATGATATCAAAAAATAAGAGGAGAAAAGAACAAGTATTAAGGAACTGGATTTGATTTAGCCCCCAAAAAATCTGGAACAGCCTTTGTCAGCTTGTCCAATTTGAAGTGTACAAAATTCTTTCTGTAGACCCATTTCTGCCAAAATGTAGGGAAAATAAATCCTTAAACTTGCAACGAGCATGAAAGAGAGGCCCATCTTAGTGGAGCTCTCTCTAGAATCTGGAATTTGCTTATGTGCATTTCAGTGACTGAATTACTTTCTATTTTCAATTCTTCCCATGAATTGCCTTCTGACGGGAAGGCACTGTACGTTTAAGCAACCATACATCAAAACTGAATTTGGGAGCTAACAAGGAAGACAGACTGAATCGGATGAAGATGTGAAACAGATGGCTTTAAAATAAAACTACCATAATTGTTCACCTTTCCCAAACATGCAACTAATCAAATGTATACTTATCACAATAGAACAAGTTTTCCTCTACATTTTTCTAGACAACCACTCTGACCCTGAAGATTGTCAGGTCTTTGGAATGCATCTTTCTCAGTGGTTAGACACTGCCTCATCCACGTAACAAATAAAGTTACTGTAAATAAAGTATATAGCATTTACAATTAATGTAGGAATCCTTTGAAATGCATTAAAAAAAATGTTGATTCAGATTAACTCAGTTTAAATATATACATTTAGAGACAGGACAAAGAAATCAAGCTATCATGTGACCAAAATATTTAAAAACATGCAACCAATTTATAACCAATTTAGGGAACAGAAAAAGAGTAATCAGTCACTCTTATTCAAAGTACTAGTTGCTTATAGGGACAGAGGGACTGCTCAATAACTTCCAGAAAATCTCTTTATTCCCAGTGTAATGTAAGCATCACATTGACAATGTTGACATATAGTAAATGTTGATATATAGTAAAATGAGAACCATTCAAAAACCTCTGAAATCTTTTCATTGACTCACAGGCTGTGGATCAGACTCGTCTCAGGTCAGGAGAAACAAATGCAGGAGGGAAAGCTACTGTTTCTCCAACTGGATTAATGGGTTTTAAAAAAGGATGCATCTCTTCCTACAGACTTTAACTCATGACTCATACATGCTGCCACAATATGCGGAAGAGATGCATTTACAATATTCATCATATCTTTCTTATGCATATGTTATGGAAGTTCGACAAGAACACATGGATAGCTCCATTGTCATTCAAGGAATGTCAGGAATATATACGGCTTTATGTTTACTACTTATGCATGAATAAGTGCTGTCCCAAAAGAGACATCTTTCTGAAATGCAGTATGAAAAGGTATAAGCTACACCTTACTATCCTCGCGACATCCTAATTCAGCAGTACTCAGCCTAGAAAATACTCTTGTCACTCAAAAGACCCAAAGACAGAATCTTAAACACAAAATAATTAATATAGGTAATAATACTGTCATACACGTTATTAGCCCAAGGCCAGATTTATTAACGCAAAGGCTTCAAAAGTTATCTGGAATGCAGTATGAGCATGATACACCATATTAGTTTGTAGATCCATGTGATCCCAGACAACTAGAGAAGCAAGCCAGTATATCCCCTTTCTATTTTACTGTTGCTAAACCTCACCATTTTATTGCCAATCATTTGACATTTGATTGTAGCTTCAAAGGCTTGGGTATAGAATCATGATATTTCCAGAAAGTCTCAAACATCTCTTAGATATAAAAGTAAACATCTAGCATTCATGGTAACCAATGAAAAAAGAAGAGTTGAAAACGTAAAGCCATAAAGGCTGCAAAACCCCCAGAATGATACTAAGCCCTTTAAAATATTATATTCGTATACCTAATAACTTGAAAACAGTGTTACTATGTGAGTTGATGCTGGGGCATGAGTTCTGAATATCAAGGCTTGGTAAAATTTATTTTGGTCAGTGAGGAAGAAGCAGCATTTCTTCTCACAGCTTTTATTCTCAGTTGTTGAGGAGGGGCAGCATGCTATGTGTCTTCCCCTTCCCGTCTGCTCACATGGGAGAGGCATTTCTTTTGTCTGTCTCGCTCATACTATTTTGATTCCCCCTCCGTCCAATATATGCACATGCTTCCTGTCTCTAGAGGAGAAGATAATTCTTGCTCTTAGACGTATCCCCTCACTTCTGAAGGAAGATATTTCCTCTTTTTCCCTTTCTGCCTTAAATTTCTAACTCTGGAGGTTTATCATTCCACTCTTTGTCCAAGTCTGAGTTCCTCTGTTTTTAAAGGGAAAATGCAGTCCTAGTTTTCCGCTGCCTCATCTGGTGGCCAGTAGAAGTACGTCTCTGCTGCATAGCTGGCTTTGGCTATGCCAGCACTGCTAGGGCATGCTCCATCTGTTCCCAAACCACTTAACTATGTCCTCAATGGAACTGCAGTAGCCTGTGTGCTGGGACGGGTCCTGATGGCAGACCCTGGTGGCATAGCTTGTGACATGGCATTAAACGGATTCATCTGCAGAGGGTCCTCCTGTGGCTGTGCCATGAGGACAATAAGTAAATAACTTCCAAGGGGAGGTGAGTTACTCAGTATTAATGCAGGGAGTTCTGAAGGTATGAGCAAACAGCAGAAAGAGCTTTTAATGTGAGTGCTGTTGGGGAACTCCGCTGAGCAACTAAGATAAAGTATGGGTTCACAGTAAGCCTGATAAGTTTTCTGATGCTCTTTTTCCCTGACCACTAAAAGCAGAAATCAACCTGGGTACATTCCCGCTCATGTTGTAACTTTACCAGGAAGCTGCTGTCAGCCTCTGTGCAACTGGAAACATGGGCAGAGCATGGGTTAGGTGGCGTCTGTGTTCAAATACCAGAAAGAAATGCAGGGAAACATAAGGTTAAAATGCTAAGGCAGCTTAGGTCTATTTTAATGTTGAAGATGAACAGAGAATGACAAAAGAATCTAGATTAGCACAGGAAGAAAAATAGCACATGGATGTGATTGTCTTGATTCCACTACAAACCCTGGGGATTAAGCACCATCAGCCTTTGGCTTGGAGGCTCTCTCGGCTAGATCCCACACTAACTCTTCAGTGAAGACATTCTCCACAGAATTTGGAATACTTCTCTCTTACCATTCCTCTCTTCCCAGAAGAGGATTCCTCTGTTAACTCTGACTGAAAACAGAATGTGTAAAGCCCTCACCAAGGCTGTAATAATACAAGATGCTGGCAAGAACAGATTAAGACATATCTTCTATCCTTGTTCTGAGCTGCTCGTTCCTGATCTTGTGCTTTCATATGCAACCCCTTAGTTGGACTGGTAGAACTGTCAGTGAGGATTTGCAGTGGAAGATATCACTGAACTGATCGGAGTTTAAAGTAGGGTTTTTTATTGTTTTTGCAGGGTTATTTTTAGCCAAGATCAGTGATTGTGTTTCTTAATACATAAAGGCACTGTTTTATTTATTTCATAACCTTAAGCCAGTCCTCGAGTTTCTCTGGCCTGACCCACCCTTTCTGAAATGCTTGGAACGGGAATTATGCCGAGTGAACTGGTACTGCTACAAATTCCGAATCATTTCATACATCACAGAATATTTGAGTCCAGATTGTCACTTGCCCTGACTCAAGTACGGATGTAAAAGAGAATCAGTCTTTAGAGTCAGTGCATCTTGCAAGCATTCAAAAGCATGTTTTCTTACTATTAATCAAAAACTATTAATTATAATTTATTTATTTTTAGAAATGAAATTCTCATCGGTCACCAGACTTTTTTCAACCTTACTCTTAAAAGGTAAAATAGTTAACTTTGGAGGTTTTTTCCCTCCCATCTCTAATGCGCGTGGAAAATATATTTATGCCAAATTTGTATGTTTCCTACCAGTATCTGTTTTTCTCCCCCAATTATTCCACAGCTGTTTGTTTTACTAAGTGACTATATATAGAATATTCTCCAACTTCCACACAAAAATGTTACAATAGAATGCAAAAAAGATACCAAACTACTCTGTAGCTAATTTGGATAATATGAATGTTAATTCAGGGAAACTCTTTGTCTTTGTTTTAATAGGAAAGACAAACGTAAAATAGCTAAACTGTCTTAACCATTTTCCCCAGACATTTTTCTCAAAACAATCTCAAAACATTGCATCCACCAGAAAGCAAATGGTCTGACTGCTAATGCTCTAAGTCTTACTTATTCAGTCCTGGAAAGAGTTAACAGTTGCAATGAAAATACCTTATCAAAATCTTATTTTTAAAATCAAATGCTAGAAATTATTAAGTGACACGAAAAGTCTTCAGCCTTCAAGTGTTAAACCAATGAGGCTATATTTTATTGCACCGAGAATCTGTGTGATTCATTTTAACCAGTGAATCCCTTCTGCATAAAGGCTTTCAATGTTTCAGCCTCAATGGCTGGTAAAATATGTTCAAAAGAATAAATAAGGGGAACATGATTCTCATGTAAAATGACATTCTGGATTCCTTTAGTTAACTCAACAGAGAGCTATATTCAGCGGAGCCTAAAAGACAATACTGTTGGCAGTATTTAAACACACTGCAGAAGAATAAGCAAAACAACGTGATCAGTAACAATAAGTTAATTTCAAGTTTAAAAAATCAGTAAAGCATCGCTGTATATATTGCATTTGGACTGACTACAAAGTGACAGTCAGCAGATTATTCCACAGATTTCTAATGCTGAAAATTCTGATGGCATTTACTAGCATAACCTTTCAACTCTGAGCACATCAATAGAAGCAGACAGTGGTTTGAAATATGATTCCTTGCAGATAGCATATCCTCATTCATCTGACTGTGGTGCTCTGTGCTCCATTGCACAAACAGCGGCTCACCCACTTCTGAGAGGACACTAATAAAAAAGGCATCAATTTTCAGCTCTAGTACTACTGTGATCTCTTTATATGTTCGACATCCAACATTAAATTAAAATGCTGTTATAAATCCTACTTTCTGAATCTGGAATGAGTGTTGGGTTTTTGTCGCATGAGACTGCAGCAAATCTTGTCAAAAGCAAGGAAGCACGTCTTGTTCACTCAGAATTAATGTTGTGGATGAAAGAAAGAGGTAAAAGAGGTTGAATATGGTGAACTGTGGGTGTCAAAGGCAGTGGGTAAAGCAGCTTTGGGGTACCAAACAGAGCATAACATTTGCTGCTTTCATTAGATTCCTAATCAGTAATTATAATTAACAATTACTAACTGCACATGAAAAACAGTTTTTTCGTTATATAAAGTACTTTCAAAAAATCCTGCAAATCTTTATATGCCTTTATTCTTCACCGTTCAGGCAATATATTCCTCTGTGCTAGACAAAACCAGTTTTGTAATAACCAGATAAAACAGGCTAAGTGTTTTGGATCACTTCAAGACCATACAGTGAAGGTTGTTACAGAGTGTCTATGCAAAATTATGCATATTGATGTTGATGTACAGGACTTCTGTCAGCTTGTCATTTGCACTTGAGTTGTCTTAAAAGTTCTTGGGTTGGAATAGGGATTTTTTTTAAAAAAAAGGGCATAAAGAAAAAATTATTAGGCATTGATGAGAAATACTGTGACAACGGCAAAATCTTTTCCTGAGCAAAAATAAAGCTGTGAAAGTGAGTGCAAGAAAGAAAGCAGGCAGGATATTTCTGTTATGTAGAGTAGTGCCATATGTTTTGGAGCCTTTCAACTGTGTCTGATAACCTCTAATGGCAGGTATCCTTTCTCCTTTAAGAGCTAAGCTAAGCTACACTGAAAAGGCAATAATGGCTTCAGCAAAGACATTGCGTCTATAGATATTTTCTGTTGTTCGGTTCATTCATAATTATGAAGAAAAGAAACAAGCTTGCCTTTTTGGGGGTGGGAGAGTGCCTTGAAGAGTGGTTCAATATCTGGATCGAACAGAGGAACTTTTTCCCCCTAAGGATCCTGCCTGAAGAAACCTTGACATGCACAAAGTCAGAACCTAGACAAAGTTGCCCTGGTGAGAACGATAAGGTCACCCGTGGGATTGCTGAGATTATCTCTGTCAAGCACTTGGACAGCATGCAGTCAAATGATGCATCATGCAGTCATTTTCGGGGGGGAAAAATCAATTTCTTCACCAGGTCGCTATTTGCTTTTCAAAGTGCCCTTGTAGGCCTTCACCACCAAGCATTTATCAATTTAAATGTTGTAAATTGATAATGTGCCACTGTGCCTTGTACTGTTTCTGAATTATTTTGATACTTATATTTTCTTACTGCTCTCAAAATCCTCAGAGCTGCTCTATTGCAACAGAGCTCCTCCCTTGCTCACTTCTTTTAGCATAAAGGATAAGAAAGTTCATTTACTCTTATGCTGAAAATTAAGGACAAAACTTATTTGAAAAACACATGACCCACACAGGATTTCCCAGGCTTTTATTTGCTAATTTTTAAAGGGGACAAACTATTAAAAAATTATTAGTGCTACTGCACCAATTTATTAAATGAGCAGAAATGATCATTCTACATACTGGTATTTAAATTCAGAATATTGAAACAATGCCGACAACAACAAAACAAAGAAAGCTCTTTTTTTTTCAATGGGTTATTGTTGAGATTTGCTTTAAAAAATTGTAGTTTTCCTGTGAAGTTCTTGGCTTTTGTTGTTATTTTTTGCTTGAATTTTTAATTTTTTTTTTTTCATTATTATTTAGCTAACTGTACGGGGTGAAAATAAGGCAGAATTTACAGAATGAATGCAAGTGTCAAGATTGGTTTATATTATTTTTTAAGCAAACAGAGCACAAAAGCAATCCTTTAACCATCTACTAACCCCAATTTGATTTGCATTGAAAAACAGGTAGAGCATAGTAGTTGAGGTTTGTGCTTCGTAAAAGCAAAAGAAATACATGGCAGTTGCAAAGCATTCTTAACCTCCAGTGATTTATTGGCCCTCAGCCAAGTTATCAGGGGAATCTAATTCTTCTTTATTATTCAAATAAACCACATTTGGCACCATGGTTCCTTTTCAGAATAGCTTCACAAATAGACTGAGTACTGTCATTTATTTGACCTTGTACTTGTGTGCTGTAGCTGTAATTTTATTTGCCATTTCATAGAACAAACGCACAGAAATCCAAAATAAGGAGACAGGTTATGCTACTAGTAACACTGTACCTAGGTAATATACCTGCTTTGTTTTAAAAAGGACAAAATCTCAACAATTCATTCTTTTTTTCCTTCCTCCTCTCTATTATCTCCTATTATGCCTGCAGCTGCACTGCTCCTTTTTAGTGAGTTGTCTTTTCAACAAGCCAATTTGCAAACTGGTCTGTGTGCTGGACAAGTGGGAACAAAGGTAGGAAACATTTTATTTTAAGGTGTAGACCTCACAGAGGGGAAGCAATGCTTGTTGAGTACAACCCTTGGTGAGAGGTGATTAAGAACTTGTTTCCTGAAAGCAAAAGTATCCTCACCAGCTTATCAGCCCATAATATTTCCTATTGACCCTGAAACCTCATATGTCTGACAATTTTATCATTTGTTCTGGATTTTTCTCCCTATTTATTACCATTTCTGTTTCAGCATATTTTTGGCCTAAGTCTCAAACACAGAGACTTGCAACAGAATTGAAATCTCTTAGGTAAGCACTGATACTGACTTCTAAGTGCCTGAAGGAGTGAGTCGAGTGCCTCTTCAATGTCCAGATATGGTGACTCATTTTACCCATCTACTTTTGAAATCTCATCTCATTTCTAAAAGGAAATCAGGGACTGCGTATACAAAAGATGGCAATGTATCAAAAATTACCTGCTGACTTGAAAATGTCAGAGAATAGGTATATATGAAGACAAAATATTTTTACATCACTACAGAGGTGCAAGGTAAAAAGCTGTTTGTATTGGCAAAAGGGTAAGCCACACCACCACAGCTCAGGATATCTGACCCAGCAAAGAAATCCTGGCTGTACTGCACATTTCTAGACACGTCCGGGTCTTCCAACAAATACTAAAGTTCCTGAAACTACTGAATACTGGAAAGTATGTTGGACTATTTCAGCTTGCCCAAAGCATAATTGATCTATAACAATTTATATAGAGTAAGGACACAACTAGGAGATTTTGGCCCATTTCTGTTGCTTTTATTCTCTTCCTTCTCTCATTCATTATTTTCATTATTTGTGTCTTTCCCTCTACTTTGAAATGCATCTGTGTTCTCTGAAACTGCTCTGATTGCAATTCCACACCGTTATCTAAAATCCACATCTGCCAAACTAACTTAAAATTCTTGGTTAGCATTAGCTGGAAGACAGTGTTCAAAACGTATATATCTATGGGTGTCTACATGCAAGGTACGTTCATTGTAATGTCAAAAGAGTATTTATTGTAATTTTTGTTTACTGTTCAAATATACTGTTATTTTGCCAGGAGTAACTTTATTATCATCGTTGCCAGGCTACCTCCCAAGATATTGTTTTATCAGGTTTCTTTACTATTAGCCTTGCAGCTATCTTAGAACATCAGCATCCATTTGTTTTGTACCACTGGCTCTCACTGTTCAGAAAAGAGAAAAACTGGGTTCTGTGAAAAACTGTTTTCACCTGCTGAGATTCAGTACAAGGACTATTTTCCTTTAGCTAAGAGACATGAGATTTTGCTTTGCAAGTACAAAAGATATCGTACATTATTCCCACGTGTACTAGTTAAAAAGGAAAAAAACCCCAACCAAACCAGGACAAAGTATCTAAGAAGTCATTTGACTAGAAAGTAAGACTCCAACATCAGCACTTGAAGAAGATATTTCAAATAAAAATGTTTATCATGTACATCCAGACTTTCTGAAGTGCAAAATTACCTAGAGGTTCTATATAAATATATACTTGGGGAGTATCAGGATAGGGACCCACCCATGTTTACCTGAAGTGCAAGAAATGCAATACCACATGTATCACATAGCACCACCCCAGAAATTCAGAATGCACAAGTATTTTAAGATTGTTGCATGGCAAACAGTAGCATTTCCATGTACAGTTTGAGAAATGGTTTTGCGCATATTCTTGCTAATATTTTTTGTAACAAATAACGCTTTGAATAGTGATTCAGTAGCAAGTAGCTACAGCATTTCTTTTGTCATTATTAAAAGACCTAACTATATAATTATACCATGAAAACAATTTATTAAAAATATAAATGCAGTATGTCTGAGAAATACAAAGTGTCTCCATAAAGACAGAAGGGAAGAACAGTGAAAATCACAGATATTTTAGTAGATCTCAGTAGATTTCATCTATTATTGTATTAAAATCCAAAGTCCCAGTTTTGGTAGTTTTTCCATCAATATTTTCAGCAGTGAATGCAAGGAAACATTTGTCCTGTTATATCAAATACTCTAAAATGCAAAGACAATTGCTTTATTTACCTGAACCCTTCCTTGAAATGTATATGGGGATCAAGATGAAGTGTAAAGTCTTAACAACATGATGAAAGCTCAGAGTAAGGAAAGATTTACCAACTCCTATAGTTAAAAAGAAAGTGGCAGAAAATGCTTTTAACAAGAGACAGCATAGGGTTAAAGCCAAATTTTTCTTGAACAGATGATATTTCAGATGGCCACACTATTCCAGATGCATCAATTTCCTTGAAAATCCAATCCATATATGTGCATATGCTGTGCTGGCAGGAGGACTGACTGAAATGGCCAAAACCCAAGAGCTAATATTCTTTTGGCCAGAATAATGCAATTATTATTTTCCTAGCTATCAGTCTAAGCATACAGAGCCATCTGTTATGCAAAGCAAACATACACATCTCAATTACAGAAAATGCAGTTGCCTTGACAGAATTTGGATTACACCACTAACCAGGGCTGTAAAATTTGTTTTAAGCTAGTGTATAATGGATGCCTTTCAGGAGTTTCCTAATTAGCATTTACCTGCTTAAACTAATTATCCATCCTTCTTCTTTACTGGCTTATTAAACTTCGTTGGATACTATGCGTAAAACAGATTAATATGAGCATAAGACAATAATAAACATTAAAGTTCCGATTCTTTACTGTATTAGCAACATGGTGGCGCACCAATTTCAAAATTTGAGATTCTTGATACTAACTCCCAAACAGATTAAGGCAGGGATTAAAGTCTATTACAAAACGAGGGACTTTAATGAGAGACAAGAATACTGATATGAGTTAGAAACAGCTCTGTTTCCATTTCTATCATTGGGTTTGCTAAAGCCAGCACAAAATAACAATTACTGAACTTATTACAGCCAATTGCTTGCATGTTCTTTGAGGAGTTAATGAACCTCTATTCGTACTCTCACCAGCTAATATTTAAAATTGGTCTTTTTCTGCACCAAATGTTAGAATTTCCCATTTCATTGTTGTTGGGGTACAGCAAAATTGACAGTTGCCAGTGCTAATAGTTGCCTCCTCATAGCAGTATGGGTCCCAATTTAAAGGAGCTGAAATAAATATTATCGCAGTTTTTCTTTTTCTCCTCAGGGTGACTGCAATAGAAGTAGATTATCCTACTCTGAAAATCATCATGCAAAATCTTTCTGTTGCATTTCTAAGTACAAGCAGAAAGAAGCTATCCTTCCTAAACATTTCTGAATGCTGCAGGATTAGGAATAAGCATCAACAAGCAACTTTCCCCCCACTTGTGTCCTGCCTTTTAATCTTTGAAACAGTTGTCAGCAATTAAATGAAAAAAAAAAAACCAACCAGAAATTATTATATTTTATAATTTTGTCTTTTCATATTAGTGAGCATTTGTGAAAGAGGCAAAATGTGTCCTTGGTGGAACCCTCCCTGCAAGACTTTTTAATGGTCTCTTTCAGCATTTCTTGACTCCAAATGACTCCCTGTCATCGTGTCAGCTCCCTGGATAATGCAGGGTACTCCATAAACATCCAGTAATAGGACACAAGGGAAGTACTATTAGTGTGTCCCTTTCCTATCAGGTATAGAGGTTTAAAGTTCAAAACAACTGAGAAAAGAAACTTCATTTGTTCTCAATAAATTAATAATGATCCTTCACGGCAAAAAGTTTTCAGGCACAAGTTTGTCTTATCCCAACGTCCAAGACTGATAGATATGTTTTTCAATTACTTCTCAGGATGAACCATATGCCACTTTAAATAACTAATTCAATAATCCACACAAAATACAGAAACTAAATTATTACTTCTTTAAGAATGATAAACGGAAGAACACATCATACACAGTTATATTCTAGAATTGAAAGCATGTACTTACTTGGGACAGGCCTAAATAGATGGAGACAGTTTCTGAAATGTACAAAAATTTTCCTTCTTGATTTAGTGCAAATACAAATCCATCCAGGGACTACAGAGTAAAGAAAAAAAAAAAGTAAATAGATTAATAAAAAATTCTAAATTCCTGATAGAAATAGATTCAAACAAAGGCATCGCAGAACAAATTGAGGAAAAAGTTCTGATTTCTGTGAGGGTGTTTTTAATTTGAATCCTTAAGACAATTCCTTTACATTCTTTCTACGTATTAACAAACAGCATATGAGTATATTCCAAAGTTCAAGGACTTATTGTCATGCTTACATCTGTCATATACTGTATAAAATTTATCTCATTTCCATGACAAGAAATATAGAAAAATAAAATGTTCTTCAATTTTTTACATGAAGAAATAAATAAGGAAAACAAATAACCTTCCAATAAAATGGTATGTAGGAAGATTCCCCCCTCCCCCCCCCCATCTCCCCCATATCCCAGAATAAAATCACTTTCAAGAACTGAAAAAGAGAAAATAAAATCCAACCATCACTCAAACCACTATGGACCTCAATAATTTGTTAATTAATTGAGGATTACGCACGCACGCACACACACGCACACACACACACACCCTCCCCCCTCTTTTCCTTTTGTGAGACAACAAACAAAGCCAATCAGCAGATTACTGTCAAATATGTTTACAGCTTAGGTCTATAGAAATGTTATGAATTTCATCCCTTTGGTGTAAAACCCTACATCAGATTTTATTTTGACAGGTTCAAGTCTTTGGATGTGGTTTCCATTGCAACTGCAAAAATCAAAATACAACTACACAGATTAATGTATACCTTTTGAAACATGACTGCAGTTAATAAACAAAGGACTATATTCTAAACTGACACATGGAGTAAATCACTGCACATCAAGACGGAAATATACCTCTAGGAGTAAGAGCAAGTCTTCACTAGGAAGAAACTGCCTTTCATACACTATATGTGCCTTTACTTTTATGCTTTTTATGAGGCTGATTATTGGCAAACAGACATGCACCATTGCAAAAGTAAAAGAGCAAAATTCCAGAAATTAGAAATGTAAAACAACTCATAAAATAAGAAACACCCCAAATGTTGGGGTGAACAAGAAACAATCCCAAAAAAACCCATCCCAAATATCCCCTTGGCATAAAGCTATGTGTAAACTAAAAATATAACTGTAGCATTTGAGAGATCAACCTGGTTTTGGAAGAAAAAATAAGAGATTCACACAAATCTGATGGAGATATATGATGACAAAGTCATGTAATCATTTCCTTCCTTTTCAAATACAGAACAGTTATTTCTGTGGTTTGGTTGTTTGTTTTTTTTTGTTTTTTTTTTATTCTTCTGCTTCTTGATTAATTTCTAACACGCTGCTGGTCAGAAGCTGTCTTTGCCAAGTGTTCACCCCTCTCTGATGTAGTAGCTGGTGGAATTAGTTCAAAAAATCTGTGTTTTCTAAAAAGAATAAACCACATATTGGAAAACAAACCCTCACTAAAGACACTGCATTAAAGAAAGACTCTAATTTATATTTATGAATTAATAAAAATGTAAATCTGCATAGATTTCCTTCATGTAAAAACATTTATATTATGCAAGCCATTTATGGCCTCTTATAAATCATCATCATTTCTTTTCAAATGATTAACATCAGTTCCTTGAATTTTAACATCAATAACAGGTGGAAAATTTGGAATAGTGAAGTTCAAACTTAGACCCATACAAGGACAATCAAAACCTTTACAAATTTGATCTCCCCCTCTCTGCGTATAATTTTTCTTGCTGCTATCCACTTTCCCCATCACAGATAGATCAGAAGAGTAAATCTTTAAAGGTCTGGGTTTAAGTTTTCCTGATACTCTGTCCCATGTTCCCTTGAGGAAATTGGTTTAATCTTCTGTCAGAAATATAACTGAGACTCATCACCCTGCTTTCCTGGCCACGTAGCAAGAATGGTTCTTGCTCGAATGCCATTCTCCACAAGCAACAATAAATTGCTATACTGAATCAGACTAACTATCTGCAGTGGTTGGTTTTCCTGGGTCTGACAGTGTGTACCTAGATGCTTCAGAACAGTGTTTGAAATATCCATAATGGTTATGTAGGTAACGACAAGCATTCCAGAAGTTTCTTTCTAACCTCAGGTTGTTACCAGTTGGCATGACCATGATATCTGACATTCCTTATAATTACTTTTTATAATTAGTGTGCTCAAGACTTTTTACCTTTTTTTTTTTCTTTTTAATCCTGTTATGTTCTTGGCTCAATGATATCTTGAGGAAAGATGTTTCACATATAAAAACAACTTTCCTCTTCTCAGCTTTTTACATATTCGGGCTTTTAGTGTGGTCTTCTTGTTCTTTTACTCAAGAGTTACACATAGTTGGAGTACCTTTATGATCTGTTCTGTAGTAGACTGCATTACTGTGTAATTATCTGGCATATCTGGATAGAGCAAAAAATAATTCTCTGAGTCACTGATGGCTTTCCTGCTTCTTTTCTGCATGTCATCTTATTTAGGAATTCAGGTTTCTTAATGAAACAAAAGTTTGAAGAAAGCTTTTAGTATTGATTAGACATAAAAGTTTCCCTCAGTGTTGTCTTGGAATTGGCTGAAACCAGCTTTGCTGGAAAAATGTAAACAAATAAAACTATCTTTGGTCGACATAACTGTACAAAGACATTTCACCCTTCACGGCTAAAGTTTGAACAGTCAACAGCAACCAGGAAGAGTATTAAAGTGAGAAGTGTTAGACATCTTAACCACTTGCTACTTTTCCATGCCACTGACTCTGATTCTCTCCTTTCAGTTAAACAGTTTTAATTCTTTACCCCTTTCTTCTCTTTCTGGGAGACTATTCCTTACTTTTGCCTCCTTGTTTTACAAGGGAGGTAACTAAGGAGGCACCACTGATGGACTGGCAGGGCCAATGCAGCATACCCACAACTCCTTTGGCTTCTCGCCCGTGCAATAAAATTAGTTCAGTATGCCAACTGGGACTACTAAGTCATGATCAGTCCCTCTCTTCCTCCATTTCCTTTCCCTCCTCCGTGAAGTTATGTTTGGGTAAAAAAACTGACCGAATTCAGCATTTTGTTTAGTAGAGCAAAATCCGAAAGTTTATTTAATTGTATTTTGAAAAAGCCACAGATTAATAGCTAATGTAACCGCTACCTACTTCCATTCCTAAAATACAAAGACATTAGAACAAAGGCCCCAAGTACAAAGCTCAAGTCCTAATACTTAAGAAAAACGACAATAAAACCAGGGGGAGAAATAACCACCTTCCAATGCACGGCAGTTCCTCCCACCAGTATGAAAGGGCTGAGATGCACCACTTTTGTGACAATGTTGTTTTTCCTTATACAGGTCAAACAGTAGTTCTGAAGGACTGTCTCATTCGTTATTCATAGGTATTATTTATGAATATTTATTATTTAAGTAATGCGTGTTGAAATTTTTCAATTTTTCATAAAGCGTTTGTCCTTTGTGCATGCCAAGAGAGCAGCAGACTTCAGAGAAGGTGGCAGGCAACATAACAGAGGTTATGTTATATACTGAAGAAGAGTATTTGATACCATTGTATACTACCTATTTACAAACAATTTTGTTTTAATGAGAAGTCTCTGGAAGTATTATTCATATTACATACGTACAACTAAGGACAAAATAAATGCAGAAAGGATACTGGATTTAGTCAGTTTTCAAATCTCTCTTTCAAAATGAGCGCCACAGTGATATTTCCAGCGAGGATTTCTGAACAGTTTCACTGTAGCTTAAAGACAGGTAGGATTCATGTTTCAGATGTTCCACAGTTATCATCAACTATAATATAGAAATAGGACCCGCAAAGGTAACTGCTTTTTCATAAAATGTCCTATTTTCATTGAAGCAGAGGCCATGAATATAAAGGTTGAGTGTCTTCTGTTAGGAAAATATTCTTGGGTTCATTTCTTTTTTATTTTTATAAATGAAGCTGATTGTCATAAACTCAGTCCTATCCCATCTAGTGTGGCAGCTGAAAAAGGGTCAGGGTGACCCCAAATGCCAATTTTGAGCACAATCCAATTTAAGGAAGACTGGCAACTTCTTGTTTAAACCTACACTTACTGGTTTTATGCAAAATGTGATTAAAGCTGAAGTTCCATAGTACTTTTGATTTCAGAAAACCATTATGTATTATGCTGTTTCAATCACCACAGGCTACTTCTTAATTTTTTTTTTTTTTAACTGCCCCACTGTTTTCAACAGGCACCAATTAAGATTCTGGGGTCAAAGGGTTAATTACATCTTCTTACCCACTATGTAGAATTTTCTGATTATTAACCAAGGTTGGATTAAGATGAAAAAGAACCGACACAAATGTTAATGCTTGCCCCTCCTCGAGAAGATTTATCATAATACCATGCTGAAATCTATATGCTTCCTTCAAAGCTGTTAGAGGATGAAATCTTAGAGGAAACACAAAAATAATGCTTTAAAGACGTGCACGTATCTGATTTATTGAGCCAGTTTTCTTATTCCTGAAAACTGTTCTAAACTAGCCAGACAGGGCTGATATAAGATTTCCTTTGTCACATACCAGCAAGTCAATGTGGTAGACGTGAAGGAAGTGAGACTCAGATGTAAAAGTCACTAGCTACAGCACCTCTGAATAATAATGCCAATAATTATAATTTATATCCTCTGACATCAGAATAATATGAAAATGTAAAGCACAGGTTTTTAACCCAAAATACTAAGTGCCTCTTACAGTATTTGTAGAATAGTGAGGTTATTTCCTCTCAGGATATGAAACCCACTGTACCACTTTGACCGAATATGCACTAATGTATAATGCATCGTACTAAATGGATTTATATTTGTCAGAGGAATTTTGTCCTAGCCATTTTTGCATATTCCCACTACAGGCAAATTTAATTCACTGGCGCCTTACTACAGTGTCCTTCTGGAGAATATCCTCATATTTCATACTATCCATGAAGTCCCTAATTCTTTCTAGTGTATTCCAATGATGCAAAAAACTCTGTTACCCTGACCTAAACTCCAGTTAGAGTGAAGAATTACCAGTAGGCTAGGTTATTTTAATGACAGATTATTTTAAACTAAGCCTTCACCATCTGTTCCACCCCCTAATTATGAATGCAAAAAGAACATATTTCACAATTACATCAGTAAAAAGTAAGATATACATGATTTAAATGCATGCATGTGTTCTTTGTCCAATGCAGCACGCATCTGTGATGTTTTTCTCATCATTCAGGCTCTGATCAGGAGATAGGGGCTGGGGAAGGGAATACTCCCCCATGATAAAACAGATTAATTGATATACTAAACTTTTTCTGGCAAACAGATCATCTTAATTAGAATTTTTCACTGTTGTGACATAATGATATTATAAGTGGAGCTGAGCATTAATTTGAGGACAAAGCCTCTCACCAATTAGACATACAACATTCAATAACAGCAAAAATATTTTACTCTCTTTTTAAAAGAGAGGTAGTATTGGATGCAATTGACATTTACAAAAGCAAATAGTCCCTTCTCCTATAAAAGACATATCATTGCACAATTTATTTGTTATGTTACAGCATGGCTTATAAAACATGATTTACTAAAGACAGCAACAAAAAAGTAAGTTTCATTTCAACATGGCGACTATTCTTGGATGGGAGTTTGAAATGAAATAAAAGGCACAAACCATGGCTAACCGAAATCTGATTCAAAGCCTCAGTGCCCATCTACTGTGCTCTCACTATTAAGATATCAGAGTAATATCCTCCAGCAACACCGACAAACATACAACAGCATAACCACTTAAGTGGAAAATCTGACCTGGGCTTTCACAATTTAGTACTATGAGACAACTGGAGTATTATTCCTGGAAATAGGATTTTACATGGGATGTATTTGATACACATGGATAAAAACGACCAACTAAAGTTTGATCATCTGCTGACTTAGAAAAATCTCTAAAACCTTAATTTCTCCTCTTCAGTCTTTTCAATCCCTTGCAGAAAACAAAACAAAACAAAAGTCCAAATAAAATAAAAAGGCATAGAACTTAGTGCAGTGTTCCTTGGGCTACAAGCTTTTTACCACTGACTAAAAATCCCAACATCAAATACATAGAAAACTCTGTTTTCAACTGTCACACCACTGCCATTTTTTCAATCACAGTCCACCATAATGGTTATATGGCTACATGACCATAGACTCCTTGTGAATTAATGACACATATTTGGCAACAAAGCACCGTGTATTTGGCACCAAAACAACTACAGTAAAAAAGATGAGGTAAGAGGACAAGCTCAAAGGATGTGGTTAGAATGAACTTGATGCCAGCTTCCTAATTTGTCATCTTCGTGCTCTTTGCTCGTGTGGTCAGGATGCAATTTATGACAACAAGGAAGTGCCAAAAAATAAATGTGTCAATAATAAGGAGGACTGCTTTATAGCTTGAATCCAAGAAACGAAGGAGGATAAGTAAACTTTACTGGTTCCCTTCATGAATCTTTTGCCAGATTTACAGAATAAGTATGTTTATGTAACCAAAGCAGCAAAAAGTTGCAGAGGCAGATTGAATACTTGATTAGAAAAAACAGATTTTGTTACAGATCAGAACCATTGCAAAAGTGGAGAGCGTAGAGGAGAAAAGTTTAGAAGCAAGAATAATGTTTAAAGGTAGCAGTCAGGTTCTTAAGGTGTATTCCCAGGTTTATTCACTGATAATAGATTGACAAATATCAGAGATAAGCCTGAGAATCACAGAAAGATTACAAATCTCTAAGCAACAGGAGTTCAAGAAAAAAATCAGAGATTAAGAGTTTGAAATTTTTTTGTATACAAATGTAATAAATGACTTCTAGGGATCTCTGCCTTGCAGATAGCAATTTAATTTTTTTCTAGAAGGCCGTTCTATAATGCTGCAAAATCCCAAACCATCCTGACTGCATAGAGGAAACTGTACCATGAAAGCTATTAGACTTGCTGAAAAGTTGGCATCACAGTAGGGGGAAAAAAAATATCCTTGGCTCATATTGCAATGTTATTAGAAGAGAGAAATAGTGAGGCTTACTAATGTGAGAAAAAAAAAATAATCCGGGACAGACATCTTGCTTTTATTCTGCACCCAGTTTATCACAGGATAATTGGGGGTTTTTTTGGTTAACCCATTCCTATAACATGCAGACAAATGTATCAGTGCCAAAATACAGATAAGAACAACAAAACTGAGTTACATGATAGAAGCCAGATGATCTTTAATTATCACTGTGAAATTTTTTGGTCAAGTACTTGCATTGTTTTGCTATATCCTCTATACCTCTGCTCATTGTTATGCCTCTGTTTGATTAACTGATCTAAATTGCTGAGCTGAACTCCTGAAATTCTTCATGCAGGTTTTCATGTAGAAAACACACTGATGTGCATTGAGGGAATTAAACTATTTGTTAGAAGTGGTTTGATGCTTTACCCAGCACAGCGTTAGTGCTGCTGAAGTCAGCTGGCTGCACAGGTTATTTTAACTTACGTGTTAGGCTTCCATGGCTTTAAGATTCTAACTGTCTGATGACCTGCTACAACTTGAAGCTTTTGGATTATTTTTCAGTGACGGTGAGGAGGAAACCTCTCATTTTAAAAGGTGAGTAGTACCCACTAGCGAGAGATAGGAAGTATGAGTTTACTTTCATTGCTTCTTTTGGGACAAGTGGAAAATGGTAAGTGATACAGTAATCTTTTACATGAGATGCAGACACTTTTATTGCAAGAAGACATTCAGTAAATTGTACATTCCCTGTGTCTGTACCAGTGGTTTCCAGTCTGTGGTCTTCCATCTGACTGATTTCAGCCTGAACTATTCAAACTGAAAACTTAACTATTCAACAGTGTGGACAACCTGAACTATTCATTCTGAACAACTTCAACCCAAACTGTTTGAAGGGGCTGTGAAAGGTAACAGAAAAGTAACCTTACTGCCTATAGACTTCAATTCACCACGCAGTATATAAACCACCAATGGACAGTTTTGGGGATCCACTGGTACATACACACACAAAAGAAGTGAAAAACTGTTGTTCTAATTGAAATATGCTATTTTTCACTGTCCATTCTTCTGCATAAATGATTCATTATTGAAACAAAACACTGGTTTACATTAGTGCATGCTATACTAACCACTGTTGAAAACCTCTGAAGTTAAAATCTTAGCAGGCAGAATATTTATACTCTCCCTTTGCTATTCTCTTTTCTGAGAGGAGGGCTATATATATTAGTGTAAAGAAAAAGGGAGAAAAAGGACTCCTGAGGGAGGGATTCAACACTGTCGCACTTAATTAAAATTCAATTTTGTGGGAGTTGTGTATTAAAGCACTGACCTTTCATCTTTATGATGCCAATTCCTGATGAGCTCCTACCCTTCAATTATACAGGATTCCTAGGGTTGGTTCCAGACTGTTTGGACAGCAGATTGTGATGCCAATAACTGCATGCCATCTAATACAATCAACTATATCTATTTAGGATGAGCCTTATCATACAGAGATTACATTATAGATCTCTTACCCTGAGAATGTGATCGCTTTGGGTCAGGATTAAGTGTATACCTAGCTGTGGACTGGCTTTGCTTTGGATATGTAGGATTTGAATATCAAGTGGTTTCTGCCCTTCAGTGGTACAAATATTCCAATCACATATGCATTTGTGCACCAAGAGGTGCCGCCCTGAGTAAAAGACTTGACACTGTATGCACCTGCATAACATTTACTACCACAAGTGACAAAACTGAAAGAGTAAGCTGACCCAATAGCAGGAGCTATGATAAATAGCGAGAGTTGGCAGAAGGAGGGCCGAGTCCCCAGACCTGCACCTCAGACCACACAGCAAGAGATTGTGGGAACCTGATCTAACCGGAACACTGTGCAGGTAGAAGCACCTGCACAAGCACAACTGATTGTGGGAGCAATCAGTACCGCTATGAAGGCTATTGTTTCCAAAGCTGCAAGTGTAAAGCCCTTTTGTGTTATGTATTATATTTCAGCTCCTTTCAAATTGATCTTATATTCATTGTATATCTGCATGTTTGGCTAGCTTTTCTTGCAAACTACACAAACTGACACTCTGTGAAAGTAAACAGATAAAGGTATCTAAATGTCTGTCGTCCAAAAAAACTAAGTGAAAAAATGATAGGGAAGAATTTGTGATACAGAGTTAATTGCACTCTTAAAATAACACCTGCACTCAGTGGGTTCTCAGATGCTTTGGTGGTTGATCCTGACAATTGGCTTGCTAGAATTAGACCTCTAGCCCACAACTGAGTACATGTGTTCTCACTTGCATCACACAATTTCATACTTATGAAGCAGAGAGGCTGTGCTCAGGGAGAACAGGATGAGGGGCTTATGCTTAGCATATTTAATCTATTAGATGGCAATACAGACAACCAAAATAGATCTGAATGAGAAATTGAGTTCTTTGCCTAGCATATCATTCTGATTTACACTCTTCTTGAAAGAAGAACATGTTAAGAATACTTTATAGACAATGGAATACAGAGATAATAAGAACACAAAATATTAAGAACAAATCCAAAGTCCATTCAATCCAGTGCCGTTTCTAACTGTAACCTTTAGCAGATACATGGCAAAAAATAAAAACCTATGTTCTTATCATCAGCTTCTTATCCCATGTTATAATGCAAAGAAGACAGAACCTGGTCCTAATCAGCTAAGAATTCCTCCAGCTGTCATTAATCCTTTTACTAATGCAAGAGATCCCTTTGCTATACCAATTCTTTCTACACCTATGGGAGTGTGGAGCAGTTCCACAGATGTCCACTCTGAAGTCTTCTAGGATCTATATACAGCTGGACTAAATTAAAGCAGCCATTCACTTTTCCAGTAAAGACCACTACATAAAAGCCTCCAGAACCATTACTGCCACTTGACTCCTTGGTCCTGTGACCTTTGAAACAAGAAGAATCTGGACTAGCATGAATCAGAACCTGCTAGTTACTAAAAGTTAGGTTTATAAAGGCATGAAAAAAAAAACAATAAAAAGATCCACAAAACTATAACCCTTTGAGGTCTGGATTGTGAAATGGTTCTTCCAACTTTGAAATTAGTTTCCTCTACTCTGTGTGTCTATCTGTCTGTTCTCCTAAGAGCATTCCATCCATGGCTAGTCTTTGCTAGATTTAACAGCGGGCAGAGGTCTCAGAGAAATTCCTACAGGTTTGGTGAAAACAGACCTATAATGGAGAAAGCCGCTGAGAACCTCTGCAGCAATAAAAGCTGGACTGTGAGTTCCTATAATATTAGACATCATAAAACAGAGACCCTACAAATGCCCTGAATGCTGAAAAAGCCTCAGCCAGGACACAAAAGTCACCAGAAGACAAGATGGAAATCTACTGATAACTATGCTGTGCTATTCTAGTACCCACAGAAGAGGTGGTTTCCATTCACCCATCTGTGCAGTCAAGAGCTGGGAATGCAGGAGTTCTGAAAATTTGTGGGACTAACAGAAAAACAAACAATTAACTTCCTGAAACAAGTTAGTGACTTCATTAATAATAGAAATATTTCCAAATCCTTCCCTGAAGTAATTATCCACTACATCTGCATTCTACACAGTAAAGTTGGTATCTTTATGATGGGTTGCAGTACTTCCCTCAAGGGTTTTGAGGTTACAGTGCTTCACTCCAGAAGTACATTTCACACAAAAGCAGGGAATTAACATTTCTGCAAATCAGTTATCCTGATGCAATTGGAGGTCTAGTCCTGAATGATTTCAGGAAATCAACTCAGTTTGCCACTACCAAACACCATTGCTATGCTGACCTTCCATTTCTCTTTCACAGCTGGAGTATGAGACCAGGTGAGAAGACACCATGTAGCTCTGCCATCAACAGGACTCCAGTCTCACCCTAGAGACTGTGAGAATATCCTGCATTTCTCCCTCCTTTCCTCCCTTGCTTCTTTCCTTCTTTTTTCTTTTTTTTTTTTTTTTTTTCCTGAGCTCACCTCTAATGCCTGCATAGGTAAAGATAAGTATGTATTTTGCTGTTTACCAGCATATTGCATAAATTCAAGCATATCAACAGCACAGAGCAGCTTTTTCAGTGAAAAAGGTTTATATTCTTTTTTTAAATACAAGCTAATATGTTATAGTGGCACCTCTGACTGCTGTGATAATTAAGCGTCTGTTTGTATTTCCATAATAAAATCTTCTTTTCTAGGGTGGGGAGGGGTGAGTGGGTTATGATCTGTCCATACAGCACCAGCTGAGCCAGAAACACGAGGTTTCAACCAAGAATTTTATTTTTTTTTCCTTTTAAAGGCAGTTTCACAGTAACCGTGTGAAAATGTTCCTCTGTATTTTTACCACAGCATTTTAGCATGCAGCCAGACTATCATGATATGCCCTTAAGGGGTCCCTTGGAGCAGCTGCAGCATAAAGTATCAATAACCTGCTCATCAAAGGGTGCTCAAGATTTCCTTGACACTGCAGAGTACAGTAGCTGTCGGTTGTGTCAATAATCCATACGCCACATTATCTAAAGAGCCCCAAATAAGTCTTGACACCACCAACCCTAATGCTATTTATTGCACATGTCAACAATCTATATGTGGTATCCTGTGTCCCAAGTAGGAACTGACATGATTGCTCTACACTGTTACTATCTGTTTCATTCCAATTTGTAACAGACCTGAAGGTTAAAGTCTCTCCCTAAGATGACTGTGGCAAAACTGCCTTCGTCAATGGACCTGATGAAAGAAAACTCCTCTTGCCAAATGTTAGCACCATTTTCCTGTTATTCAGAATCACCCAGAGAAAACCAAGGAAACACTTTGAATTTCTTCTGTGATTATTTAAACACACAGCATGAGTGTAGCATCCTAGCTTTCCCTGCTTCCACTGTGATATTTTTTCTTTCTGCTCCATTAAAAAGTCACATGTATCTTCAATTGTCTCCTGCAGTGTCTTCTTCTAGACCTTAAGCAATATCTTACATGTTTGCTTAGTTGTCTAAATTGCAGGCAGTTGTCAGTTATCTGAACATCTTCATTGTGCAGTTCTGAATTCCTGCTTTTTTTCCTTTAATGTTGCATTTTGACAACATCTCTTCTCCCTGATGCAGTGTACTTTCAAGCCTTACTTATAGTGCATCAATGAAAGAACTTCTGGCACAGGTTTAACTTCAACCTTTTCATAAAAAATAAAATACAAACTAGAATTTCCTCAAACGTCCTTTTATTTGTCCCAGTAGCTTCTATTTTTTCTGTGTCTTTTTCCCTTTCCTTAAATCACTGGAAAACTACCTTAAGCCAGAATCAAATAGAATCATAGAATAGTTTGGGTTGAAAGGGACTCTTAAAGGCCATCTAGTCCACCCTCCCCGCAATAAGCAGGGACATCTTCAACTAGATCAGGTTGTTCAGAGCCCCATCCAACCTGACCTGGAATGTTTCCAGGGATGGGGCATCTACCACCTCTTTGGGCAACCTTTTCCAGTGTTTCACCACCCTCACTGTAAAAAATTTCTTCCTTATATCTAGTCTAAACCTACCCTCTTTTAGCTTAAAACTATTACCCCTTGTCCTATCAAATAGACAACTAGATGCTGTCAGTGCTTTTTATACTGCTGTGTGCGTTTGTTTCCAGTTCAGATTCTGTTCCGTTACTGTGCCCAAATGACCATGCTGCCTGCCACACAACACAGAAACCAGCATAGATAGACTTCTGCATGTAAATTTGACATTTTAATTGGCAGCAACCCTTCCAACTTAAAATAAATAAATTTAAGTGGTCATGCTTTAACGAGTTCCGACATTTATCTGAATTTCTTCAATCTGTTTTCAGTCACTATAGTGAAAAAGAAATGGTGTTTTATCAGTCCTTCCCTGGTTCTGGTTTGAAACCAGATGGGAAAGAGCAGAAGCACACACACACAAAATAACTGTAACAGAAATAAAACCAAATGTTTTCCACATCCGAGAAGACTGTTTGAATTCTGACTAGGGTTTAAAATCTAAACAGTATTTTCAGTCTAGTACTACCCTTAGCAGGATTACAATTCAACTTGCTAGAGGTGATTTCCTATGGTACTTAAGGCTGTTTTTCTTTCTAAATTGAGTTTTTAACAGAAAATAAAATAAACATACCAGCAGACCAGAGTGCTTAGAAATTCAGAATGCTTTTTGACACTAAAAGATGGACATTCATGGCACATGAAACTTTAAAGCATCCTTGTTTGAAACTGCAATATAACTTGCCATATATTTCTAGATAAACGTTGTTGGAATAAAATTCTCCCTCACAAGCCTCCTGTGCCATTTCCCAACCTGCAATGAAGTCACTATGCCACCCACTGATCTCTCAAACTAGTATTAAAATCATATAATACAACAAACGTAGAACTAGACTTTCCAATAGGAGCTCACAAGAAAAGGTAAAAAAGTCGGACAAAAGCAGTTTTGTAAGGTACATAGAAAGTATGTACGTACTACAGCTATTTCAAATTAGTGTCCCAAATTTAAATATCAAATTCTGCCTACAGCTGACTCCTAAAGCTCTTACTGATGCCAAAACTATGTCATTCTGAGGAATTTCACCCATTTGACACCAAAACTGAATTCAATGCAGAATTAGTGTTTGCTAAACCACTCTCTAATGTTAATCTGAAACCAAACCAAACCTAAAATCTTGGTAACTGATAGATTTGCTATTTCCTTTATTCCAAATAGAAGAGGCTTCAGATACCGTTGCAATCTGTTCATTAAAATGTGCAGACAGATCTATAGATAGTCTACAGGCCTCAAAGTTAAAATAGATTAGATAAAACCACAGAGTACAGGTTAAAATCACTGTTGGTGGCAGATCCATTGCCCACAGTATGGAAAGCATTCCTTGAATCTGTGAAGGTAAACTGGAAGATTTTTGTTATTGCTAAGAAAGAGAGAAATCTATGTTGCGTAAACACGGTAAACTTAGTTTTTTGATTCAGAAAGGTACTGACAAGAATTTAAATGCACAGAAGAAAAAGAATCACAGAATTTAGGCTGAAACTTTATCATGAACAGGGAATTTCCAGAGGCTAACTACTGATACATACTACAGACATGCTGGATTTGGAGCAAATCCGTACAAATCTATCAATATTTTGCGGTTCATGTACAAACTTGTACTACTGTCTATGACCTACAATAATTATGGTCTACACATTACAAGTAGTAATATTTCAAAAATCACAATTATCCAACTACTTAAAAGCTCTTTTCTATTACATACTAAAATGTTATGCTTCTCGTACAAACGATATCACAGCATAAACTGCTCTTGCAAATATTACAGCTTTAAATAGCATTTACTATTTGTAAATGCTTGTTGAACACAGCAGGTGGCAAAATGATTTAACATCATGAACAAATACGTACGGTTGCTCGAGCCCAAATTTTCAAGCAGATAAACCTATTTTCTGGTCCTTCGTTTAATGGACTAGAAACAAGCAAAAAGGCAGCTAAACCATTGTGCGTATTCTGGCAACTCACTGCTTCAAGTGAACTTTCTCATATGAAGTACTGTGCTTAAAACAACATAAAAGCAAATCACAGGTCTCACATATTCAATGCTCATCTGCAATATGTCCTCTTACTGTTTTCAAGCAGGACTGTGCACTATGGAAAAAAAAATGCAAAGGTAAAAGCAAGAGCACAGTGTTATGTAGTCTAAAATCAATAGGCAGAGAGAGGACATTAACCAAGAGGCTAATAAAAAGATGCTGCCCTAGACAGTAACATAAAGAGCCCTGATATATTTTTCTCTTCAAAAATGCTGTTCCTTATGCCAATTTTCCCTTAGCACTGCAGTAGTTTCTATGTGTATATACACGTCATCTTACTTTTTTTGTCTTGTTCCAATTTTATGTTTGCATTTTATTTTCTCATTTCCTTCCTGCTACTCCCCTGTTTCTCTTTACTAGCTTGATGTTTACACAGACCTTTACTAGAACTGCAGGGTTTGGAGAGATCCCATTTTTTTTCTTTGTTGTAATGCCCACATTTTTTTCCCAGAGAAAAGATAAGTTTACCCAGAAAATAAAAAGCTAATACAACCTTTTGCTCATCAACAAAGTATGTCTTGTTGTAGCCAGGAATAAGTTAATAAAACAGGGAAAAAGCTTAGTGGCTTAAAGAAAAAAAAAAACACCTCCTTGGGGTTATGAACGAACAATGTTGTTTTTTCTTCCCAGCGTGCAAGGATTTAATTAAGTGATAACAGTCACCTTGGGGTGGCTGCACAAGGCAATAATATCTAGGTGAAGAAAAATGCTGAAGAGAGTTGAGTACAGTCAATTTATCTTCAGAGAAGGCAATAAATGAACAAAGCATAGGTATTTGGCTGATTGTTTTGGAATGTTTCCATTACTGATAAACATCAAAATAAAAGGACAAAGATTTGGTATTTTCAGTATCTGAAATGTATTAAATACAGAAAGAAACGAAGGAATAAATCAGTGTGAGGTCATATCCTAGAGTTCTAATTGCAAATGGTTTGGTAATTATTCAAGCTAAACATAGAACAAGGGAATTTTAATGTTGACACAAAGGATAGAAATACAGCTGAGATGTGTATTTATAGCAAACACAAAACACTGGATGAATTTCACTCTGGAGAAAAAAAATTGGTAAGTGTGGATGGAAAGAAGTGACATATATTCGACAAATGTATGCGACTTCATGGCCAATGACCCAAATTCAAGGATTTAAAAACATGTTTGTGGGAGCTCTTCAGGAAACAAGCAGTAAGCTCAATTATCTGTAAGCCCATGTTCTGCCACCCTCATATGCAGAGAAAGAGACTTGTGAGAAAGAGCATGAAGCAGAGAGGAAAGACTACCAGGAAGAAACATTCCCCTTTACCACAAAGCTGCTAACAATTTGCTTTACATTATTTGCAACATGGGGTTTGAAAGGAATATATGGGTTGTCCTTAGGGAGTTTGATGTGTGCAAAGGGGTCTGAAAGCTATCTACCCATTTGCTGGAAGAGTGCTGAGTCTTCCAAAACTTAACACAACTCGGAGTCCAGCTACAATAGTTGTTAGCAAGTCGCATGATTGGACAAAGTCTCTGCCAAATGGACACAAATGGTGCTTAACATGGAAGATGGGAGAAACAGCAGAAACGCACCAATAATCTTGGGAATTCACCACATTCCTTTGTCCCTCTCAAGTTGGAAACTCTCATTTTCCCATTAATTTTGATACTTTTCCTGAATCCATCTCCAGCAGTGAGGGAATTGATAGCTATTTCCTCGAGTTTACAACCAGGTTAAATACTCCTCACCCACACACTTCAGCATGAAGAGGGTGAAGCCTACAGACAATTGTTTTTTACCTGTGTGGGCAGACATTCTTTCAAAGGAAGGAACAATTCAATAATGAATGGCTCACACTGTGTCCTGAGAAAAAATATGAAATGTGTGTGCATATGTGAGAGTAGGCAAGCGTATTTGAGTTTAAAGAGAAATATCAATTTCTGAAAAACATACAACATTTTGAATTTGAATAAAAAACTTAAAACAAATGCCATTAAGTTGCCTCATTATGACTTCTAGTGTATGTCCAGCTACTGTATTTAAATAAACACTGCTTTTCAGGGCCTGTCTTTTCAAGGCCCTGTGAGTAATATCTACATTAACAATTGGTCCCACTGCAGTTACTTTCCTCCTAAAAGCAATATGCCCTTTAAAAATACTTCATGAACTACATACAGGCATTCATTTCTCACCTCTAGGAGGCTGAAGGTTTGTCACCTGCCTGTAGCTGCTGTTTGGCCTTGGTATTGTGATTCCAGCAAACACTTATCTCAATTACAACTGCAACCTTAGTGGTTACCTCCATCAAAACACTAGGGAAGAACTTATATGAAGCTTTATCCTTTTCTTCAGGTCAAGACTGGGACGCATGACACTAAGACCTCTCTTTCATATGGTTGAGTAGCGGACAATCTTTTTCAGGCTGCCAATCCAGCACCTATTCTGAGCTCCACAGGGAACAAAAAGGGGCTTGAGCTTGATTTGCCAGGGAATTTGGACAAGGGACTACTCAACACGCTTTAAAACATTTCAGTGCAAAAGCATTGTTTTTAAAACTACTTGAATCTGATCAGTAGGACTGTTATTTAATCTTTCTTTTTGTCTGAGCTGCAGGGCTGATGAAAATGAATGTAACTAATTGGAATTGCTATTTTGAAGTGCTTATGTTCTTCTAAGTCCTTTTATTTCTACACAAAGTACCTCTCAGAAGTTCTAAAAATGCTACCTGAAAACGCAGTGTTAGGAGGCACTGGCCACTGTAGCCTTCTGGAAGGCTCAAAGCCAGAGGACTAGAAAAGCCCTTCTTCATCACTTTGTTCATTGAGGGAGTTGGTATTGAAACGTTTAAGTGCCTTAAGTTTCCTTCGTATATACCATGATAACAGACAACACCAACCCTTCTAAATTATCCTGAGATCACTGCATTTTAGAGAGGCTGCAAGCATATATACCCAAATATACAAAGAGGGGGTTTGGGGGATTTTTTACATCACCAAGAGAAAAAAAATGATACAAAGTATTTCTTTAGACTGAGGCACAAACAATTCCTGTTAATGTTAATGGGAGATTTATAACTGATGCCTGAAGGATCATATCAGAGAATATAACCTGAAGATTAGAAAAGATGTATCTGTTCACATATCATAAGAAGATCCCTGTTTCTTTGTTTTTAAAGACAGAAAACAAACAGCCCCCCTCCTGCATGACACGGTTAGAAGCCATAAAAAATGAAACTTCTTGGTCTTTCCTTAGTCAGTTGGCACTCACTCTTACCTGACGTAAACTGACTACCTGCACGCAAACACATATATCTACAGATGTATATTTAAATGTTGCAATTGAGAGCAATACATGTGCTAGCACCACCAAAGCCAGTGGATGCCTTGGTATTTGTCCTACTGAGAAGAAAAGATTGTGAGAGTTCTACTGAGCTGCTATTTTGGATCCATTCTTTCTACTAACTCCAGATAACATGATGAGTCTCCCTTATCTGATTGTCAAGCCTGTATTTCCAGATGGATTCACAACATTGGTTTCTGTTTGTGTATTCAACCATACAGTACTCTGCTCGGTCACACCCAACTGATCAGAGGAAAAGAGAAGAAAACATATGTACCCCTCATCTGGCACACACATGTTCATTTGGTCTGGCCTTTCTGGAAAGTCACTCCAGTACCTGCTTTTGCATTAATTTATATTAGTGATGTTCCTTTACAGCTCACCCTTGAAAAGAACAATGCACAATCCTGTACCTTTCACTACACAGATGCTAGGAACATCTGAGAGCAAGTGCAGAGACATGAAAATTACCAGCCTGCAGATTCAAGAAGGGCACATTAGCTCAGTTCCCATTCAACAAATATTATTCACAAACAATTAGAAACTTATATTAAAAAAGAGGGAATATTAAGTCCTACATAATATACTGGCTGATATTAATCTTTCCAGTTATCATGGAAGTTATACACAGTCACAGAGATGGGACAAACAGGTTTTCAAACTCCAGCACACTGAACTGATGTACAATGTTATTTTGCCAAGTATGATCTGGAGGTGTTTGTAAATTCTGGTCCAAAAATCACTGTATTGCATTGGCCAGAAAATAATAAGAAAATGTGATTATCTGAGCAGTACTTTTATTTACTTTTTTCCTTTATGAGAGTTTTGAGGTTATTTTTATTCCTCAAAGAAGAGAAACTGTACTTAAACTTGTACTAGAAACATGTACTAAAATTTGACTTAACAGAATTAAAATTGCTCCACAAATGTATCCAATTAAGGTATGACATTAGCTACACGATCAGAGTATAGGTCTTAGAATTAAAATATAATATCCATTTCAGGCGTGAGATTACACACTCACTGTTCTGTATGTTTGGCCATCTTCTCTCCTTTTTTCCTTTTTATTTTATCTTTTTAATAATTGTTGGAAATTAATGGGATTTTAACTGTGAAACTCAGGTTAGGTTGTTTTCTTGAAATAGCTGTTGGTTCAGCATCTCCTCCACTAACTCAGAATATTCACCTGTTTTGAGGTACTGCAGTGCAAGATCAAGCTCACATCTCTGGGTCTTCCTTGCTACCTTCAGGATACAGAGCATTTCTCATGAATCCAAAGGAGTAAAGCCTTGGAGTCGTTTCCAGAATGTGCTGGAAGATGAATTTGACAGCTTTGAGGGACAGAAACGAGGGAGATTTGAAGGTTTAACTCAAAAACTTCTTTACAGTTAGAGTGACAGAGCACTGGCACAGGCTGCCCAGGGAGGTTGTGGAGTCCCCTTCTCTAGAGATTTTCAAAACCTGCCTGGATGCAGTCCTGAGTAATGTGCTCTAGGCAATCCTGCTTTAGCAGGGGAGTTGGACTAGATGATCTCTAGAGGTCCCTTCCAACTCTGAAAATTCCGTGATTCCATAAAAAAAAAGAAAAAAGAAACAGAGTGGAGAACGTAGGAGGAGGAACAAGCTAAAGTACCTCCCTTGAAGGTACTGAAAACACGATGAAAAATGGGCAAATATAATGACTATAAAGTAAGGAATGTGCAAAAAAGGGGGACGCAAAGATAGACCAAGCACTGAAAATAGAACAGAAAGACTAAAAATGTGCAAGAGAAAACAGAATGGGTTTAAGAGGAGAAGGCTGAAGAAAAGGCAGGAGAAAAACACCAATTTGCAGGTCTAGTAAATCATTTCATAGAATGAATGTCAACCTGTTGCAGACTACTGTGCGAATATACAGGTATGCCATCCAGAAGTTATCTGGTGCTCCAAATAGTGCTAGAAAAATAATAAATAACATCCTCTCCAGAGCATCTTACATGGCAAAGGTACAAGCAAGGACAAATATCAGTTCATCAATGTCTGAACTGAAGCAGAGATGAAGAAGGAGGATTTCTTTTCCTCTGAAGGATCTTTTCCCCAACTTTTTACATTACTAACCTATTCCTGCAAGGCATAACTTTTATCCTTTGCTTACAAAGACTGATACTGCCTCTGGAAAACTCTAGACTGCACAAAATGATAAATTTTCCCACAGTATCTTCCTGTAAGAGAATACCCCTGGACATACCTGCAGAACATTTTGTTCTTCCCCTTAGAAATTGCTTCAGACTTTCTGCAGTATTTAAAAAAATACTGCACAAACTTTAGCTGTGTGAATCTGTCCAAAGTTGGCAGTCTAAGGCATAGCCTTGAAAAAGACTTTTGTATGCAAGTCAAGAGAAAAAATTCTTAAAGTACTCTGCTCTTACAGTGGTCAACACTGGACAGCTGTCAGCAGAAAATACAAAGTCATTCAGTATGAAAATCTGCTGTGACAGAACAAACCCTTTCCCCTTACGCAGATCTCAAGGAATACTTCTATAAGAAGCACTTAGCAGTAACAAAGAAGCTAGGAGAAACATGTTTTTGTCTTGGTTAAGACAAGTGCTTTCCCATTTACGTTAATATCATTCAAAGATATTTGGCACATCACGCATATATATCATCAATGTGGAAATTTATTGATGAGTGTCAACGTTAGCTGAAGATATTCAGCTACCCTACTAGCTCTCTACATGACCCTTGCTCATTCTTAAAGATGCAATATCTGAAAAGCCATATGATGCAAAAATGTCAGTGGATCTTGAGCGTACACTGTTATTCAATTCTATTCTTGACCAATCACCCAAACAGCTCATGTCTAATTTAGAACTTTCAAAATTTATACCAGAATGCCTTCCTATTTTTTTTTGTTTTCTTCTAGTAATCTCTTTCTAGTTATAAAGGCCAAAAGCATGTGTCTAAATTTGTCTATACCCACATCTGCCTCTGTGTGGGACCTAGATCTCTATAGATCCATTAACCTGTCCCACAGTACAAAATAAACATTCCAGTGACTGGATTTATATACTTCCTTTTTCCTACCACTCATCTGGTATGTAACATTTATTATTTGATATTAATGTGAGCTTTACATTCCACCTTGATCAGAAATCTAGTGCATGCTATCTGTGGAAATTTACCACTACTAAAATCTGTTTTAGTAATAAACATTATTTCAGACTGTTAGGTAGTTATATAAATATTCCATAGAAATAAATAGATGCAGGACTCCTGGTTTTACTCAGTTACTCCTGTGGATGTCAGGAGTGACATCGACATAATGAAATTAGTTAACCAGGGCAAAGCTGGTGCAATTTGAAAAGGAATTAGTATTGAGGCGCACCATCCCCTTCTGACATTGCTGCACAATTTGTTAGCCAACACTTTCCCGGGTAACATATATGATGAGGACTACGTGTTTCCCTAAAATGGATTCAACCTGCTCACCTGGCTTATAATAAGAATGAAATGGGAACAGTAGACATTGATCTGCTAATATAATGAAATAAATTTAATGTGATTTTGGAAGGACATCCGGTCATTGTACACAAGATGTATACGCTATCAAGTCTCTGATAACACTAGTGGGAAACTTATGGGACTGGTTTTTTTCCAGCAATCAGGCTGCGTCACTTGCCAGGAAACAATCCTCATCTAATGTCCAGAATATAAGCTGCAGGGAAGACTTTATTTTTCCTCATCTTGCTCTGTTGGTATTGCTAACAGACAGAGTAGCATCTTTGTAAGTACCAAGATTATCTAGAAAAATATCGACCAGCAGAGAAGGACATTAATTTTGGAACAGATTACTTTGAAGTATAATGTAGAATAAAAGTACATATTTTTAGTAAATTATTTCTTTATAAAAATGTTCTTAAAATCTTAAAAATTTTACATTCTTTTCATGTATGGAGTATCATACATTCCATTCCGCAATCAAGATTTTAGATTTGTTACTTCTATGGTATCAGTTGCAGGCTGAATTTCTGGGACAATTCAGTCAAATTGCTTTAGCTGTTGTCAAAAGTGTGGTACAGACTCTTTTGCATTGCCCATATGAAAAATTTCTTATGACCTTTTCTTTAGACTGTTCTGTTCAAACCTGCTCTCATTTAACCAAGTTATGAATCATTAAATGATACTTGAATTTACACATGCCTCATAGAAATTCGCTAGAGAATAGCTACCAAAAAAAATCCTAATGATTCCATTTAAACCACCCAGAAGTGTGGCTAGAGATTGCTGGCACCAGACCAGAGCTTGCATTTGCACCTCTAATTTGCATTAGGTCAGTGGTGTGTCACAACCAGAACTAAAAACTGGCACTTGCCTGATCACATGCCTTCCAGTGGTCGGTCCAGTAGCCTGGAGGAGGAAGCTGCCTTGTCTGAATAGGAAGGATGCATGAACCAGGCTTTGTGTAGGAGAAACAGAATGAGGCAAAGAACTGCAGAGGACTTAGGGGGGAATCGAGTTACTCGACTGAAGGAAAGACACTGAGATTAAGAAGTACAGGGATGACTCTGGGATTGATTAGTTTAGGAGCCAAGAAGATTTGGGCTACTCTCGTAATCTGAGAAAAGAAAAGAACTTCAAACCGCCTGGTCCAAATTTAGAGGGCTTTGAGTCTGTTTTGATGTGAACCAACAAGGCAAGGAAGGAGTTAAGAAAACGGAGCTAGATCTGTTAAGTAGCTAGGATGCATATGGAGGATTAGGGCTGGTAAAGAGATTGGAAATGGAGCTGGTGGGAAATACTGACACAGGCTTAGCAAGCAGGTGGGAGGCACTGGGAAGACAAGTATTGGAAATGGGAGAGAAGACTGGAAGGGACAGATTAGACTATTTAGACACCATGAAATGGAACTGAGAGTTATTTTCCCTCTATAGCAAATTTCCCTCCAAAAATTGGAAGGGCTCCCACAAATTTGATTCCCACCACTCTTCTCCTATCAGCAAAGCTGGGAAGGAAGGTCATCGGCAAATCATAGGATGATGGAATATCCTGAGCTTGAAGGGATCCATGAGGATCAACGAATTCAACTCCTGACTCCATACAGGGCAACCTAAAAGTTAAACCACATATCTGAGAGAGTTGTTGAAACACTTCCTGAACACCAACAGGCTTGGGGTCATGACCGTTTTCCTGGGGAGCTTGTTCCCATGCTTGACCACCCTGTCAGTGAAGAACTTTTTCCTAACATCCAATTCTCTCCTCATGCTGGAGCATGTGAAAAATAATAATTTCTTTAAGTTACTCTGTTAATTCAAATGGCAAAAATGCATGGAATTAACCTAAAGCTATATGTCTTCCAATAAACCATGCTGGTTTCAGCAAGTCACCATCCTTCTGACTTTTCTGTTTTCATTATTAGGTCATAAGAAATTACATCCAGAACAATGCAAAAAGAAAAGCATTAAGACTGCAAAGTTGAGCACTGCAAAGCAAAAAACCATTCCACTGGAATTCCTGCCTCATTCATTGCACGTGACAGATAATGCTGCCTTAATGAACAGCTATTTGATTTTATTTTTTTTTCCTCCTCACTGTTCAATGTGTGGCCCTAGGCTTTATTTACTGCATTCTATGCAAACCATGCTCTGAAGACAGAATTATAAGCTTCCTTGTGGGTTTCTCTATGATGGTCATCACTACAGCATCTGAGTGCTTCATAAACATTAATTTATTTCCAAAATAACCTTCTGAGGTTGTAGAATAAGAGAGAAGATGTAGCCCCTAACAGCACCCACATCATTATTTTCACTGATCGATGCTGAATATAACAATTAGCTTTACTAGATAAGGATCCTAATTTTGCAGGTATAATTGGATACCCAAAGAAAGGAAGTACAAACCAGGGTATGTACGACTGAAGGGCAGGCAGAAGTTCTGTAACAAGAAATATATTAAATGCCCAGAAGTCCAACAATGACAATAAAAATAACTTAAAGGCCTTAAGGGTAAATATACACCCACATTTTTGTTTCAGCTGTCAAATATTAGGTAAATAATCCATTCCCATTACTTGCAGCGTGGGTAACACCAGAAAAAAAATGAAGTTCTACCAGATCAGGGCTCCTATATAGTGAGATTTAAATCTGTTCTCTTAAGCAACTGGGTGATGTTCTAGAGATGCTATACATGGTCAGGACTTGTGAATTTCAGCCAAAAAAGGAGACATTCAACACTTATACAAATCAGGCCCATTACAGCATGTAGGTACACAGTTAACATTTTAGGCATCTGAAGTCCTGATTGACTAACAAAACTTTAGTCTCTTCATTTTGCATCCTGTGGGATTCCACTACACACTGAATACTAAAAAAAATACTGTGAGGCCTTGACATGGATCCTAATTAAAAACTGTTAGCCATCTTCATAAAACGAGTCTGATATCCCTGACTGTAAGGGCGGAAAAAGTTCCAGATAAACCAACTTAGGTTAATCTTGAAGGAGAAAGCACGTGTGTTATGATTACAGACAGAGTCAAGAGGGAGCAAGTTCCTCACCTTTGGGAATAAAGAGTAAAACCACAGTTCACCTGCCAAAGTAATGTGTGAGTGATGATGGATTCCCTACAAGGCAAATAGTGTCACAGCCTGAATACCCAAAAGGATGAGGGTCGAACAAGAGGTCTCAGATGCAGCCAGAGTCTATACTATTAAGGGATTTAAAAGCAGCAGGGCCAAGTTAAAATCAATCTTCCACTTTTAGGGATCAAATGTAGATAATGGATAGTGGGCATAATATGACTACGTTAACTTAATCCCAAGAAAAAATGTGCTGTTAAATACCATACAAACTGCTAGAAACTGAGGAGCAATGCTGCAGACTCAACTAAGCATGAACTATGACACGGCTGCTTGTGTTCCTAATTTAAGACGTGGGCAATAAATAAGAAAACAGCCTGCACTGGTTATGCACTGAATGAGAACTAGTGAATTGAAGCTTTCTGTAGTAAGGGGATGATCAAAATCAACTTTTCAGCTTGTTATCTATTTAATATTTAGGGCTTTAGGCAGCCACCTGGAGCTTGCTAAGCCTTCCAGAGCTAGCTCCCTGGTACACTCCAGCCACGTCTTTACATTTCCTGCCATAGTTGGACCAAAAGGCAGAACATTAGACAGCGTAAGCACTGACCTCAACAAACTTGGTATAATCTGGAACACGTTTTTTACAGGAGCCTAGGTAACACGTTCTGCTCAGTGGACACCAGCATGTTTTTGCAGTAGCCGGGCAAATTTTTAAAAGTGCCTTAAATAATAAGCTTTTACTATTTCCAATCTTCACTTTCCTTCTGGTAAACTGTCAGAATAGGGACGTTCAGAAGTGCTACCCACACAATTCAACCCTCCCACAACTTCTTTATTTGGAGCTATATATTCACACATAGCAAATACGAAGGCGTGAATGCCTTTGGGGGTAAGCAGGACAGCCAATTTTTGTAAGCAATGTTAACCTTGTGTTCCAGGATTTAAGATAACCTTTGAATGCAAAGACTTAGGGGGAAATTTAACATGGGACAGATTAACTCAAATCTACCTAATCTAAAGTTTCCTGCACTTCCTGCAAAGCATTTCCTACTGGCTGTTACCAGATACCAAGATACCAGACGAGCCGGACCTCCAGTCTGACTCAGAATACAGACCTATGCTATATATGATAAAAAACCCCAAGAAACAAGACTTACAGAAGCACCAAAGGAAAAGGCATCAAAATCAGAATCCACTGAAAACATGACTACAAAGAAGGACTTGCACTATAAATGCAGATCTCGTGTTGGCTTGCCGCAGAGGGGAGAATTTCACCTGTAGGTGGTTGGCCTTCTCACTACAATAGTTTCCAATAAAAAGACAGGTGCTAAAGAGTAGATGGAAGAAGATTTACTATTCCCTAACTCGTAACCCATTCATCTGCTCCCTCACTTTCATATATACACATAATATAGACATATATGGAATAAAAAGAGAGAAATCAAAGTACACTCACTCATAAAGACTCACTGTCTTTGGCAGATTAAAAAAATATTTTAGGTACTCCTTCTGCATTCAAAGAACTCCTAATATTGTGCAAATTACTGGGAAGAAAGAATAAATAAACTCATCTAACAGCCTGGTTTAAAGATGTCATGCTGCTTTATTCCTATCATTAAGGGACTTATTTTAGTGTCTTTAACTATTAAGCTTTATCTTTTTTTTCAGTGTCCCCATACTGCCCCTCGACTCACATAGAGACTTACCTATATTATTCTGGGGGGTTATTGCATCTGCTACTGCCTGCCTGGAGGGCTTGCGATATTCTGCGGTAAACTGTTGCTAGGTTTTCCATTATCACTAATCAACAAGATAAATGCAGTCAGAAGGATGGAACATTTCTTCAGTTAAAGCTTTTCCTTTTCAAAAACTATACGAGTGTTTGCTATTCAAATTCTTTGTAGGCCCTACAGTATTGGCATTAATTTACTGGGATTATTACCATCTGAGCAATAATGTTTCGGCCTGGATAAACTTAATTGGTCTTTTTCTTTTCTTTTTGGATCCTTTAAAAGAAAGAATGACAAACATGTAAAACTGACTGGGTTTAAAACTGTGTAGAATAGATTTGAAGCAATAGCAGGGGCATGAAAGGACAGAGGCAGAAGGGACACTTTGATCTTGAAAGGTTTAGAGATACTGCAATTAAAGCACTTCCATGACTGGTGAAGGCTTCATTGGAATGATCACACTGTTCCTTACCTTGGCCCTATTATTATTTTTGCAATTCTTCATTTAACAACAGTCTTTAAAAACAGAACAGATTACTCTAAATATCTTGGTCCTCCAATCTATGGCTCATGCTCTGGTTCTGCCTTTTAGGTTCCTCTTTTTTGTACCTACCTCTGATACCATGTGCTAGTAGGGAGAGGAATGTGATAAATGAGGTCACAAGTTCCCCTGCATAAGAGGCAGAGATTTCAAAGCACTGACAAAGACAATTTAAAAATTATAGGACTCATAATTTAATGATCAAAATCTCTTTGACAGTTAACGATTAATTGCACAGTATACATGCTGCCTGTAGCCAGCCCATGCTCTTGAAGTCCACTGTGTCACCCCTTGGCCCTGAAATCTATCATATCCTACTGGAAATAGTGGGTCCCCTTTCAATTTATAAAGATGAAATAAACCCACTGTAATTTCTGCATCTTTTGTTATTCCTTATTGAAATGTTCATTACTGAAGAAGAAACATGTGAGTAAAAAAAAAAGGACGATACAGTCCTTCTCTTTTCCCATCCACATCCACTTTGTTCCCATGCTCGCAGCTGGCCTCAGTAGCTGCAAATGGTACTTTGTGACAAGTACCTTACATCTACCACCCAGCCATTCTGGTAGAGGACACAGTTCATGTCTCCTAATAAAAAACAAAGTTCTCCATATTTTCCCTACCCTGCACTCACCCTACAGATGTCCAGCAATAGTCCCACAGTCTAGTATTAGTTCAGGTCTCTGAATGCTATTACAACAGTAGAAGCACTGGCAAAAAGCTGGTTCTAGGTGCTGAGGAAGTAAAAATGCCTATGCCCACACAAGCTCTTCCACTGTTGCTAGAAGAGACAAGCAAACACAAGATTGGAGAAGGGCGTCATGGGAAAGCTGGAAATTCTCTTTATAAGTGTAACCCCTGAAGTGGCATAAATGTCACACCTTTTGGGGAACAGGTTGTTTTTAACCCCTAGATCTGCAATGCCACCTGAAATAATTAAACCTGACATTTCTAGGGTTAAAACGTCAAGAAGGAGAAAGAGCTGAGAAAGGAAATTCCCCAGCTTCTTAGTAATGAAAAGCTGAGGGTATACCTTCTGTGGTTGTCTGTGAGATGCTTTCACATCCGTGTGTCAAGGGTTTTTCAAACTGACAACTTGCAAATTTGAAATACAAAAATGCCCAAAGCGATATTTTAGTGGCTCAGGGAAACTCTTGTACGGGAAAAAGAATTCTAAAGTGAAACGTCTCTAGAAATCACACAGGGCCTGACCACGATACTCTAATTATGCTAATTGCTTCAATGCCCTTGCTTTATTTATGCTGAGCAGCTAAGATAAATAAAGGAAAATTGCTTTGGATCTAACTGTATTCATATCAGAATGCAAACTAGCCTGTGTTTGTTATGTGATTGCTGATCTGTTTACACTAAATTCTGCAGGTAATTGCAGTTTTGATTGCACATTTATTTCTAGCTGCACAGGTCCCAGGACTAGGTCTGTCTGTTTTTATAATTAAACCGTTTTATAATATCTAAACTCACTAAAGAGCAAAATGATGCTTTAAGAATTTACATATTTTATGCATTAAAGATAATACTTTGGTGCTCAGTGACGAAGAGGAAAAAATCTGTTTATTACTGAAAAATGGACAGCATGTTCTGGATTTGAAGAAATTTGAGACATCTGTTCCAAGGCCTGTTCACTGAGCGGGACAGATGTCCTCCGCATCCCCGTGTTCTGTTATACAACACCTACTTTTTGAAATTTCAGTAGGAACTTTCATACAAGTAAAACATGTTAACAGAACAAGACTTGGGCTTTGGTGATTAACCACAGATCCTAAGTAAGTGTCAGCATCTGAGTGCAGTTTTGGAAGTGGAAGTCTTTCCCCAGGAAGATTTGGGAGCAAATGCAACACTTTGCGGGTGGGGTATCAGAGTCTCACGGCAAACTGCCAATAGTCTCTGAACATCCCTCAAAAAGAAACAGTATTATTCCCAGTTTGCAGCAGAGGATAGTGAGGTGCAGAAATTTGACTTGTCCACGGGCCACACAAGAAATTTTTGTCAAAGATGGGTATGAAAAGGATGGTCTAAATCCGTATCTTTTGCCTCAAGCACAAAATTATTATTATTACTTATACATCACTATAAATGTGTATGGCATATTGCAGACAGATAAAGTGACAGGTACTGCAGACTTGACACTCTCAATTATAAAACCATCCTTCTGTCCTTGGTGATGAATTTGAGGTGAAGAAGCTTTCCATTTTTGTTCCAACATATTTAGCACCTTCTGAAACCTTAATTTGAACTTCAGCTGTGGTTATTTCTTCCTTTCCACCTCCCTCAACACATAGGCACCAAATCTAATCTTTTCTTCCCTCTGTCTTTGAGAAATGCCCATTACTATAACATTATAGAGGAAAACTCCCTAATCTCAGTATTACAAATTTAGAGCAATGTCATCTCTGTATGGCTGCTTCATCCATCACCAATTCCAAAATCAGTAATCCAGTCTGTCTCTCTTAATGGAAGACTTAATATCAGCCTATGCAGACTAGTTTGGCAAACCTCTTAGCTAGTTTATACTGCAGCAGTACACCACATTAAGGTGTGCATCAACAGGCTGCTTGTACCTTGTCTGCACTAAGTATAAAACACTCAAGGCCAAAGGAGTTAAACCTCTGAAGAAGTGCACAGTAGCACATAAAACTTGGTAGTGCCACAGCATCATAACACATTTCTATTACAATAAAGCTTGCAATTTTACCAATTTACAAAACAACATAAGAGCTGCTTCTACCTGAGAAAAAGATACTTACTGCATGACAAAATATAACTGCCAACAAAACTAGTGTAAAGAAAATGAGGTAAGGTTTATAAAACCCCTTCCTCAAATATTGGTCAGTGAGTAGCTTCCCGTTCTCTGTTTTGAAGCTTCTGAGCATGAACTGAACACACTTTCCCCACTCCTCCTTGTTGCTGTTCATTATTCCAAGAAGATATGTCATTCTTTCAACAGTGCTTTGTCAATTCTAATCACCATTTATGAAGATGTAGTATTAAATATTGAAGTTTCCAGTCCAACCTGACACTAGAAAAACAGTCCCAAGTTGCTGTTAGGACTTCACCCATATCCAAACATTTTGGGTGTAGAAGCAATTTTTAAATTGCCACTTTTTCTTCAGCACTTAACTCTTCCACTCTGTCAGCACAGAATACCTTTCCCTATCTGTGTTTGATTTTTCCTTCCCTATAAACTGTATCAGACAGTTTGTGGAATTAACAACAGAGTGCTTGATCAGTACCACCCATGCCTTGAAAACTCTTAGTTTTTTCTCTGTTAAAATCAAAAATATGAGATGTGGGAGATTATTAATTCTCAGCTGTTTTGTTGGGGTTTTTTCCTTGAAAGCCTGGAGATATTTTTTATTGCTTGGTTGGCAAAAAGAAGTGACCCAGTGCTATCGGATGCTGCTTATAGCTCTCTTGTGTGGAAAAACCATTATGAAAAGAAAACCAGAAAATGGACATGAATCGACTGCTTTTGACTAAAAGGAATCTTTACTGTTAAAAGAAATGGGATTTTACCGTTTTCCATTTTAAGCAAAACTCTTTTTTTCCCACTTGAAATTGAGCAGTCACTAAGCTCCTCCTTCAATTCTTGCTTCCACAAGTGGCACTGACTGCTAAAATCAGAATGTGAATGAAAGTTTGTGGCAACAGGCAACTCCCAGTGGCACACAGCAACTGGCAAGATCAGGCCCCTGGTTACGAGGAACTGGCATGCCATTTAAAACTCTAATTTTACAATAAATATTTTTGTTATAGAAACTTCTCTCCTAAAAAGTTTTATCCACAGAGGATTTACTCATTTTTTCTTTCCATTCCAGCTTCTAATATTTAAAAAGAACACCCATCCAAGGTTCCAGAAATAGTTGGCAAATAAATAATAAAAAAACCCACTTTAAAAGAACATTAAAAAAATAACTGATTTCTGTTCAAAAGAAGTTTGTGTACAGACACTGCCATACAAAACCGAAACTTTTCAGCTCACAGATCACAGACACAAATCCACAAAAACAATTACTACATCCCTATACACTCACAGCCTGTATCCATATTCTAAAGGAGAAAAGACCACATATTTATTTCAGAAGGGACTTACATCTGAGTCTAATCTTTTCTTTTTAAATCACCTGAAGCATCATGTCTCTCAACATACCCCTTAACAGACAAAGCTCTTCATGAACTTTCCCCAACTGAAATAATGAAACGATGTCTTCATTTGGTATCTGCAGATAGCTCATCTATTTCCTTAACTATAAGGTACAAGAAGCTGTCACAATTTAATGAGTTGTTTTTATACATCTTAATTATACAATCTACACTGAGCAGTGCTCTAACAGAGAGGGATCCAAATACTGCCTGCAGATATTGCAGTTCTGCCTTATGGTCATCTCCAACTTTTCTGCAGCCCCAGCATAGTATAAAGCTTGTACAGGATCAAAGTTCTCTTTAAGTTTGAAGTTGTTTAGGTCCGGAGGATTTGTTCAGGTTCTCATCTATGTAAATATAATGTTTCAATCCTGTTATTATAAAGATCATTTTTGCTTAATGCACAAACTGTTTATTTCCATTTCAGCTACCAGTTCTACTGCCCTCTTCTGTATAGAATAAACTTGCACATCTGCATAATTAATTATTACTCTGTTTTATGCGGCATATTAGTCTTAATAGTATTACACAGTGGCAGACAATATTATCTAGCTCAGATGGAGGAGGCTGGTATTTCTGGATTCCATCCCACATGCTCTGTGGAATCTAACATCTTTTTCCGTGTTAGACTGATATTTAACAATCGCATAAATACAGACCCTACAGGAAGATCCCTCTGAACATACAAAGACAAGCTGGGAAAAGAATAATTTCCTAAAGACTCAGATGGAAGAGGGAAATCTCTGAGATTCCATTTTGTCTTTAATTTTATTACCACTGCCAACACTGGAATTGCTTTAAAATTGTAACCAAGGCTAGGTTGTGAGAAAACTCACTGTATTGGACCAGGTTTATCTGAAGAGAGCGGTATTTTAGATATACTTTTTAATCTGTACATGATGCAAATGAATTATTTTTATCAATCGACCACATCCTGTTCTCCAACAACCAGAGTGAAAGGCTCTGGCCAGATGAATTACACAGATGCTACAAAAGAGAAACATTTCCTCATCTACATATATGCAAAGATAATTTTTACAGCTTGTCCACGGAATATACCGTACCCTCCCCTTCATAGCAGAAAGGCGTAATGTGGGCTGCTTTTTGACTGTCCAAGATAACTGAGGACCCCATACTCATCACTTCCCCAAGCAATAAATATTAGCTCTCGTAGCAAGGTTAAACAAGGTAGAGGTGAGTTGAATTATGCAAAACTGTACTTACATTCCTAACATACTGCCTCGACATTGCAACATATGGGCAGTCTTACGGCAGAGTCTGCACCAGTGGAAATAACTCTTTTGTACATGGGTCCTGAGTTTGGTAGGGCTTGAAAACCTGCCTTTAAAGATAGATATATGCCAGATATTTCACTCGCATTCTGAGATGGCAGCACTGTTGAATCAATTTCTTTGGATTCAGTGACAGACAAAAATGAGCACAAAGAAGAAAAATTTCATAAATTCTGTCAGTTTCCTCAGTTAGGCTATCTGGCTTTCAGTTCTGATACTACCAGATGTCTCCGATACCACTGAGGACTACACACATCAGCCTCGAGATTTCCTACCGCCCTCTATTGGAGTAGGACAATATTTTGGTTCCCTGATCAGTTCTTCTGAATTAAGACTGACTATGTGGTAATTGTACCTGTCACAATTATCCCACTTACAGACACATAAACCTGTCTTCTCTCATATTAAAAGATGATGTTTCATTTTGTCACATTTTGATTTTGATTCTTTTAAGTTAAAAGATGGTTAATACAGAAATTCTACACTTTCTTCTGATATGGAAGAGTCTGCCTAAGTATGTTAGTCTTTAAGTATTTACTGAATCCTTTCAAAGTGCTTTACACAGTATGCACGACTTACTAGTCATGGGCAGACACCACTACTAGTAAAGAAGAAAATTTTTGTCAGCTACTAACCATCCCATGATGAAAATTCTGAATGCACAGAATTAGTTTTTATGCAACTGCCTTATTGCCTAATAATCCCAAAGTGTGCATTAAGAAAACCTCACAGAAAGGTAATGAGAATATTGCTATAAAGTGAGTTCTGATGGAGGAAGCTAAGCCAGGTGGGAGGGGGGAAGTTCTCAATGACTGGGAAAGCTCAGTGAGAGTTTCATCTTCAAAGTGCAGTGTCACAAGAAATCAGAAAGAGTCAAAACTGGAAGAGGTGTGAGCAGACAGGGTATGGGTAAGAAGGAGGACTTTAAAAGCCTGATAAAAACTCTGAATGAAGGTGATGTCACACTACTTCTTGAACTAAAAAATTAGCCTGGGCTTTATTCTCTCCACTCCCTTTGATTCAAGAATGCTGGAAGTATGACTTAGAGCCAAAATTCAAATGCTTATTATATTATCTTTGTTTTATAGCTGGAAGGTGTAGGATATAGTTCATAACAAGAAACTGTACTGAGCAGCAGAGGACTATCTTAGTGTCTTATTTGCTCTTGATGTGATATTATAGTATCCATTATAACTAACTGTCCAGAACAATTTGCTTAATTCATTTAAACTAAATTCTGACCAGGAACCCAGACATGAAAGTTACTAAATTACCAAGGCACTAAAATGAAGCTGTTTCCTATACTACATTAGTAGAATGCTTTAATATATATTCAGTATCCAGTGACTTGATTTTTCTTGATCTCATTGCTGCTACCCTGTACTTTAAACCTCTGGAGAATTCAATCCAACGATCCACCATGACTAACAAGCTGTTTAATTCACCAACGGTTTCCTTCATTATTTTACAGTTGCAGCCTGGGAAAAGTGAGTGTATGTACTGACAAGACTATTATAAGGACTACTGTAATAATACCATACTATTTCCAACTCCTTACTTAGAAGGAATTAAAAATCCGTAAAAGAAATGCATGCTTTTCATTTGAAAAAAACGTAGCAAAGGCTGTGCAAACTAAAGTTTGTTTGAAAATAAGAACAAGGTTTTCACATAAAAAAAAAGACTGTGCAGATATTATTTTTTCTTCTTTATTGTGTATAAAAGACTTAGAGATAGTGCAAGTTTTTCTACTGATAATTCTTGCTGAAGACCTACAGCACCTTCAAATGTAACCTGGGCGTAAGTGAGAGAAAATCATTTATACCTGATAGTTATGAAAGGTCATGAGTGAAGAAATAAATTCTAGATCTCATAGGTCTAGCCTTAGGGAAGGGAGACAGAGGGCACATTAGTGCTATGATCTGTGTAGGTTTCTTTACATGAATGTGAGTATGTATGCACGTATACAAAAATACACAAAACCTTATTAAACAACAATAAGAATTCACGCGTTCATTTCTTTTCTCATGTATGTATCTTTCCTATTCTCTCCCCACCTAATCTCCTTTTTGGTCCACAATGTCCTGCATTATCCCAATTCACTTGTGTTAGATTCCTTATTTCCACAGTTTCAAAGGCTGTCTTACTGTCAAATAACAAACTATGCTTCCTAAATTCCAAACTGAGAAGCAAAAATAATTCTTAAATACTAGATCTAACAGCATGCAAAGGAAACTGATACTTTAGCCCAAGAACTGCACCTGCAAAGCCTCCTGCACAGTAGGTCATAAGTAAAATGAATTTAATAGTCTGATCCCCACCTCATTTGTGAGCAGCAGGATAGGGCCAATTATGCTCTTATGACACTGTAATTGACCTAGTGTGGGGAATCTTGGACAATTCAAACCAGAGTTACCACTTTGTATCAATGGGTACCCATCATGTCACATTGCTTCATAAAAAAGCACCATGTGAAGATGTAGTACAAAAGAAGATGCCCGAATCTGCAGCCCTTACACTTGCCTAAACAGCAAGCACATTTGCATCCCAACCAGTTTCAGAATAACAAAATTCAGTTAAATGCATGTTCTCATTCTAAGTAACCACAAGGCCATGTTGAATGGGGCTTTGAGCAACCTGGTCTAGCGGAAGATGTCCCTGCCCATGGCAGGGGGTTGGAACTATATGATCTTTCCAACCTAAACCATTCTATGATTCCATGACTCTATGACACTCGGCTACAGTCATTCTTACTAATGGGGATGTGCCTATTTGACTGCAGCAAAACAGACTATGAACTTCACCTGCACTATTTCAAATAAGGGACTCTGCAAGGAAAACTAATAAAAAACTATAGGAAACTGATCCTAGGGCTAACAGATTTTTAACAATATTTAACAATAGCTGAACAACAACTAACAGCACATCACACTAATTTCTCTTGAAAATCTCCTTTAGAAACTATTTAGTTTGCTACCCCCTTATAGATTTATCGCAGGACTATGTGACATCGGATGCTTGATTTTGGGCACAGAGTTCATGAGTGTGCAGGCAGCACTGTTTGTGTATTTGTACATGTTTAGCACTAAATTGTATTTTTTATTTCCATCTATGAGATAAAGCCTTCTTTGTTACAGAGCTGAAAATGTCTAAGCTTTCTGGAGAGGATGTGTTTACTGTAAATTAATCCACTAAGAAAGTTAGGCAGGGCAGACCATTTTAGGAAATGTAAACTTAAAGAAAAATAACATCAGCAAGTCAAGAGCCAACTGTTTCTATTTTGATTTATTCAGTCTCTCAGAGCTGCTGCTTCTATAGGGAACAATATGCAAGGCATTGGAAATTCAGAAGGCACCTCTTTTGTGTACCATAAAAATGTGCTGCTAACCTACAATACCCTCATAGAAATACAATTCAATAAGGAACTCAGTTGGGAAGATGCCTCAATAGAACGACATGAAAAAATGGTCAATACAAGAATGATTTAGTTTACCTTACAAGGAATTTTGATGCTGGAAATAAATAGGGCTTTGAAACTTGTAAAATAAAAATCAAGATAAACACAGGCCCGTATTTTTAATTCTCACACATATTTAATGTGACTTTTTAGCAGATCATTGCCTCTGAATCATCACTTCTATCAAGCCTATCACTTGAGAAATGTTACAGCACTTAGCCCTCAGGGCAAAGATAAGTCTTCACCATTGTCACATATAGTACACATATTGAGCCATATTATGCTGAATGGGAATACAGTACACTGCAGAAACAGTACTGATTCTTGCAGAATATCCTGAGATACTTATCAAGCTGTTAAAGGAGACATCAGTCTTTTGTCTGTATTGCCCTTGACACATTCTGAAGGAAAGTATCTGGAAATTCTTTGTTTGTTGAAGAACCCTCAGATCCCTTAGGTCTAATGTAGGTTAAGTGCCCCACAGATCTCTCAAGAATGGAAAAGCACCTTGAAAACCACTATCTGAACTTGCCAGAAACAAATAAATCACAAATAAGAAAATAAGACCTAACACCTGTAATGAAATGTAAGCCTGAAAATCGCATGCATCCTAAAAGAGGAACAACTAAGTATTGACATCCAGGGTATCAAAAACAGTCATCTCAACATAACAGAACCAGAACCAAACTCCAAAAACCTTCCCCAAACAACTGCTACTAGCAGAGGTTAAATGAATGATGGGAAACTTATCACATTAGCATTTGATTATCATTGCATATATTTTCAAGGATAAATAATTATCTGCCTGCATTCAGGATTTGCTTATTGATTAACACACAACAGCACAGCAAACATCCTGTATGACAACATTCTATTTTTTTTTCCCTTTCACTTATTGCTTGCATTAACACCTGCCATTTACCTACTCTGCAACTGTTACACAATTATCCTTGCAATATTTTGGAGGGAGAAGTTGGAGACAAGAAAACAAATAGAAATTTATCACGTGACTCAAAGGTTTTTTTTTTCATTTTGTGTATTTTCATTTTGTATCAGAACAGGATTATCCACTTAAAATTTTAATAAGCATGAGAGCTACAAATGTCCCTTTTGTTGCTTTTGTTTGTTTTCTACCTCATAAATGCCATAGCAGCCAACAAAACTTTCACAACATATCATGAAAAAATAGTTTTCCTTTCATATTTTTCCACAGGCAAGTGGAAAAGTTACAGAAAAATTCCTGGCTTTCCTGTCTCAACAGAAACTTACAGAATAAAGAAAATGAAAAAGAAAAGCTCAACCTCTTTTTTAGATTATACAAAATAAAACATCGACAGAAACCGAAACTGACTTCTGGCCTCCAAAACACATTTGTGCTTTCTGTTAGAAATCGCTTTCATCAGATCTTAAGAGTTCAGAAATACATTGTCACATGCATCTGCTCCATCTATTGTGTTGGAAGGAGTAGCAGGTGAGACGACAGCACAGAAGCACAGGAGGCTGCCAAGTGCTGTGCCCTCTACCTGTTTGCCAGTCCAGCCAGGAAGATGGAGAGCAGCTGTGGCACATGGCCGACCGGCACTGAAGCAGTGGCTTTCATGACTGGCCACCTCCCCACCACCGCAGCCTGTTTGAGGTTGTGTGGTCAGGGTCGGGGTTGCAGGAGGTGCCTAACACTGCGCCACTGCCCCATGGCAACAGTGGCCCATGTTCCAAGAACAGGATGCAGGGTGATTTTTGTCCACTGCATACACCTCTGCAGGTCTTAGGTTGTGAATTATCTACATCACTTGAATTTCAAAGGCAGTTAAACTTCCATGTACGATTGCTGATGCAGATTATGAAAAAATGTGTATGTGTTTACACGATATTTCAGTTCTCGGCTTCCCGGGGTAACGTGATCAATATGCCATTAGGGGAGTGCAGAAAAACAGACCATAGACAAAGCACAAGGGAAAAGGCTGGTACAGTTGGCCAAAGAAAAGAGCTTCGTGTTAAAAGAAACAAACTAAAAAAGACTTCAGGATAGTATAGCGCACATAGCACCCTACTCCCTGAGCAGGTCTAACTTGCACAATGGCTACTTAGAAGCAAGGTCACTTAAATTACTCCAAATCTTGGAAAAAATATTTATTTTATATGAAGGGGAATTTAGGATGCTTGAAAACTATTATTTCGTAACACTGTCTTGATATAGAAACAACACAGGGAGAAAGGCATTGTGTGAACGTTCTCACAATCAGTCTGTTTCTCCATCTCAGTTCTGAGGTGAAACAACCTGTAATTTCACTCCTAAGACTCTACTAACTGGAGTCAAACAGTAATTCTGGGTTGTATCGAATTGTAAAGGGAGACTGTAATGCAGATAAATATCCAAAGGGATTAGCTAGGACCACCAAACTCATTTCACTTGTGACCTATTCAGATTTGAAGTTAGTCTCTTATCATTACTATTTTATTAGAATGAACCATTCTTAAACAATTTATCCAGAGTGTTCCCTGAAGCATGCATTCAATCAATTCCAGACATGCACCTTTTTTCTAGACCTTTTTCTTCCCTTCTTACAAACACATTTTGATCTATCACTACAGAAAAATAGATTTTCACATTAGGCCACCTGAAAATCCAAAATATGCCTTCCATGCGTTGACAACTAGTAAAAGATACCATAGTAAAATTCACAGTCACTTTAGGAACAGCTTATTAGGACATCTAAATATTAGCTGACTATATCTAAACCACTTGCATATTTTAAAGCTGTCCATGAACTAGGTTCAAGTTTCCACTCATTGTCCCTCCCTTTTCCGGGCTCAGTCAGCTGATAGAAGTCAATGACTGCTGACAGCTCTTTCTTTGCTGTGTGATATCAGTACCCTCTGGGCAAGGTCAAGTAATATTATATTACTTGCAAAAATTCCATCCCAGATTTAGATTTTTGTAAATAAAACTGTGGAAAACCACTTCTCTAACAGTGCAGAGTCACTGAATGCTATGTAATCATCACAGAAAAGGCAAGGCCAAGGTCATGGGCACCAACTTGTGTTTTGACAAAATAATGCTGAGAATTCACTGATGTCCATCTAAAGGTTTCAGCCAGTTCACTCAAGTGAAACAGAAGGTACAGAGAATTAGTAGTCCATTTACTGTGCATTCATCCATGTATTATAAATCAGAAGCCAAAAGCATCAACTCTCTCCAAAGTCCTTGCTAGTATCACAGTTCTTTCTGTTGAAAACAGCTAATCTAGCTTGCATGAAAGTTTGTTACAAAACTTTTAAAACTTATTTATAAAAGAATCTTCTCAGCATATATTTGAAAAAGCAGATGATGATAACAGCAGGGGCAGTATGAACTCTTCTGTAGATCCAACATTGGAGAGAGAACACTATTTGTTGTTCTATAATGTGAACTGCCCAAATTACCTGCTTTCTATAAACGCAATTGTGAAGATAGCATTTTCACATAGCTGGGCAACCTCTACAAAAGCAGAAGGAATGACTGGCATGTAGAACTTCATTTACAATGTTCATTTCCTGTTCATTATGGCAAGTAAATTACACAAGGTTGGCAACTACTGAAGAACACTTCTATGAACAGGTTCCCTATACAGCCAACAGGAGACATATCATAGGGTTCAAAGTGCACAGTTGCATGTAAGTGCCTAAAAGAGAACGTTACCAATATTTTATTACCAAGGATCTTTTCTCATCAATCTCATTCAGTATTTCAGCTTCCCTATTGATTATATGGCAGTTTTTAAATGGCCAGAGACTGAATCCAATCAAACCTGTTGAAAGAAGCAAAAGCGATCAAACTAATGAGCGCATATTATGTTATTTACAACACAAATAATTTGGTTCCTGGGGCCTTCCTCAAATAAAGCAGTGGGCTGAAATAACCAATGATTAAATTAAGTGGAAAGCCGCACACTGAATCTGAAGGCCTGGATTCACAATACAAAGATTCGGAACACAAAGTATTCTGAAGTCAAAAGAGTATTTCTTCTCATTTCTGTACACAGACATGAACAGACAAGAGTTATATCGCTGTCTCTAGCAATAAGTATAAATAAATATTTTTATTTATATGACTACTACTATGCCAGGAATATAACTATTTTATCCATCACATCTGTTTGAATATCCTTATATCTTCTGTAGCCAGAAGTGTCATAAAAAATCTCTGCTGTCAGCTTAAAAAAATACTTTGGAAAAGCTGAGGAGGTCAACAGTTTTTGGTTCTACTCCGCTTCTTACACGCTCAAGTGATGTCATCAACATGACAAAGCCCTTCATACTGAATGAAGGACCTCCTGGTTTGATCCCACTCTCAACATGAAGACACAATCACAACACTCACAGCGCTTACAGATCATCAGCATAAAATACAGAGTATATGGAATTTAAAAGGATGCAGAGTGTTTTTGAATGAAAATCCTCTTTTTAGTTTTGAAAGGATACTGACAGATTTCTGTAATTAAAAAGACAAAAAAAGCAAGCAACAAAAAAAATAAAAAATATCCAAACCCATAAGAAGAGAAGCCTGTAGAAACACAAGCCCTAACTTCTCAACCCTGACTACTAGAAGGAAGAGGTATCTACTCACCTACTAAACACAAGAAAATTCATTGTGAAGTTAGTCCAAAGTCCAAGCTGTCCTAGCTCTGGCCTGTTAGGATAAGAAAAAAGACCAACAGACATGCTGGGAGTAGGTGGATGGAAAAGATGGATTGAGATTTATGTCTTTGAAAGTTCAGGTAAACACCTGAATTTAAATCCTGATTCAATGGCTGTAGCAACAGTTTTGTTGCTGACTTCATTAGGATTTCATGCCTAGAACAGGAAGTTTATTTAATTTTAACTTTTGAACACAACAGTAATCAAACCAGTAAAAAGATCCTCTTCTAAGGAAAGCTCAGGCTATTCTTTTGCTTTTCTAGATTTGCATACATCTTCATAATTTATGTTGGGGCTTCAGGAATGCTGTGAAAGTTATATCATAGGTAGGTTGGTGTCCTTCATTTTTATCCTAAAATATTGATATGCTTGAGCACTCTATCACAATCCAGTGAGCTCCTCTGAGAGTAACAGAATTAGATCACCAACAAAATTCCCATTCAGTGGGCTTGTTCTTGTCCTGACCTCCTTGGAACAGTAAGCCTACTCTAAAATTATTTGCCCTTTTCAGGAGAACAAGAAAGCCGGCGTGTAAATTCTGAGTTTTACAATTCTTTTGATTCATTGTACTTGGAAATTAAACATTTCTCAGCCCATCAGGCCTTACACAGTCCCATTCTACCTCCTTTCCATCTCCCTCTCTTGTAATCAGGGAGAGAGTGCTTGGTCACTATTTCACCCTTAGCTATCAAACAAAGTTGTTCAGGCCCTAGCCTTTTGGTACTTTCTTATAACCAAACACATCAGGAGTCATCTAATATCTCATGACCATAAAAACAGAACTTATTTTATTTAGCAAATAAGTCCAACTAGGTTATTTAATGAAGCAAGCTTGTTGTAAATGTTAACATAGTTTGGCAGGATTTTCTTGCCTGGTGTTGCCATGCAGTTTAAAACAGATGGCAAAGCTAAGCATAAAAATCTCCCTTTTACAGCAGAACCAATAACAATACTGTTCATATTATAGGCCAGAAGGCTTAATGGAAACTTCAGTAAAATTTTCCACGATAAACCAAGTGCTGAAATAGAAAATCAGTTCAGCCTCATTTTTCTGCCCTATGGGAAGAAAGATTTGTTGTTACTTATGAAAAGAGAAAGGTATATGGGAAAATGCGCAGACTGCTTAGCATAATTAAATATTTTTTCCTAATATTTAATAAACAGTGGTTGCTTCCAATGTAACCTCAAGACACTTTGCCACTGCCCTCAAATATAAGTATTTTTGACCTTATAGAGACACTTATTTTTCTTAATTTCTCTCCTTTTGACTCATTTAGTTGATATATCGGCCTTTGATTCATAACAGGAGAAGCTTTACAGGATATCTGAGAAAGGTGTCATGACAGGTGATGTGACAGAGTCCCTTAGAGCAATACTACACTAGAAACATAAAGAATGATTCTACAGAGACTGAAGTGTGATGCTGGTCCTACAGCAGAAGGCATTGTGGTTTCACTCCAGGTGAACTACAGGTCTGAGCGCTGTTTGTCTTTAGGCTGATCTAAATTCTCTCTAGCTGCCAGGCTGACTTTTTCCATTGGCTTCACCTCAATGACAGCAAATGGCAAGCCCTAAGTAGAGCTGTCCTATAGGGAGGCAAAGACACTGTGGCCCACAGTAAAGAGACTTGCAAATACTGTGATTGGAATGTGAGGAACGTCTATTTTTTCACTGAGAAATTTGATATGATATTTGATGTTAAACCTGAATATTAAATAATGTATATATTTGCAAATAATTTGTATATGACCACAAACTCTCTGTCTCAATGGTAGGATTGGGATACGCTCGGGATACAATTGCAATACAGTTTTGTAGTTCTGCCTAAATGGTGATTGCACTCTAGGGGAAATGGATCAAACAGATACGTGAAAGATGATGACCCTAATTGTGTGAAAGATCTGAAGGCTGTTCACAGGACTAGAAAGATGGAAGGAGCAGGAAAAAGGGAGAAGCCAACTGAGAAAATGAAAAGGAAATTTTGATACAAAACCCCAAAGTAGATGGGAGTTGTCAGGTTTAGTAGCGGTTGGGTGGTATCTAGGGAAAGCTAGAATATGTCAGGGGTAACAAGTGCTAGTACTGGAAGTCCTAATTTGAAACTATCCGGAGATCACAATTTCTGCTTGCTGCTGGTTTGTCCGTACAAAGATCCAACAGAGGTATGAGTAAGACAGATGTTCCTGTGGTAACCAGCACAGCCTTTAGCAATATTTCTGTCATGCATCTGAGAATACAATATTCAGCTTGGGCAGTGGAAATAGAGGAAAGGAAGTCTGCAGGTGTGAACATTACAAACAAATGGGATGTAACTTAATTATATGCTGTAGCATTAAGTTGCCAGATTCATATATTATTATTTTCTATTTCTAGTGTCTGAGTTTGTGTTCAGGAGGGAAAGGTTTTATCAGGATAATAAAACAAAACAGGATGAGTGACAAAAGCAGAATGTTTAAAAGAAGACACATTATTGGTGTTTGCTGGACACAGAAGGTCATCGATAGGGAAGGAGGTTGCAAAACTGAACCGGACAACTGCAGGCTTGTAAAATTGCAAAGAAACAACATTTAATATGGTTCAAGCACACTGCCAGCATGGGAAAAAACAGTTTGGTACAACATGAACTGAAACAGCAACTCAGATGAAGAGGAAAGCTTAAAAGGTCCTGTTACCACCTGGAACGCAATAAAAAGGGACAGAAATGTCTGTTTCCTCTTTGACAAGAAATAGAACTGCAATGTAATGACAGGAGAAAACGGGAGGATCCACTGAGAATTTAATACCATCAAAGGACCGAAAATGTTAAGGAAGTTTGTGTGCCTCATCAGCTGCAAAAGTACAGACACCAAATCCTAAGCTTTATTTGCCTTCTCTTCAACCCACTGTCATTTTAATCCTCATGAAAGATAGCAATCTCAACATCTTTCTCTGTTTGCTGTTGCACGAGTATTTATTTACTAGGGGCACTGGGGGAAAACAAATCACAGAGAACAAATGGCTTTATGCTCTCTCACATCCCAACCGACATGATGTTTGAAAATATTGGCTTGTGCACCACAGTCCTACAATTTTGAGTAAACTGTTGTGTTATTATAGTAGAGTGGTGTCCCAAGAAATAACATAGGGCCTAATGGAGTCCTTAAAAGTCTCCAATGCTTCAGAAAGATGTACGAGTTATCTCCTTTTCAAGGAGCTGGTGGTAATTCTTGCTTTTAGGAGAATTAATAACAAGCTACATAAATAAAAATAATACCTGAAGAAGAAAGATGATGTTTATATTAGCACGGCATATTGCAGGTACTGTAGAATGCATTTATAGTTACGAATAAACGGTTTCAAAATTACATGAAAGACATACACACAAAAGGATTTAAACAAAGTCCTATACTGTCATTGACAGAATATAGTTAGAATTACAGTAGCCTTTCACACCCCTCTTCTGTAATTAACAATGAATGAAAACCTCACTATGGTAAGATATTTTCTGCAGAAAATGTAATTTTCTCCTGTGCTTTTTCCTTGGCTATTTAAATGGAACAATTCAGGTGCAGACCATTACTGGAGGTCAAGACTGAATCAGAATTTATTTTGATGCATGTTCAGCTATCGATGTTCAGTACAAAAACGTATTAAATAATACCTTCAGATGAAAAAAAGACTGCAGATTTTGCTTTGACTTAGTTGGGGACTTTATTCTGTTAAAGTGTATTGGCTAGCTCTCCTGAACTACAGCCCAAGCATTTTTAAATTTAATTTTATTAATTTATTAATTTATTTTTACTTAATTTTTAACCCACCCACCAAAATGCCATTTGTGTGATAACAGCATGTTCAGGGATTCCTAAGGGATATGGAAATTAATCCCACTTCTGTGAAAAGACCTTTTAATAACTCATATGTTATTTTACCTTCTGAGTTGTCAGTGGGCTTTCCTCCAGCATTTTCTAAGGAAATGTCCTTGCAGTTTGAAAGGGGAGGTGGGGGGGGGGCGGGGCACAGTAAAAAAAAAAGGAATAAGAATCTAAGAGTTTGGGTTTTTCATGTAATTTTGAGTTGGTTATACAAGGCCACCTGTTTTTTAAGCAGCCTTTAAAATGATGGTCCAAGAAACAGTGTAAGACCTTTTAAGACATTCTGCAGTGTTTGTCTGTGCCCATATACAGGGTTTGTTGTAGCCACCAGCATTTCATTTGCACTTCTGAATACAGCTTTCCAGCACAGTAAGATTCCAACTGCTGCAAATCCTCATGTTTCCACCTTCCTCCCTTGCTCTTTTCATATGCACATATGTCGCTGACAATTTCTCCTCTTTCCCTTTTTTTCCTTACATCCTTTTTTTCAATAGCGCGCATGGATCAATAAGACATCATGGCACTGTATGGAGCCTGAGTGATTTCTCATACAATGGCTGCTGTGACCATGTTTCAATGGGAATTGCAAATCCTCTTGTAAGAAGGAGCTGAAGATATTTTCAGTCACTGAGCCATCGCTACAAGGGCACTGAACCTCAGAAAAGGCCCGGAAACCTGAGCTGCCGTGGAGCTTGAAAGGAACTGCTGCAGCCACGACACTTGATGGATCTCAGCCTTGATTACAAGAGCAGACTACTACCACCATGATTGATGAAATCCTGCTTCAGAGAGGAGATGAGGAAACAATGAAAGCCCTGGCTACTGTGCTGGGGGCAGGAGGGACGGAGGGAACCAAGGCAGAAGGGAAGTAGTCAGGAACCTGATCTAATGGCAGGGAAGCACATAGGTTTACGGGAGGTGAGAAGAAAAATTTTTTTAGCCGTCAATTTTCTAATAGGTATAAAATAAGAATTATATGAACTACAGTCATCAGTTTATAGAGAAATCTATTACTCTTTGGGATCAAAAAGTGAGCACCAGTCGTGAATAATGGTTTCAGCCTGTGGCTTTGAGCATTAAAGCCCATTTTTCAACCAGCAGGGCAGTAGTTTTCCACTATCACCTCAACTACAGTTTGTGTTCAGTGTGCCAGTGACTCTCTCTCGTTCCATCTTATGCTCTCTTCTTTCTTACCTAGCTATATACAGTCTTATCATTTAAAATTTCAAAGATGTTACTGTCTGCACTCTCTCTCATTGAGCACATTTAAAATAGTATTTTTAACCAGTGTCTTTTTCACAAGCATAGCCAAGATTATCTCTGAAGCCAATGAAGATTGTTACCATTACTATAAACCAGAGAGAGAACAGGTTAATGTTTCAATTTTTAAATACAGATTTTCTTATTTGTGGTTCAGCCTTCCTATGTTGTTCCTAATTAGCAGGGGGCATGTTCTGGTCCATATGAAATTGAGATTTAGTTTTAGTTTAATTTTCTGTGAACACAAAGGGTATAGGTGCCTAATGCAGTACCTTTCACTTCTGGAGGCTTAGACAGGAATTTGGTTTAGATCACAAGTGAAATAATTTAGTGGTCTCATCTTCATTTTTAGCAAAAACTGTTCTCATTACAAAACCACTCTGTACTAACTTCTCATACATCACAGCTTTCTCCTAGAGGAAAACCAGTGCTGGATTAGAGTTCTGGGGGTCAGAAGTGAGTTGCATTTTCAGGGCCTGTGTAAAGAAGCTGGCTTAGGATTGGTACCTGTTTGAATCATGTTTAACGGTGATGAATGATATACATCTCTCAACTATATCAGCTACAAAATTCAAATTAACTCAAAAACTATACTGCAAACACAAAAGCACATACAACAAGATAATGCAAACAGATACGTGGCACGTGACATGCGAATACCATAACTCCCAGAAAAAAAACCAATAGAACTTATGAACTTGCACTTCTGTAAGAGATACGCTGACTAATTTAAAGTACAACCCCAACCCACAAACCACAATACCACCCACAAACAGTCAGGGTATGTATGATCCTTATGTCATCTTTTACGCTGACTAAAAGGACAGCATGCAAAACATATCAATGTACAGTCACTACCTAAAAGTGGAACTGCTCTAGCTTCCATTACCCCCCTTGTTAGCTAGAATCCAACGTTGTAAAGAATCCAGACCAACATATCATAAAACCTTTGGTTTATAAACTCTTTAATTGATTTTGTGCAGCATGAGTACCATTCACTGATTGGAGGAAAACAATGTATTTGATATGGGACCCAGTGACTACTAAAAGCTGGATTGTAGCTTAGGATGAATGCTGAGCACTTGTACTACAACACAGACAGTATCTGGCTAAACATAACATAATGATAACAGTTATTGCTCAGGCAAAATCATTGCTTTCACTCCTTAAAGTAATTTGAGATTTGTTTCTTGAAATAAATACAACACAAGATAGCAATCTCAGTTAAAAACTATATGCTGAGATAATTTCGGTTTCCAAAGACAAAATTTCTTTTTCTAGCAACAAAACAGCCCCTCTAACTTGCTCATTCAAATTTGCTTCAGGCTGAAGTTTAGTATGAAAGTCCCCATCTTCTGAACATATTATAAATTTTACAAAATTTCATTGAAATTAGATTTCCTTAGTGTTAGTCACCCTCATGAAAAACAGGAATTACATCCCCTGTTATGAACTGCTTTTCACATAAAGGGAAACCTTTAACCATAGAACGGCCCAAACTACCTCCCTTGTACATAATTGAATTACATACATGCATGTGTTTTCAGAAAACATAGGGAGAAAAAACAAGGCAGATTTGTTTGTATTCTCCCTTCCGCTGAGCTGAACACTAAATTAACACATCAGAGTCACAAAGCTGTGCCCTTGAACTGTCCACTAAGGAGAAAACAGGACAATTTTGGGAGAAGGGGAAGGGAGGACTTGACGTTCAAATGCAGAGAGGCGCTGCAAATATCTTAACAACAGGAAACTGCAACTTTCATCCTCTGTGCTCTGTGATAAAGATAATGTACTGCAAATTAGAGATTTTGCACAGTGACAGAGTTGCATGTTACTGCAAGCAGAATACTGTCATTATTACCAAAAGTGCACTTGGAAGCTGGGCTACATTACACGTAGTATTAAAAGACACATACCGAACATGACTGTTTTCTTCTCGAAGAATGTACCCAGTATGCTGACAGAATACTACAGTGTTCTACTTTGAGCAGCATTAAGACTGCAAGTATGAAAAGTTAGTGCAATTTGCTTGATGTGTAGAAAACCTGAAAATTTGCATAAGCTCCAGGGGTAGTTTTAGGCACACCTGGAGATGGAAAGAACTTTATCAGGGGATAGCGAAAGCAATCAATGCTTGTCGTCAAATCAGTTGCAAAATGTTCTTTGGGTCCCAGTAGTCCCCTACAGCACAGCCCTTAACAGGGTGGTTGAACAAACTGTTTAGTTCACCAATCTCCAAGAGACAGGGACAAAAACTTCCCCTAATTTCAGTGGTCACTGAAAGGGAAGGCACTTGTTAGGGGCTACCCTACTGTGCAGGGAGAAGTACGCAGATGTATGGAAGGAAAACAGACATGAAAACTTTCTGAAATGTACACTTTCTGAATGGGAAGCTAATTTTTAATTATGAAAGAGTTATTCTTCGACTGATATAACTTATTTAAGAATATTTCCACACAAACCGCGTATCCTGAACATTACAAATACAATAGATCAAGGTTAAGGGACAGTGTAATTCTAACAAATTTAGTGACAGGTTAAGATCAAGGGATGTCTTGACATTCTCCTCAGAAAGGTCAATCTAGCAGGTCTGCGATGTAAAAATGAAGACTCTGCCATCATTGCCATGGCAAAAGGTCAGACACAAGCTGATTGGTGATAGAATTATCAAATTAACCAATCGATGTGTGTGAGTAATAGATGTAAGCAATCCTGAGGGAGAGCCACAGGGCAAATGCCAGCTCATCAATAACACATTGCCTAGGAAAAGAAGATCCTCTCTTCAATCCATGTCCTTTACATTAGCAGTGGTATCAAGGAATTAAAAGAAAAATCGAAAGCAACAGCTTTAAATATGCTTCCAGACTGTATACAGCATTCAGATACCTTTCCGAAACAACTTCCATCACACGCTGTGGCAAATAAGAGCATGCTAACAATCTAAAGAAAGGAGGCACCAAGAAATCCTATTCTAAATAGGTATATTCAAAGACTTAAGGATTTTTATACATGTGACACTAGTATAGACTTTATTAGGAACATTGGTTTACCTGTGGCAGTCACAGATACATAAATCTCAGGTTTGATTGCATGGCAACTTCTGCATGTTAAAATGCAAAACAGATCACAGGTATGCTTGTACTGAGGATTTTATACATAGGGTGTAGCAAGTGTACGAAGAATGTTTTGGCTGCAAGTAATATTTTAATACATATTATATATCCCTTTGTGTATCTGATTGTTACTGTGCCAGTTCCTATGTGGTTCAAAGGGTTAATCCCTGCAGGAGCTCTCTGCAAGTCCACAGGAAGGCAGACAATGCCTTTACCCAGGGGAAGAGGGCTTCAGGTAGGCAAAACCGAGACAAAGAACCAACCCAGTAGATAAAAATCTGAGTTCTTGAGCTGAAGGGACAGGCATCGACATCAGGAAAGCAGACTGAACCCCATCCCTAGATAAATGGTTATCTAAGATGAGTGGGACTGTCTAAACTTGGATAAGAATGTTAGGGTAGGTTAAGTGCATAAAAGCTGCTTCATTATTATAAACTTTTTCCATTTCTTCAATCACTGTATTTCTAAGGATAAATAAACTAGGATGATTTCAAGACCCTCACCCGCTAGTGGTATTTCCCAAAGGGAGATGCACACTTGAAGCTGTAAAAATCACCATAGCACTGCTATGGGATCCCAGGAGAGCAGCTCAGGGCACACACCTGGGGGTCTGTGCTGTGAGAGCTCCTCTCCACAATGAAAACAAGGCAGCAACCTGATCCCTGCCGGGTATGCTCAACCGAGATACAGGAAAGGTCAAAGGTACACCTGATCCTGCACATGGATGGGCCAGAGGCAGGATGTCAAATGTGACAAAGCCCCTGTTCATGTCAGCAACAACAACTCCATGGGAGGCAACAGTAGTATCATGTTGACTGTTTCAGGATTCCTCATTCCTTCCAGTGTCATCCATGCTTCAGAGAAAGGCAAGCGCAGTGATCTTTGCACAGTAAACCAGAGCTGGGTTTACCACCCACTACTTAGCCACCACCTTCAAAAATTGCCTAGAAAGGACCATTTGCTTGCAAGTCTTCTGCCCAATTATCCCATGTCATTATACCTGTCCTTGCACACTGCTTTCAGTCACTACCATTCAGGTGTTGTTCCTACTTCTCTGTACATAGTTCTGGTTCTGAGAATCTTAATTTAGCTCCAGTGATGCATCTATTATCATGGCAATATGATATTGCTATTATCACAGTAGGAATGGTAATATGGTAGCACTCAGAGTAAGAACCCATTCTGCCATCAAAAAGCACGCGTTACTCCTATTACTGTTAATGGGAGCTGTGCACGTGTATCAATGGCAGAACAGGTCCCTAAGTGAGCACAATTACAACCCCTACTGTGAAATCCTCTGAATGCTATTTTCACATTGCTTTTATTATAGATGTACATAACACTATAAAAAAATTCTAACTCATTTGAATAGGATACCCATTTGAATATGAGCTAGTTTCTGTAAAATTTAAATTGCATTCCTTTTAAAAGAAACCTTTCTGATATTTTAGATGCTTAATTTTCCCTAATGTATTGTTTAAAATGCAGTTAATATTCTTCCCTCAAAAAGCATAAAAAGCACGAAAAGCATAGAAGCATCTTAGACCGTGTGTTTATCTGTAAGAGGTGCAGAGTTTTTGTCAATGGACTAACAGCCTGGGCTACAGGAGGAATGAATAAGCGTTGTGCCACTGAATACAATAGAGTTCTATTGATTCACTTTCCTTGAAGATCTAGCCCTGTATCACCTTCTCAATCTGCAACAGTATGGTTGATAATGCCACTTTTTAAACTCTTGAATATTTTTATAATTATTGTTTTACAATTTGTCTGATTTTGCTTAATGAATACTAGAATTCGGATCTATAATTTTAGTAGTTCCTTAGATATCTAAAAACCTGACAAGACTACAGTAATGGCCTGCAGGAGTGTTGATTGCTGGTCTGTCCAGTTACAGCAGCTCTCACTAGTAGTTTTACATTGCAGTAATTCTAGTCAATCATAAAAAGTTATGCCTAGGTCTGCCAGAAAACAGAATGACAAATACTTATTTGTCAGTGTTCCCAATTTGGTTGAGGAACTGATCTTCACAGGGACCTCAACTTACTGCTGATACACAAGTAATATAAAGCAGTACTTAAAAACTGAATATAAAAATGAGCAGATTAAGACAAAAATGACCTCCTATAACTTTAACATGACATGCTATATAAAAACATTCAAAGGTTTTTCATGTAGTAATTCACTAATAATCCTATTTAAAACAATCTAAGCTTCCGTTTACTAGAAGTTGATGGAATGACTTATTTTGGATTGTGCTGCTGTACCATTTACAGGCTGTGAGTTCATATACAGCCTCTGCTATTTTATCAGTATTAAAAATGACATGACAACGCAATAAGATCTGGTTTCTGATGCTGTAAGTAAGCTGTCACCCTTCCCTCAAACCCTAGGGAAATATGGAATATCTAACCACCTCTGAACAAGCTCACGGTTCTAGATTAATGAACAGCATTAACAAGGCACTGATGTGAGGAAATACATCCCACTTACAATGTCACTGCTTACTACTCAACAGACCTAGGAGAAAAATTAACAGAGAGAAAGCTAATAGGCAGAAAAAGTCAAACCATTTTCTTCTCTTTTCCTAAAAACAATTTCAAGCCTATAAACATACTTAATAAATTTCCTCACAAATAAAATGCCAAAATCCTATCATTATTTAATACTATAAAATATAGAAACTACGAAAAATTCATAAAAAACCCTCTACATTTAATGGAATGTTGTTTACCTGTATGTGGAACAAGTGTACACAAGGTAAGTCATTGTCTTTGGCAACGAGTGGACACAAAATCTATAATACCTTATTACTCTGTCTTTGTTTTATCGAAAGATAACTTTTTTTTCTTGGAAAATGGGACTGTATGAATACAGTAAAACCAGGACAATGTTGCATCCTCCTACAGAAGCGAAGTCTTTTGATGAACTGAATGTAATTCTAATTAGAACTCCTATTCTGCAACATTCTACTATACGGTTTCTAAAATATACGGAGAGCACTGAATTTGCACAGATGAAAAATCAATAAAAAACAGATCAACAATGCTGACAGACTGAATAGGATTTGCACGTTCTGTTTGAATCTCTGACTCAAAATCGTATGGCAAAACAAGCATGATTTAGTAGGACTGCAGTGCTGAAACAGTATAATCATCCACCCCTATTCTGAACCTAGCCAATTTATAATACCTTCTTGGGGTTACTTTTCTAAGCTTGAAATTGTAGCATTTTCTTGTGTGCCACATCCCAAAGCAAAATACTATTTTAACTCAATCACTGCCAAACCAGAAAGTGAAAAATCGTGACTTATATTCAACTGTGACTGTTGTCGCTGCAGAGAAATACAATACAACAATGATGTTAATACAAACTACAGTACTCCCCGATGGAACACTTCATGAAATACAGTATTTTCCCAATTGCAGCACTGTAAACACTATTAACGTTCAGAATTTGGGCTGGTTTTTCTCTGTTTGCCACATTTTTCCCCCTGTAAAGTTGTTTCAAAAGCACAGTCATCGACTACCAACTCCCACAGCTTTCACTGTCAGCCAGTATGGTTCTATCAGCAAGCCTCTTCCTACTCCAGAGAGTATGTTTAAGGAGTTGCTATTTGATATAAGCTAGCTTTGAAGTTGTGGAACACTAGCCATGTAAAATCAAACAAACAAAAACTTACGGATATGTTGAATAGATTATTTGTGTTCAATAGGAAAAAATGTATTAATTCCAGCCTACCTATTTTAAAGAGATCAAACAACCATGAGAAAAAGCCAACCAAAGCTTTTCTTGATGCTAAATGTAATCTGTATCAAAGCTGAATTTACATAGCAGATATACAGCAGTTGTAAATAAATGGGCAACATGATACTGATGGGTAAAATTAAGCGAGTTGCACTAAATTAGGTATTTATTTCTCTGAAGATCAAGCTGAAAAACTAAGTTGTATTTTCAATGTTAGTATGCTGAACGTGTAAGATGAAGGCAGACAAAGTTAAAAACCTAGATGCTATTAAACATCAATGGGATTTCATCATCAAACTTCCTTGGCATCCTCTGAAAATTGTAATGGAAGAAACACAGAGAGCCAAACGCTAGTGACAGTCACATCTTGCAGCTTTTAGCAGAGAATTTTGTCTGCGTATTTCCATATAGCGCATCCCAGTAGGAGTGGTCTGTAGAATGAAACAGGCGGTGCTGAGGATCTTGTATTTATGCTAACAGCATTTCAGAGGGCTTTACTTCACACCAGATCTAGTCTGGTGCTGTGGACTGAATAATAGCCATTAGCAGCTGGAGTGCATTAGGTGGCACTCCAGGAACTTGTATGGTTTTGTTTCATCCAAAAGGAATCTAGTTCAAGTGCTTCAAGACTGCTCCACGATGAGACGCAAAACCTGGTACATGGGGATGATGAGCATCATCCCCAGGATGCATGATTCAGGATTGCACCCCTAATCTGAAGTAAAACACTGATGTAGATTCCCTGTCAGGCAACTGCACAGATATAGGTACCTCTATGAATATTGAAATTTTTCAGAAAAGTCTTCCCCAGCAGAGACAAAATTATGCTAGGTTTGACCTAATATCCCATGTAACTTTAAACAGTATTTAGATGTCTGCAGTTAGAAGAAACCACTTGCATATACTAGTTTTAAGATTCCGAATCTAGCATGATTTCCTGCAAACAAATATCGTAATTTTTCAAAATGAGGTTTGACCCTATTTGTGATACATTTCTACGTGACTTTTTTTTCCCCAAGCAGCAATTAGGCTCTGTCTCTTGGCAAATTTTGTCTATTAAGTAGAAGGGGTGAAGTTCATTTTATATTCTTCCTTTTAGAGTTCATTGTACTCTCTAATTATATTAGCTTACTACCAGTATAAAAATATTGTCATATGTGCTTCTAAAATCCAGAGTTTCCCTTGTCTTTCATTATTTTCAGTTGTTTTTATTGAACCTTTAGATATGGCATTACAAAGTAAATAGATAAATTCATAAACGAAGCATGACAGCATAACTATGTGATAATAATGGGTGATAGCATCTTGTTGTTTACCTCACTGAGCCATTGTGAGGATTAATTAGTTAATGGTCATAAAGCAGAGTGCACATGCAAAACACTTTACAACTACTAGATAATATTACATGTGATATACAGAGCAATACCACTACTGCATATGGCATAAAGTGGGAGCACTCAATCATTATATTAACCTGAGTCTTTCAGGTAGTAGAATCTGACAGAGGGAAATAATGGTTGACTGCTTCACAAGTATCATTAAACCTTTCAGACAGTTATTCTCTTTGCGTGTATACATTCAAGCCTGTAGGTAATAGACACCAAGTACCACTAGTGATCTAAGATAAAACTGCAAAAACATTTCCCTAATTCATCACAATAATGTTGATAACTTGGATGATAGGAGTGTTTATTAGCTTCCTGGTACATTTATCTGTTACCGTACTGAGATTCTGGAACAAAGTGGGAACAATGGCCGGAGATGTAATATTGAAGCTTAGGTAAAAGTTGGTTCCAGAAATGAATATGGGTAAGGCTTTACTAGAAAGTCGTGGCCTCCTCAGCCCCCTGACACTCCGCTAAGAGCAGTAAGTTGATGTTATGTAAGATACAACAGTGTCAATTGGTTTTTTGGGCGATGACTAGAGCAGAGCCATTTGATAGTCCATACTCATGCAGCACCTAGCACTATATTCATGATTATGATTCTCAGTGCCCCAATTATAATAATACAGTAATAGCAGACATAAACTGTGTATAATCCAAGCATACACTTCTGAATATGAGTTCCACCTTTTTCTGAGTATCAGTAAGGTGAGGGGAAATATTCAGGTCTTGTCTTTGTTTCTGATGCTATTATTGAATGTTACACTCTGAAAAACTATTCGTGGAGACAAGGTCTTTGCTGTGAGCTGAAGGAGTTGTTAAAAACCTTTCTAAGAAATCTCAAAATTAGATAAAATAATAAAAACTGAGTTTTAATTTTCATTACATATACACATTTGAAATTAGAGCTTGCTGCTCATGTGGTTTCTGTCCTTTCAGTGAAGGAGACTGGGATGGAGTGGAAATGAAAATTGTGAAGTTGGATGAAATTCTCTTTGAGTTTTGAATTTTTCAATTACTCCAGAACTTCAGTGGAAATATAGGAGAAGGAAAAATTACTTACAAGTTCCAATGAGGCACTATGAATGGAACTGTTAAGTCATTTTTGAATGCAGTCCCTGATGCTAAATTTAGACCACTTTAAAATGGGTAAATGATATTTCAACTATAGCTCAATGAAATACAAGAATTTCCCCAGTGACACAGACGTCCTTCACAAGGTTTATACCTCAGGAACTCCACTGATCCCAATGAAATGTCTGTCTGCTAATTTTGAGTCTGAAGATAATCCAAGGAGATAATAAAAAGCTGGTGAAAGAGTGAATGTGCTTCCGTTATACAGGGATCCATAATGAAGATACAAGATTTCTTGTCACAGTGATTCATTAAGTTGTTTAGGCACAGATTTGTTAAGAGTCTGGGATGATTTCAGATCTGATGAACACAGGTGCAAATCAGTTGACAAGAATTCTAACACAATAAACTTAGTGAATTCAACTATATTATATTTCTTGGTGATCGCTATACTATTATTAATCAAGTTCCTTATCTTGAAATTATTGTTGCCCTATCTAGAATAAAGATAATAAGGGATTTCCTAACACTTTACAGGTTAAGTTTCCCAAGACAATTCTTTCTAAAATACTAGACGTTCATCACTAAGATCCAGATTAAAGAAGATAAAAAAAATGGATTTTACAGATGTTAATTGAAAAGAATCAAAATAAAGTGAGCAACTATGGATGTGATGGTGGCTCCAGTCTAGTCAGTGGCAGAACTCCTACTGATTTCAATGGGATCTGAATTTAATCCCAAAGGATGAAGGCTATCTAGGTGATAAACTGTGTTCATTTGTTATATTTTTCCTTTCTGCCCATATTAGTATTACGTAAACATTTCTAAGCAAACCACTCATAACACTTTTCCAAAAGTCTGTACCATAAAAGCAACTGAGCTAATGCATATAACAAATCCATACTCTTCCCTGACTTTTTCCTTAAATCTGTTCAGCACTGAGTTACCTGCAAATCCAGGTACAACATACTACAATCATATCAGCTCCTATATACTGTGACAGCAATATCTCCAAAGGCTTGAGAATTTTGGTAGAACTCATCCCATCCCTCAAATTTAAACATGTACACACAGAAATACTGTCTGTGTAGGACTGCAACCCCAGACCTGAAATGAAGCCACCTGATGCATAACTGATTTGCATCCCTAGCAGGTAGATACTGTTTACCCGATTCCTTTAAAAAATGCCGTGTTGTTATAGGTATATTCTATTTCTCAAAAAATGTATGACCAGAGGTATAAATATATTTCAGAAGCCAGTTTGTTTATTTGTGCAGTCTTCAATATGTGAACTTTAATTTCTGCTTGATAAGACCAGCTGTATGTACCTCACTAGAAAATTTCCACTAAATATCCAACTGCAGTAATGTGGATTTGTAGTTGGTACTTCACCCACTTTGCAAATTCAGCCCTTACACAGCCATGTTCATTGCTTTGGTACCTATGTAAGCCATAGAACTCATATTATAAAATCTCTGAGAAAAGCTTGTAAAAACAAAAGCAAAATAAAACTCTATTTCCATATCACCTTGTCTCCAATTCCCAACTCTCATTTCTGGTGAACTAATTTTCTCTTTTACTCTGTCTTCTGCAAATACATTTGAAGAATCCTTTATTGTTTGCTGATATATTCCACAATGCAACATTCAGTATTTCTTTTAGCTCCTCTAAGTATCCTTTTAACTTGCTTCTGCTTAGCCTCATAGATCTCCCAGTCCTCTCCTAAACAGACTGCTTACATTTCTTTAGAAGCCTTCAGTTTCTTGCTCATGGTAATCTCTGTGTTGCTATTCCCCACTTAACTAGATTGGCCTCAGTGGCTTTCTATGATTTCTTAAGGCTTCTGCCATTCCGCCTGCACTGTTATTAATAAATATGTGACCTTGCTTGTAAATATACTAACGTTGCTCTCTGCTTTATAGTCAGATAGGGCACTGGAACTTTTAAACACAGATTCAGATTTATGAGAGATGCATTAGTATATGCAAACCCTTTGGCAGGTAAGTAGTAACATGCATATGGATGGAGCAATGTGACAGTTTAACCGTTAGCTCCAACAGTTCAAAATCAGGGCCATCTTCAAGAAACAAAGGAAGGGGGAGCGAACGGCAGTGACACGTTTGTTCTAAAACTAACTCTGCCTACCACGGCATCCTAACGATTTACAAAGTCACTCCTGAGGTATGTTAGCATCAGATTGACTAAATTCCTCCACAAAATGGAACAAAGGTGGATCACACCCTTTTAGTCTGCAACAGGATTTTGAAACTTATTCCACACCCCTGGAGCAGCCTTTGCAAATTGCATGGATATGGTTGTTCTGCATCTGCAACTGAAGCAGAACTCCACCAATACAGGTTATTTCATATTCACAGTTGCATACCGCAGGTCACAAGCATGAAAATAAATTATAATTAAATGACTATGTCTTTTACACCACGCAAAGGCTTCTAGTGTATTTTGATAGACAGAAAATTAAGACAAAGAGACCTTTTGATCTTTAGTTATTATTTCCCCACTGTGATTTTTTTCTTAAAGTCATTCTAATTGTATTTAAAAACTCCCCCAAAACAGAAAAAAAATTTGAACTATACTTAGATAAATTACGGAAATACCTTCCAGTGAATGATCTAATTAATTATTCCTTTGGGGCTATATTCTTTGCATTTTTGTCTTCTCTTTGAGAGGTGAAAAAAAGTGGAAATAAATACTAGACTCTTAACAGACTAAATTCAGCAAATGGATACGGGCCAGGAAACAAAAATCCCATTTGTGCAGCGTGTATTTGTAGCCACTTACATTTTGTGCATCTGTAACCTTATATGATCAGCATTGAAAAGCTTCTGCTTAATACCAAACAAATGCTGCAATTCCCCTTCCCCATCTTCTCCTTAAAACTTTGAAAGATACTTTATATGTAAGATTTGAGACACGGTGGCAAAAGTTAGGAAACAAGAAAGATACACATTTCACCCTGTAATGTCATGTGTTGCTATACTTTAAACAGCTTTGCAGGGATTGGATGGAATACAATTTGTCATCATTTGTTCACAAGCATGCTGCTTATACTGTGTACTATTTTTATTCTTGTTCACCATTTACCTAATTATTTCTATCCTTATTAGACCCCTGCTGAAGGCAGCAAGGCAGTTCTAGCTAAGGAAGTCCCGTAGCTTAACTTAATCCTATTATCTCCAGATAAACAGGGATGCATAGGGCTCTAGATGGCCAAATTTAGCCGTACTCTGCTTTACCCATGAGGAAAAAGACTGTTCTTCATCCCTATGCCTGATGTAATTAAGATCTGGAAATATGCCCATTCCAATCCTTATCCAGTATAAGCATCACTGTCAATGTTGAGAAATGAACTGCAGTTATGATGCAAAGAGTTGACACTTTAGTGACATTTACTGATGTGTTAGGCCTTTACAGTGGCTTGGCTCTATGTGGTTTATGTCTTCAGGAATTTAAAATGCCTGCCTAAAAATCTAATAAGGGGAAAGGGAATACAATAAGAGAAAAAAATTGATAATATTGACAAGCAAAGACTTTATTAACTCCATAGTATTTGGATAGGTATAGATTGTCATTAAATTCTTGCAATATACACTATTTTACGCAATTACAGAAAATGAAATGAATAGTAAAAAAGGATCAATAACAGAAGTAAAGCAGTTACTGAAAAAGAGCTTCTCTCCACTGACTCCAGTAATGTAATAAACCCCACAGTGTTTGTACCTGCACAGAAACACAAAAAATACACCAAATACTGACTGGTACTGGATAGCTGAAAAGAAAAAAAGAGCAAAGTCTGATAATGTGAGATTGCTCAATATTGTGAACTACGATCTCCATGCCACGGTTTGACTTTAAAATATACTTCAGTCATGCCCTTTTCTTCAAATGCACACCTGCACTCTACCTGTTCCTCCCTCTGTATCCAAATTACTAGCACACTAAATATTCCCTTTTGTAGAGAAACCGGCAAATAGCTAGATATATTGATAATTAAAGCAATGAGCATTTTTTTGTATACAGGCCTGTCAATTTACTTCAATCCTGCCCTATAACTCTCTGGCTATGGCAATCCTAGCCTTTTCTAAAGAGAACATGTTAACCGTACTGACTGGTTTCAGGATTGAGAGGAGATTTTATTATATAATGAAGTGTCTACTAGACTGGGACAACCACACTAATATTCTCCAGTAACCTAAATCAGATTTTAACCCCAGTCTCCAGAGGTGAACGCTTTGTGCAGTTCTAATAATACAAATGTTTAAATTTGTAATCAGACTCCTGTGTAGGACTGGCTGTTTTATTTACCATGAGCTTAGCTGAAAGGTTCCTAGGGACTGAAGATAGTTGGGTTGTAATCCTGTCATTTGGTGACTTAATATTTTTATATTATCATGATATTAGCATAATTCTGACCTCTATTTTGCAGCATTTTATGTCTTTCAAGCACTACTTTTGATGCTGTACCCGTAGCGTATAGCATCAACAAATATTCACATCATTCCCTATTTTACTGAACATTTGGTGTGAAGTATTAAGTCTGATTTAATGTTATTAGTGCCTCAGAATAGTGCAAAATACATGAATGTAGGCATTCATCTCTCCGTTTACCATAACACTGCCATAAAATGTTAGTAAATGGGTGATAAACATTTCTTCTCCCTTTTCCTTTTTAATTCTTCCTGCTGGATGATCTGCCTCGACCCATAGGGCTTGTAAACTGATGCCAACTCACCCATGTAGATCAATCATCAGGGTTTTTCTACTTGCCCAAGCTGCAAGTGAGCAACTGAGGTTGGCTCAGCTGCAATCCCTCATTAAAACTAGTCTCAAAGTAACCTCAAGCTTCAGGTGGTGTAGCGTTTGGATTCAAATCCGAATATTTTTTGACACCAAAGAATCAATACAAAAAATAGACAATCTATGGCAAAACCAGAAGTTTTTCCCTTTTTTGCTAAAGGAAATATGAGAAATAGAAACACTGCCATATGTTGCTTGACACTCAGCATCTTTGCAAGCAAATACTTTAACTTTTGATTGTGAATCTGTAAGAAAGATGATTACGCTAATGATGACACGCCTTTTTCTTTTAAAGAACTGTGTTACTTAAGATCTTCCTTTTGCAAAGGACCAAACTGGCAGCCCTAGAAGCTAAAGCCCTCAATTTTTACACAGAGATAGCATGTTTTTCCTCACAGGTTGGCTACCTAATGTGTTGCAACTCTGCATGCAATATTGCTTCATTCTGATTTTTCAGCTCCTAATATTTGTAATATGAGTCAAGAAAAGGCCAACCTAAAGATATTTATGGTGATTGCTTCATGATATGGACACCTGCCAACAAATAAGTTCATTTCTTCAACCATTTCTAACTTATGTGAGATCAATATCCAGGCTCTCTAGCAATAACCTTGCATCTATAATTGATATTGTTTATTGGCCCGTGGTGCTGTGTGCAATAAAAGGACTGAGAAAGGGCTGGGAGAATAAATATTCACCTCGAGAAAAAGTCTCCTGGAAATGTATCAATAAAGAAACAACATATGATGTAACTTCCAATCCAAACATATGATGTACTGGTCTAAGAACATAAAATGAGAAAAAAAAAAAAATTATGGACAGGCTAATTTCCAAGTACAAGAGTAATCAAGGCTGTTCTAATGAATAGCCTATATACGTGGTCCTGAGAAGAGACTGCCCTGAATGGGTTGCATGTTCCACGGGAACACATGCCAAGGAGCAGCAACAGAAAGGAACTTAGAACAGTTTCCACAGCAAATAGGTGAAACAACATTTAATGACTTTTTGCAAGTATGAAGGAATTAACAGAAAGGAGAAGAGAGATAACTGGGCAATATCTAAGTATGCATGGAATTTGGGTTGCAGTGTGGCAATGTTCACACAGATGACATCACGTAAAAATACCTCAGTTTGTGCCATAAAATGCCGCATTGATTAAATAATCTATGGACAATGAGGATGAAAAGGCAAAAGACATCGTATGCAACTCTGAAGTATACCGAGAGCTAGGATCTTGGAAATAAGTTGTTCAGGGTGGTAGATTAATATTTATTTGCTTTCTCTTCTTCTTCTTCTTCTAATCATAACTCTCTACTTAATTGGCCTAGTTAATTTATGAAATCAACTCTAGATCAGAGAAATTGACAAGCAGTCATTGAGGAAAGGATATTACAGTTTAAAAGCATGAAGGATAGCAGTATAAATGATATATATACTGCTATTAAGCGACACACCATAAAGCGAATTACAATGAGCATAGATTGAATGTACTCTAATATGTCAAAAATAATTTTATGTAACATACAAACTTCATGTTTCGTGGTCATTCTTAGTAACATGGCTCTACCCTTCTTCCCTCATTTTCTGGTCTAAATCCATTTTAAGTATATGCTTTTTAGGGAACGAATTTGTACTTCAGTTTAAGCATCAATATCTTTTTGATATAAATACACATCAGCACAAACCTTTCTAACTCACCAAATCATTGCATATGCATTTTGCAACATTCGGCTTCCTAAAATATAGTGAAGAGAGGCATCAAAAAGCCAGTCCTTTTTGTGGAGTCTTTCTATTCACGGCACTTTCTGCCCCTTTGTCACTAACACCCAGCTACACAACAGTTAGAGAAAAAAAAAGTTTTGATGAGCATGCAACTCACAGAGAATATAAAGAGAACACAATAACATAATCATAAGTCACTTTGAAGTTCTCTGATTTAGGAGAATACATTTTTTCTCCTAAGAAACAAGGCCTATGTTATTGTTCTCTTTGTCTGTATAGCTGCCTCACCATAACACTGAACTTACCTATTTAAACCAAATTTGAGAAAAGGGCAGATGTCTCAGAGATATTAAGCTCCAATGAGTTTCATGAAATAAGTGCCTGCGAACAGAAGAATGATCTAAATTCTGAAAGAAAAGCTCAAAAAGCAAAGAAAGCTCAATTTTGGACGCTAGAGTCTCCAGAGAGTACATGGGAGTAGGCCATACATTTATTAGACTTCATTAGCTTCATTGCTCCTGGAATTATTTATTTCCTTAACAATGTTTATTTTTTTTCTCAGTAGCAGCTTATCAGTAAATAATTTCTATACCTAAATGTACTTCTTTCTTAGAAATATATTTTGCTGACAAGCAAAATCTTCTGTCTCAAACACTAACTTGTGAAGCTCCAGACTTAGCTAATCTTGTGAATGTTTCTTCATGCAGTATCTCCTAATTTTCAAGACACTTGATGATAACAGACACTAAGAAATGTATGAATATGAAAAATATAACATTTTACATTCTATCTGTGAAAACAGCATAGAACTGCTTTTGAATCTGACACTGATTAATAGCTTTCTTTAAAAACTCTCTTTGAATAATCAAATAGCATTTTGGCTCTGCTGGATTGAAAAAGCTATTTGTACCATTGAGAAATTCCTTTCTAATGAGCCTTTTAATTCTTATAGGGAGTTCTATTGCTGTTATCAATGTAACCAAAATCAATTTTGGTATGTTTTCAAATTATCATTGTAATAAATAAGACTGTTGGGTCTCCATAGGCGCAGTCCTGCAGTACACTAGCATCACTAGGTGCTGTTCTTGTGTGAACCCAAAAGGACAGCCCTTAATGAGTATAGTCAGAATTTGCGTGCTTATCACATATTCCAAAAGAGTGATACAGATTCCCACACAGAACTAAAAGCTGAGGTTTAGATAAAGCAAGAAGTAGAGACCAAATCACTGTCAGGCCTTGTAGTGATGCTTATGTGTGTTTATGACATTAATCTTACGAGCTCGATAGCATACTCAGGAGCTCCCATTAATGTCCATCAGAATTATCGCTGTGTTACCACAGCAGAACAGAACTCTGCAAACCTCTGGTGAGTTGAGAAACTTGCTCAGAGCTCACAGGTGTTGGCAAACATGCCCCATTAACTACTGGTGAATGTGATCAGTTGAATGAAATTTATTATCTGTGCTCTAGGAAGTTCCCAAACTAAGTTCTGGCACTTTCCGCTATGCTTCAGAATAACATTTACTGCAGAATGCTCTATTCTCTTGTTAAGCATTCAGACTGAACTTCCCTTTTTGGCTCACTAACAGAAGTCTGACCTATTTGCCTTTTGGAGGTATGCCAAGATGAGACTAGCAAGGTGCAAACTGACCTGCTCAGAGGTCACCAGCACTTGAAAAGAAAGGGTGATCAGGTACTACACTTGAGAGAAAATCACACACCAGCTAACTGACTAGGTGGGATTTACGTGGATTATCATAGATCAAAATTTTAGAAGGAGTGTCAACATGTCAAACTTTCTTTAAGAGAAGGCAAGAAGTTCATCTAAACATTCCAAGGGCTTTATTTAGCATAACACCTTCTGCTCTATGGCTTTAAAGGGCTACTACTGCCTCAAAAACGCATGTTCTGTCAGATTATTCAAAAGAATTTAACTTTTGGGAGAAATGTTCTCTTAGTCCAAACATTCTTTATGAATCCTGTAGTAGTTTGCCATCTCAGGTCTGGACATGTTTATTTCAGATTGGAAAGAGAGAGTTCATTGCCTCATCTTCTAACCTCAGAGTTCAACTCATAGTTCACACAGGTGTATTTTCTCCTCTATCTCTACAGATTCTTGATGATACAGTTTAGTTTCATATATCTCTTTTCTTAATGGAGTAAGACAATAAATTCCTAAAGTAAGACTGTACACATCTCACAGCTAATTCACTATTCAGTTATTCTTAGTAGGTACAGGTCACAGCTTCAAAATTTTACTACTTACTGGCAGACATTTGTTTTGTTCCACAGAGGCTTTCCTAGGGTGAATTTTCTGAAAGGTTACATTGTATTCCATTTGCAAATGTTTTTTTAGAGTATTGTATATTTCCTGTCAGTGACAGGTTTTATACAAATATAGGATAACACCTCTAAGAGTCTGACATGCTCAAAAAGAAAGTCATGGGACAGAAATCTCCAAATTTGTTACAAATCTGACTGCAAGAGAAGTAAACAGAAATTCTACTGCAACATGAACAGGGATGAACTACTACACAAAGAATAGCTAACGCTGCACTGCATGTTGTAGCATGATACACACTTTTTATCAGTAATATTTTTTCCTTCTGCATTACGCTTGCAGCATTATCCACAAATGGCCTTTCACTTACATTGCTACCTGTACAAAAGATGTTTGAGGAAAAGAATACTGCTGCTGCTAGTTTATAACAAAAGCTGCAGTCTTTTATGAGTTTATATCTCAACTTTCACATTTCAAAATGTATTTTCTGTATGTATTTAAACAGTTTTTACAAACATTCAAATTCATTTAGCCAGCTTGGCTATATACAATAATGTCCTTTACAATGTTTCATTTTTATATACTAGGTTTCTCTCTTATGTTTCCTTTATGTACAGATATATGTTTATGTGCTTATTTATTTATTAATACAATTTTAAGCCTTTCATAAATGAAACGTATTCTGCTATTTTTCATAGAAGATTGTGTAAAGGCTTTTTGGTCTTAGTCAGCTATTCTGCTGATTTTTTTATGTATTTAAATTTTCTACATCACTTGGCATTATCAAGTAAACCCATAAAAGACTCATCAAATAAATAGCAGGGACACAGTCAGATGACTTAATCCAACAACATGACCTCATTCCCATGTCAAGATAGCGTTAAAGCTCTTTCTAATGTCTCCGCAATAGTGTTAGGTTAGAGCTGCACCAGATCTTTTAATCTTACATTTCCACAACTACAGTTTCAAAATATTGAAGATATTTAAGGCAGGGATTTCCTCTTTTAAATCTAATTCAAGTCTTTTTTGTCAGGCGCTTTGTTTATTTTGTGGGTATGATGATTTATCACACCCTGCTTACTCTCTTGGGAGAAATCAGAAGCAACAAAGACAACTTTGAGAGATTTTGACTTTTGGAGAACACAGAAAATCATTAATTTTAAATCTAAAGACTACTTATTGATTCTAATGCCTGATAAGCATTCAACACATGCTTTAGGTTCGCTTATATTAACACAATCACTGTTCTAACTTACAAAGGGCAATTTCCATGCTCCAGTATATGTGCTATTCAATACTTTGAATGAGTAAACAGGCACAAAGGGCCAAATTTCTCTCTTAGCTCCACACCACATGCCACCATGAACTGAACTGTAGATTCTGGTTTGAGGAAGTAACAATAGCTTTCACATTTGACAGAGTTTGCAATATAACAAAACCCAGATGCTCCAAAACCTGAGATCTTTACATTTGTAAGGTAAGATAACAATCTAGCAGTGTATAACATTCCTACTAGAGTGAATTACAAATGAGAATATGCTTAGTAAACAGTTGAAACGAATTCTAAGTGCAGCTGATGGTGTACAACCAGTGAAAGCTAGTCCATAGCACGTGGGATTTCTAGAAATATCAGTACTCATTTTGACATGTAAAACCACTTGCTGTAGAAGAAAATTGCCATATACCACAGACAAAGTACATGAACTCTGCCTTCTATAGCAGCATCTGTTTATAACGTAGCTGATGTTGGCTAACTTAGTACATGTTTCTGCTATGGACTCCCTCCATACTGAACACCTGCATGTGAGTTTGACCTTGGATCATAAGAGGACGTCAATAATTTTGAGATGCAGTGCTGCCTTCTCTTGGGGATTCTGGAGGGAAAAGAAGTAGCCATATTTGCAACAGAGACTGCCTAAAAGCTGAAACATGCTGACACATTATGGTGAGTCATCTCCTTGTTATGTTTTCTACTGTGGGGGGTATACCCACACTGAAAACCAGAAGCAGAAGTGGTGGCAGATGCAATGTGAAGTGGATGGGGAAGGACTGAATGGTCACACAATCTCCATAGCTGAAAATCTGTCCTGTAAATGTTTTATAAAGATCATGTTTCTCATTCCTGCCAGCTGCCTTCTATGGTTGCCTCTCCTAAGAGAAACACAACCACATCAGCACAATGAGGATGAGGTTTTTTAGCACTTGTCTGAACAAAAATTTATTTTAACAAAATAGGATACATAACTGAAAATACAGTACATCAGTCACTTGTTCCAAAGATACCCATTCCCGTGCACTTACCACAGTAAACAAGTGAATGAAACATGCACAAGGAATACCTTTTAAAGAAGTGTCTAACAGTCAGTGATTACCTACCACTGTTTGCTTTTAAGCATATTACTAGCTGCAATAGAAACTTACATTGAACAATTAACAATTCTTCATTTTAACTCAGAGGACTCAACCCATTTTTTCCCAGTCCTCTCTCCTCATTTGGAGGTGTTTAAGGCCAGGCTGGATGGGGCTTTGATCAACCTGGTCTAGTGGAAGGTGTCCCTGCCCATGGCAGGAGGGTTGGAACTCGATGATCTTCAAGGTCCCTTCCAACCTAAACCATTCTATGATTCTATCAGGACAAAATGATATCTTTCTGAAGCAAGTGGGGAAGCTTATCCTTAAAGAGTAACTCATCAACAAACTGTCCAGTTTTTCTCTTTCAGGTTTGCCTTGGACCTCGCACATCCACAGTAGGTATCAACAACTCATTACGATGAAACAGTCCTTCCTGATGACATAATGCAGCCTGACGTCTTGTCTAAACACGCACCTCTTTGTCATGAATGGGTCTATCCACTTAAAGACTCTGTGCCTTTGTAATGACTGTGACCCCCACATTTGTCCTGCTTTGCTACTTGCTCTCTTGGGGATTACATAGCAGAAAGTAATGAGCTCAAGTATTGAAAAAACTTCTTAGGCATAAACTTATAACTAACTCTTAAACAACAAAGTGTAACAGTCAAAGATACTAAAATGGAAAAACAGCTCAGTACCAGCTTACTTGTAGGATCAGTTAGAAGCAGTTATGCCTTGATAACTCTCCAATCCTGTTGCACAGGAAGACTTTAAATAGAGAAAGGAAGGAGTTCTAAGAAGCAAACAGTTCCCTTGGACCTCACATCTCACCTGAATGGGAAAAAGAACAGGGGACAGAGGCAGAGAAAGTGCTCTTCTCTGCCGTAAGTCATTCTTTTCAATGCTCTTGATGCAGTGGAAGGTCTTCTTAGAGTCTTCTTACCTTCCTCATTCCAGACAGGAATTTCTGAACCCACCAAACACCCTGAGAAGATTAAAGTACTATTGATTTTATTTATTTTTTTTAAATACAAACCTTTGCCAATGGAATTAGCAATTAAAAAAACCTGTAAACCTTGATCTAGCCCCAAAATACACAGATGGCAAAGCTGGATAGTTATTGTTGTCCTTCACATTTTGCCATCTTTGTGTTTTTAACACTTACTAATGAGTCAACAAGTGCTGTTGGATGCAACTAGCAGATTTCTGGGGACTTTCTTCACTAGCCTGTTCCAGGTACTACATACATTTTCAGACTTCTGAAGACATGAGACTGCAAATTTTCTAAAAATATCTGTATTAGATAATCTGTACTTTTCAGTTAACAGATTCTATAAAGAAAAGGTTAAAAAAAGCTGTTTTCTGATATTTTGTTATATACATGTGTACAGAAATATGTACACAGAAACACATACACATAGAAGAAAACTTGAACTAGAAATGATCTGAAAAGGGAATCCAGTTTGATACTCTAGCTCAGCACCAAGACAGTCTGTAAGAGGGAGTATTTGGTATATTTCAGCAATGGATTTTTCAGCTAGTACAGAAAGCAATCTACCTGTAACTTCTTTTTCTTCTTTTATAAAGGGTTTAATAATCATTACACAATTGAGGCAGGGTTCCTATGCAAAGACAGCTAACGCCATCCATGCAGCTTCACAAATGGAAAGAGCACAACACAGAAATCTTAAAGATTCAGCCAGGTTCACAGAAGTTTTCTCTCTGAAGTAGAGCCGAGAATACAACTTGAGCTCATTACTTCCTGGTACAGAAAGGAGCAAGTAGCAAAGCAGGACAAATATTGGGGATCATGGTCATTACAAAGGCACAGAGTCTTTAAGTGGATAGACCCATTCATGATAGAGAGGCACATGTTTAGACAATCCAGACTCCCCACTCACAGTTCTAATTCTACATTTATACTCCCTTACAAAGTGTCAGGTTTTACTTTTCCTCTATCCTCCATACACTTTTAAAATGTGTTTTACATATAATATTCTTATACTGGTATCCATTCTACAAGCACAGAACCAGCCATGACTCAAAAGCCAAGGAAAAGATAGAAACTGAGTAGATCATGATGCACAAATAATTTATTTGAAATTATTTTTATTGGGAATTTTGGAGAGTACTGGCAAATTCACACTTTATATTTTGCAACTGAGTTTACAGAAAAGAAGTTGCTGTCTCCCAGTCTTTCAGAAACAGTGTTATCATCAGGGTACCAGTTAATTTTTAGTAGTTCACTGTCCTGCTTCAATGGGTCAGATTTTCAAAGCTTCTTAGGCACCTTTCTCTCATCATTGATTGAAATCCAATCACCCTACCCTGTCAATTCTGTGTAGAAATGTTCTCTAGCAGGGACATCACTGAATTCTTTTCTGTGGTTGCAGACTTAAGAAAACCTGCTTTTCCACCCCTTTGGCTCACTGTGAAACTGAGATCAGTACTGTCCATATGCTAGTAATTTTTAATCGCCATCAGACACATGATGGTTTAGAGTTGCAAGGAATCAGCGTTGTTAATGCATTCGAATCTGTAAAGCACTTTCCCTCCTGCTTGCTGATCAGAAGCAGCACTTCTTGAAACAGATTTAATCAGAAAACACTGAAACAGAAAGTTAAATATTGCCTCTATTATTTCCTAATGCCATCCTTCACAGAGTTAAGCAACCACTAAATGTTGATAATTTTCCTGATGTGACTCTTACTGCTTAAAAGAGTCCATCCTGTTTAAAAATGTCATGCATGTTGCTATTCCTACAGTTTTATCATTTGTCAACAAATCAACTACCTGCTTAGCAGCCCTCATGAGGGATTTAAAATAGCCGCCATGAAAATCCTGTGCATTTACTATTTTTGTAACAAACTTGATTGTCACCTATGATATTTTAAAGATCACTCCTCATATAGACATCATGCTGGAAATTAGATGCAGGGCTTTGCTTTCCATGGAACATTATGCAGAGGCACTCTGGCTAATAAATCTTTGTAGCTAATGCATTCCAGATGGAAGCCATGTCTCACAGATTTAACCTTCCTAAACCCTTCCAAAAATTCCTCCCATCAAAAGCTCTCTGAATGAGATATGTTTGATTGAAATAGGATCATCAATACATGACATCTAAGTAATAGTACAGATGATTACTGCCTGCAGAAAATTGCCATTTCCTTTCACACAAAGATATTGTTTTTGCACAACCATGGGGCATGAAGATGGCCCTTATGTGTTTTACCAGATAGTTTAAATGTTTTTCCTGAACTCTTAATACTATTAACAGATGCTATAAAGAAAACATCCACTTCTGTCCCTTTAACTTCTGTACATGCATAACAAATGCTGCTAAAAAGAGGGATCAAGTCTCTCATAGAAGCCACTAATTAACATCACTGTTTAATCATGTCACCATGTTTAGCCAGTCTACATCATTAGTTTATGTCAGACGGAAGCAGTGAAACATCTAAACACCTACATGTAGATCCTTACAAAATCAGTCATGTGAAGTGGTAAGGTCAGTGTTAGACAAGGCTGCAGCTACTCTCTACTATTTAGAAACCATTACAAATCACCTCGCTAACAGACAAATGCAGAATTATTTTAGAATCCTTAGCTTTTCTTGTAAGGTAATTTCTCAGAGACAACTCTCCAATGTAGAGCAATATTTTAATCCCATCTGTAAATCACACAGAATAACCTGAATTTGTAGCCAGTTATCTGTGTTTCACTATTGGCAGCGTTCAAATGGCAGGCTACCCTATATTGCTTTTTCTGTTGAACTTCTGAACTCTACAATCCTTGGTCTGAAGAAAGCAATTTATTAATCAAAGTACAAAATAAAAGGACTCTAAATCTCACTTTCTCAGTGAGATACTCTCTACGTATCAGTGAACGTTCGTTATGTGAAAACTTAACGAAATTGTTAGAAGTCTTAAATGAAATAGATGTGGAAAATCTTTAGATAGGCAAAGGTTTTCTTCCTATGTACCAAACTCCTGTAAAAGTGAAATCATAGAATCATAGAATGGTTTAGGTCGGAAAGGACCTTGAAGATCACCGAGTTCCGACCCCCCTGCCACAGGGACACCTCCCACTAGACCAGGTTGCACAAGGCCACGTCCAGCCTGGCCTGGAACACCTCCAGGGATGGGGCCTCAACAACCTCTCTGGGCAACCTGTTCCAGTGCCTTACCACCCTTAAAGTGAAGAACTTCTTCCTAATGTTCAATCTAAACCTGACCTCTTCCAGTTTAAAGCCATTCCCCCTTGTCCTACTGCTACATGCCCTAGTAAAAAGTCCTTCCCCAGCTCTCCTGTAGGCCCCCTTTAGGTACTGGAAGGCCGCAATAAGATCTCCCCAGAGCCTTCTCTTCTCCAATCTCAGAAGAATTTTGTGTAAGCTACATTTAACATTTCTTATACAAAAGCACTCCTGGCATGTGCAGTCACAGTACAAGTATGCTCATAAAAGTATGAGTGACAAGTACAGAAACAATTCTAAATCAGACTGTGTAATTATCTTCCTTATGTTAAACCTTTAAAATTCTTAAGAGCCCCTTTCCGATGGATGGTTCACTTTGATCCACAGGGTTGTAATCTTCCATTAGAAGTCGATCACACCCAAATGTCATTTGCAAGCTTTCAGATGAGAGCGTAACAATAGACTCCTAACTGCGGAGACGGAGAAGAGATCAAGCACACTTCAACTGGGAAAGCAGCAGGAGTTTTGCACGCAGGCAGACACCTGGGCAAGGTTAGCTGTGCTGCGGCACCATACCACTTCATTCAAAAGGAACCTGCTATACTTATGTGTTTGAAAGATAATAAGCAACCCCCGATGCTGAAGATCATTTCGTTTAGTTAGTGTCCTCAACCAAAGGAGAAAGTCAATGTTGGATACATATTTTTATATCAAGGAACTACGCCTACCTGAACTTAATAAGAAGCAGAGGGGAAACTTAATAGGAAGTGGAATACATTTCTTTTTATTGAAGGCAAGTGCTTCTTACTGCCTTAGTCAGACATAATGTCACTCTGCAGAATGTGACTCGTCTTTTTACTTATTCTATCAATCTGAGTCAGCTTCAGCGAAATGGTGCTTCAAAAAGGCAGCAAAAAGAAAGCATTTGTCTGCTTTTGGAGAGGCTCCTTTCAAATGAGATTAGAAAGTTTGGGTCCATTTTTTCATGTCTAATCCTATTATGCTCACTAATGAACTCAGTTTGCCTCAGTGGTTAAAATAAAAGCTAGTGGTTGTGTCCTAAAAAGCACAGATCCTCCTTCAGAAGAATATATTAAATTGTACAGCTCAATATTACACATTTGTACCATCCAAAGGAATATTTTCTAAGATATGCTGCTGACTGCACTGTACAGCACAAGTATCGAACAGTTTTAATTGAATGAGAAGACATTAAACTAATATAGATCTCTGCTACACTTTAAGCCAAATAGAGGGGGTAAAAGGACAACACTATTATTAAGATAAGACAAGCAGATTTTTAGATAAAACTCTGTCTTTGGAACAGTAACTCCTGCAAAAAACCCTCAGAAACCATAGATACTAAGCTTGCACTCACAAAAGACCTTTGCTTCTGTGATATCAAAGCATCAAGTGGCCTTGAAATATGTACTATACTGAAATTTGGTCCGGAATGTAGTTCATTTTTATCAGCATGTCAGCCTGCTCTCAACAAAAACATTTTTAACTCCAAGCATCTCAGTCATAATCACGGGGTCAAATATACTACACTCTACAGCCATTTACAAAAATGTAAGGAATAGCAAAGTGTACGGTTATAGGAACATATAGAGATGGAAAATTGTTCTAAAAGTTTCCCTTGCATCAGAAAAATACTAATTCTTCTCTTCAACATAGACAACAGTATTTTCACTAATCATTACCTAACAAGTGGCTCTGTAATGGTCTGATGTCATATAACATACAGCATTTTTAGGCATTTTGCTACAAAACAGAAGGCGGCTGTTGACAGGGGAAAAGAAATTGTACTTATTTCCCCTTTTACTGAAGAGCCAAGTAGAACATGATGTTCCATCTAATGAATGTCTTTGATACAGAAAGGAGTCAAGAAAACCTTTATACGAAACTGGACATGGAGGTTTGCTGGACCTCTTGACTATCTCAGGAGTGCTAAGGAATCCATCATCATAGCATCTAGGTTGTAAGAACTTGATCAAGAAGGGACAGATCACACATTGCAAACTACACATTCTCATGAATTGCTAAGCATTTTCTGAAATGACAGGACAGAGGATCTAAGCAGAACTAGATTTGTATGAAGAAGAAAACGGGTTGCCCCAAGTAGGGATGTACTTTGGGGCTGGTTTCCTTCTGTTCTTTTTTTTTCTTTCTTTTCTTCACCTTCTCTTTTGTCATGGAAGCCAGAAAGTTCTAGAAGTCTTCCCCTCTAAAGAGGATCAGTATGAGTACCTTTCCTTCATGGAGGTGGTGTTGGGGGCGGGAGGGATGGTGGGAGGTGGGGGGGTGGTAAGGACCCAGATCAAAATTAAAACAACATTTTTGATCTTTCTTCTTGATTAAATTTCAAACACTCATATTTTAAGTCATTTCATAGCCTCTTTGTATGCTCTGTCGGTGAAAGTCAAGATACATTGCTACCTCACAAATAGTATCTTTTTGTGTTCTTAAAACTTCAGGTGTAGATTTTCTAGATTTCTTTCTCCTTAGGAATAGCATACAGACCATGGAAATTAGTGACACTTTGGGAACATGATGTGAAACATACTGTGTTATGTTCTGCCAAATAACCATGTGTAGAATCATTGTCATCATTATGGTTTTGGTTTAAATTAGGTTCTCTCAAAATCTGTATATACAATGTTTAGGTTCAAAGTCACATGGTTCCTTGACCAGCTCCCTTTCGAAAGTCCACTGTTTTCATGTTAGAAAGAAAGAGAAGTTTGCAATGACAGGACTGGTTCTCTTGGGAGAGGAAAGCAAAAGTGTCGAGGGAAGACCTGAGCAATCCCTGCTGTTCTGATGGACAGGCAAACATATCAAATATCCCAACTCACAGAGATATTGGTAAGACTACTTTTACACCAGTTACAGAGACATTCAGCATTTATACACACAAACATATGACTTAGGCTCAGAAACTTAAAAGGGGGCATGAGAAAGGAAGGACATGTTGCCTAAAATCCCAAGGAGGACCTCTAAGAAGATTATCTATCATCTTTTAAAGCATATTTCCAAGATTTAAGTTGCAAGAAGGGAACAAAGCACACAACATGATAATGTACATACACCACATGAAAAGTAATAATGTATATATAAACCCTGCAAAACTGTATTTAGATTATAGGAGAAATTCCCTGCCTCTGCCCACAACTCTTATCGGTTTATTACTGATCGTAGCTCATACTGAGCTCTGCTGAAAATCCATCTACGTACTTCAATGCTTAAATGGAAACAGAGTTTTTACAAAAAGTTACTTATTTCTGTTAAAACTTCTATGCTGATAAATGACAAAGGTACTCTAATGTAAAAACGACCACCAAGTCAGGCCATAGACCCATCTAGTCCTTTACTGTTTCCATGTCAGTGGGGAAAAGCAGATGCACATGGAAGATGGTATAGTTATACAGTCTTCAAATACTCTCCCAACAATTTGTGGCTCAAGTCAGAGAGGGTTTCTGTGGTCACTGAAGAGAGCCAGCATCATCAGGAAGGAATGGCTAAAATGTAAAAAATAGCATTGGATATCCATTTATTCGCAATTAGCTGGTGCAGGGAGAACACCGGAATGGTTAAATGATAGTTTTTCCAGCTCCTGGCTGCCTCACAGTTACACTAACAGTCACATTCCTGATGAAGTTGACTATATTAAAAAAAATCACCTAATCTTCTTGTTTCTGTTCTGGATGGAGGATACGGAACAACAACAAAATCAATAAACTTTAACTCCCTGTCCTTCTCTCTGTGAAAAAGATGGACTGCCAGCTTCCTTGCTCACACACCCTGACTGGTGTAATGTGAGGTCGCTATCCAGATTAGTTCTCTCATTTATCGTCTTTCAGTTGGAATCTCTCTGCTGCCAATAAATAAGTGAGAACTTCTAGGATAACATGGATCACACTTGCTCTTCCTGTGAGAGCAGACGTTGAGGAAGGCAGAGCACAGCAGTCACAGCACAGATTTATTTTTTTATTTATTTTAATCGCTGACCTTCGTACTCTCTTAGTACTCCCATATTCAGAACAGACTTCTTCCTTTGTAGAGATAGGCTGGCAATGGTGTTTACCTGATGAAGGATCTAAGAGCAGAATCGCATGGACCGTGATTTCCACAAAACAATCTGTAACATGCTAGTGCTTGAAGCAGGACTTGGGGAAAAAAGTGATCAGTGAGGCATAAAAGTGCAATTAAGTCTAAATGAATGGGAGTTCTTTCTCCTAGGCCTTGCCAGACCACAGCACATTTCTCACTGCAATCTAATACTTACTTTCGCTTTAAAATGTTTTAATGTATGTACCAATTCAACAATCAACTAGTCCAGAAATGTATGCTATGAAAAATTGCAATTATAAGATTCAAAATAATGGATTAGCTTCTATGTGAGATAAGACTGAATACACTAGATCTCTTGAACTTCGAAAAAAATGATAAAGTAGGAACAAGGCAGAACTGTACAAAGTCACAAGAGGTCTGGAGAAGATAAGGGTGAGCAGGCATGTTCCTTGTTTCTTCCTTTCACTGCCTTCCCCCTCCCCAACACCCAAACTCTTGGAGGTAACCAGCGAAGTCAAATGGAAGAAGGTTTAAACAAAAGGAAGTATTTCTTCACATATTGCACAGTTACAATCAGTTGTTGCCATGCAAGTTGAAGAGGCCAAAGTCCTATACAAATTTGAAAGTAATTTGCAAACTCAACAAAGAGAAATTAAAAAACCCCACAAAAGTACGGCTCAGAAAATCCCTAAACTGCAGACTGACAAAGCCTGAAGGAATTAGCTATTACATGCTTGCCTTACTCTAATTTTTCCCCATGTATTTCCTAGTGGTTGCTGCCAAAGATGGAACACTAGGGTAGGTGGATCTTTTGTCTTACCCAGTAGGACCACTCATCTGCCTTGTCACAAATTTGGACCCTCAGTAGCTCTGTGTGTAGCAAAGATGACTGGGTGTGGATACAAAAGGCTATACACATATCAGAAACTGATCATAATTAGAGTACTTGTTAACCCTGGTGGGGGAATTTACGTCATAAATAAATGTTAATTTCAATAATTGGCCAGGCTGGCCAATTCAATTTCAATAAAAGTTAATTTCAAGATCAAAAGAAACATCCTACATGGTGTACCTTGTTGCTCATTTAAACTTCTTTATACAAGCATATACTGTTACACAGAAAGTGTTACACTGTAGTATGCTATGACATGTTTTGTTTGACTACTGTAACTCGGCGTTCAGTTTCTGATGGACAGAGAATTCCTTTTTAACTTGTTTAATATTAAGTTTCCTGGTTGTAAGAAAACAGATGATTTGAAACTCATGCTTGCCTACATCTAAATAAAATAATTAAATTATTGTCTGCATGTCACTACTCCTAGAACTCATGAAATGTGTACTGGAAGAGAGAGTGCAGTTCTGATGACACAGGGAAAAGAAGAGAAGAAAGAAAAAGAAAAAGGAAGTCAGCATGAGATCCCGTGCTCTGCATTAGAAATTAGGAAACATGGATATTACTTCTGGATTCTGTCCCTGGTTTACTGGACTAAAAGTTCCAAGAAGCAGCAGTACAATCGCAGCCTTTAATCCAAAGCTAGCTGAGGTCAATAGGAGTATTTTCATTAATTTCAATGGGTTTGGATCAGACTCTTAAGCCGTGTGAAGTAACTGCTTGTAATGTCACTCAACATCAACTCTCTGACCACTCTAGGAGCCACACTGGCAAATTTGTAATGAAATCCACTCTCATATCTTAACTGAAGAAAAATTACTGCAATGCTTGTAATATTCTTGGCAGGTAAAAAACAGTAGCAGTGGTAGTAGTGTATGTGCATGTTTATAACTGCTAACCAAGAGCAGACACAGTTGCAGTGAAAGCGTTTTCTACTGAAAAATCATGAAAGAAGAACAGTGCATTTGTACGTTATTTGACTCATTTGGCAGTTAACCAACCAACCTGGCAAAGAGGATTCTCCTTTAATTTTAGATACGAATGTTTGAAATACACAAAGGCATCGTTCACAAAAAACCCCAACCCAAACCTCAATCAAAAAAGAAATATTCTATGTAACATGACTGCTGTAAAACACTTCATTTGAAAATCTTTGTTTCTAATTTGAGATACTTTGGGGCTGCCATCACCTTTTGCAAGCTGGCTGAAGTGACTTAAGATAATTTAGTTGGCCATCTTGGTCAGCTTTGTAGCAGACAAACAGATTATTAAATTCAACAACATGGCTAGTATTCTTTCATCACTGGAAGTGGTTATTCCAGGCGGTGGTATGCTGGTTTTTTGCAGGAGCTTAGATTACTAGGTTGAGTGTGCAATAGAAAATTTTAGAAACTAGATTCCAATTTGCAGCTTCACAGACTTTTGTTATTTTTAATGTAGGCTTATATAGAGTAAAATTTGAAAGTATGATCACTTCATAGTCTGAAGACTTTGTTAAATCTGCCAAGTTAGTGATATATTGGGAACTTGTTTCTCTACATGCAGGAGTAGAGAAGTTGGTTATTTCAACTTCTCTGAAAAAATACCACACTGTAGTGTACTGATCTTCTCCCAACCTTGTAATTTCTGCTCCTTAATTACTACTGATTAGCTACCTCTGGCCACAATTTGAGTCACATTGACATCTCTGGAATGAAAAAGAGAGAGACAAAACTTGCAATAACTTGACCTACCTAATGTGAAGTCGGGGCCTACACACAATACATTTAGGTGCTCAGTTCAAGAGTACAAGCCTAGTGCACCACTACTCAAGACTTTCCTTTTACACGCTCAGTTTACCACTGATGTCAGAAACAGCTCAGGTACTTTTCAATGCTACTCTGCCAACATGTAACAAAGACAGCACTCCATGCTAGGTCAGAAGGAAAAAAAAAACCACAATTTTTTAAACCATAAAGTATGACACTCCTGGAAATGTTGCATCTTTAGATATATCAGCAAGTCTTGCCAAAATTCAAAGTACTTATCTTTTTCTGAAGCAAACAAAAAGAAAGCTAGAAATCTACTCTCCAAACTAATAAGGAATGATGCAGTGAATCTACTAATGTATTACTTAGGTAAATTTCAATTTTCTTTAACTCAATTATTATATGTATTTATTTATTTTTCTGCAGTATTTGCACATTGCGTAATGAAATTTATAGCTCTACTAATAATATCACCATGTGGCAACAAAGAACACATCAAAGCTAATTTTCAATCCCAGAGAAGAAATAGCAAAGATTTAAACCACTTTAGGCAGTACATACTATATAGAAACATAAGAACGGCACAGAATATCCACACTGTATTTCATGCATAACTCTCATGCTAGTTTCTAAATCAATTCTTTATCCTTGGAAAGATTAACGTCTTAAATTATGTATGATACTAATTTAGCAAAAATATATGTTTCACAATATGCTGGCATTCTTTAGAACTTCAAAACGTGTTTTCTTTTAAATGAGTTACATTGTAAAAATAAGAAAACAAGGCATCCTTTGCAATTTTGTATTCCAAAGGGCTTATGCTTTCTTTAATGACAAAGAAACTTCTGAGTAATTGTAAATCTATCCTATGTATTTATATATAGGTTTATTTGTGCTGCATGTGTGCGTGTGTGCACATACACACGAGCGCTATATATCAAGCCAGGCTGTCCAGCAGAGGGCTCCTTTGAAACAGAATGTGAAAAAGCAGGCAAATGTTTTCAATGTATAGACAATACGGAGATTACACAAGTGGTATGCATGCTAAGGTCCATCAATTATTTTAGCAAATCACCAACATACAAATGCTTCATCGGTGTAATAATTTAAAATCCTTTTTAAAGAATGAAATGTTTCATGAAACCTGTTGGATGAAAACGTGGAAAATGAATTTTCTTTAAAAAATGTTCTAATTTTCACAGGTTCCTTCATTAAAGGTATTGTGTGCCTATTGCGAACAACCAGTCTAATTGTATTTTTTTTCAGGAAATAAATAAATTGCTTTAAAGCAACATGTAGAAGTTGAAGAACATGAAGAACTTGAAGAACCCCTATTTAATTATTGATCAGGCACTTATGTACACCATACTAAACCCAGAGAGCAATAACATTTAACGATTTTTTTTCTGGTTTTCTTTCATGAAAAATATAGAAACAGAGAACTGGAAGGCAGCACAGACTACCATATTTGCTTCTGCCCCATACAGCCATATCTCTAAAACCAGTCATAATCAACTTCCATTTTGTGATAATTTACTGATAGTGCTAGTCTGGAAAAAAAATCTTTTGATTTGCTTTGCAGAAATATAAAATGCTACTGTGACATTAAGAGTGGTCTGTATATTTTTTTTTTCAGTTTCTATTTTGTCACATTAACTGCTCACATTAACTTACTCCTTGGGCATTCCCAAGAAATATAACAACAACATTTTTAGTTATAAAGAATGCACAAGAAGCCACTGAAAAGAGTAAGTTAATCTTTTGCCAAGAAAGGTTGCACTAGGTGATCCTTGAGGTCCCTTTCCAACCCGGTACTCTATGATTCTACAATCTGATCTTTCATATTAATAGAAGTTTCAAGTACCAGTATATCAGTGGTTGAAATGTCTATAACAAATTCACACAATTTATTTTTTCTCAGTTTCTAGATGTCTGCATTTTTTTCCAAACTTGCTAGTGATACATGAAAATTCAAGTGTTAAAGAAGGTCAAAAGTCAGTGAAACTTACAAATACAAGCCATTTTCTGTTTCTTACATTATATAACATTTTCACTCTTTCAGAAGTTCCATCACATATATGCCTACACTTGAGCAGGGGCAGGATTATGAGGGAGATCCTAAAGAGGATCCATATACATGCTACAGCTGAATATGCCTCGCATTCCACTCAGCTATTGTATCCAGTAGAAATACAAAAGAGGAGTCAAAACACAGCATGATTCTCTTTTCTTTTAAATACGTGCTGATAGGACCGATTCTGCTTGTCTGACTGTCAATGACAAACATTTCCTATGACTGCAACAATGCAGGATCAGGACCCGAAAGCATCCTCCATGGACAATTCGAAAAAGCCATTTGGGAAAATTCTGTACCATTTAAGCACACAAGTTATTATAGAAGAATATATATAACTAAGGACTGCGAGCAACCTTGTACAGAGCTTACTGTGTGAAACAGACAGAATGCAGAGGAATACCGTATGGATCCATATTTTCTGGAGTGACAGAACCTAGAAATGGAAAACTTTCTTATCCATGCTGCTGCTGCTGCATGCTAATAGGACTGAAGAGGTTGCTACTTGGCTCTCGAGAAACCACTTGGGGACAGGGGAATCTGGTCACCCTGCTGGTCTCTATGTATTCTGCCCTGCAGGATTTTGATCTGTGCACATTCCTGCATTGCAGAATCCATCTGCTATCATCCGTGCTCTTTGCCAGCCTTGCCCCACATAGCCACAGCCAAAGGTGGGGCTGGGCTTTGGATGGGGTATGATTTTGTAAAACTTAGAAAATAACAGTATTGTAATATGGGCTTCACACAAATAAGTGAAAATGAAAGAATATGGAAAGTAAACTTTTATCTTTAGTACAGACTTACAAATTGCATAAATATGCTATATTTTCTTCCATATGAATATCACATTCTGGTATTTACGTTGCAACTAGCCAGACAACATTTGCTAATAACAGCTACTTTTAATACAGCATATCAGACTGCTTAACCCCTTGGCTTGCCGGGCAGTTTAGAAGCTCCCACTGTGATGTTTTTGTTCTCACATATGTGCCAGTAAAGGCTGTCATGCTCCTCATTAAATAAACAGACATACATGCCAATTAATAATTTAATTTACAGGGAGAATCTTGACATAGAGCTAGGAGGTGAGTTGCTAGCACCTCCTGAATTGTCTCATCTTAAAATAGCAAACAATCAGGTTTTAGTCCCACCTCCAAAGTTATGCCACTGTAATGACATCAGAATGTCAGCAAACAGTTCTATATTTTACTGTCATAATGAAAGTTGTCTATTACTATATACAGTCATATGAATAAAGACATGTGCCTTAAAAAAAGAGGAATACCTTTCAATTTTGCAGGTATATCATTTTTTATGGTTCTAAATTTTGGCAGGTTTGGTTTTGACATCTGTATTTGAAGCATGCTTAGCTTTATAGCTTTTTTATTTGGATAAATATAATTGTTTTCATATTCCAAATACAACATTACCATTACTATTTTGAAAAGCACTTTCCCCCTTTAAATATTCACCTGAATATGCAAATGTGCTTCCATTTTTCTGTTCTTTTCTAGCATCATAGAATATATCTGACATTTGGTTTGGGAAGAGTCCCTTGAAATTCAAACCTTGCTTTAGGAAGGGACAGATATCTCTTCTTGATGCAAACAGTTGGGTAAGAGCATCAAAATTATTTCTCCATGAGAAGCAGATACACAAGTGGTTCTAATGGAAATATTTGGATCATTTCCTCACTTCTAATTTGGGTGTAACATTGCCAAGTCTCCCTGTGTAACATTCATGTTATCTTCCCTTTCTTTCTCATCTACTCAAGCAGAACTTTGTCAAGGCTCCCATCACCATGTGGCTCGACTTCTGTCATCCCTTCTTTTACAGTCCTGCAAGCAACAGCTACCTTATCCATTTATTCAAAAATGCAATTAAAATGGTACATTTCCTGGGTCAGTTACCCTCTAATGTCATGATTACTGCCACTTTCTCTCTGTTACCCTTTCCTTACTTAAATTGGGTACAAGATACTTTTACAGGTACTACCTTGCCTATTTGGTCTCTCTTACTTCATACAGGAATATTGATCTTCTGCTCCTGTACTACAAATCATAGCACTTTTGATATACCAAAATTATCCAGCTACAACTCTATGCAATTTTACTTGCTGCACTTCATGCAAAACAGCTTTCCCCAAGCAACCACAATGCCATCTTCCATCTTCACTTCAAATGCCTATTTGAAAGATTCCTCTACTAATGAAGTTACAATAAAATCCACAACAGATGAGAAAGTTGGATGTTTCACTGAAATCTAAATAGAAGTGATTTCTGCAATAAACATTTCTGCTTAAGACTGTCGAAAGGAGATGGCCTTCTCAAGAAATTTTAGGGAGTAGTCCTGTTAAACTTATCGAGCACTAATGAAATAGTTGGCTATGGGTACATGATTCCAAGAAGCACACTTCTTATATTTGTACAACTTCCATATTGATAAAAGAAATATAAATTTGCAATGGTACTACATTCCTTTTCCTCTCATATTCTTTTTTTTTTTTTTTTCTCTCTGGTCTAGTTCTGTGGACAGGAAAGTTGTGAAGTATCCATGATTTCAGTTGTAACCACATAAGAGCACTACACTTTTTGATTTAAAGTCATCTTTTGACCGGCTAGGTCTGCACATTTGGCTTCTCTAGCTGAGGCTGTAGTAATAGCATAAAACTTCTACAAACTTCCAAATAATAAAAAAAAATCTAGAAAAGCGCTTTGAATCAGTTGCTTCTTCTATCCTAGTGTTCTCTTCATTGTCTGTAATTATGGGCAAGCAGCAAGCCTTCTGGTTCAAAAAGCACAGAAATAATGGGACATTTACCTTAGGCATATTCCTGTCCCCCTTCCCCAGTTCTTGATGACTACTGTCACTTACAGCAGATTCACATCATGCAACGCTCATTATGTCCCTGCCTTTCCGGATTCTCTCTCCATACTACCACTCCCACTGTTGCCCCTATCAAAACGAGCAACTGCTAGTGAGATCAGCTAGTGCAGGAATCAAGCACAAGGTTATATCAGTATCAACACACAGCCGCTTAGTGTATTCAAGAAAGTATCCGTGTCAAATTTTTAAGTATTTTTTTTAATACAGAAGAAAATGGACTCCTAGTGCATTAGCTTTTCAAAGCACATCTAGGATAATCAAGAGAATGGGGGGGGGTAAGTATGATTTTAAAAATTTCCATAGCATATAATCCCTTAATAAAGAACATCGTAAAAGCTAGAAACATCCACAGGTTCCAGAGATACTATAAATGTTATTTTAAATGCCAAACTCTGCCCTCAATTACATCCAAGCAAAATCAGATCAGATTTTAGTTGTCGGTAAGCACTGCATGTTGCCCATTGCAAAAGCAATTCCCTTCTGTTTCAGTGAGCTGTTTAGTTTTGTTATGAAGTGAATCTAGACGAGAGAAGCACTATTTGCTCATTTTTTGTATAGAGTCTGATTTTACCAACAAAGTAATGTAACATGGAAGTGCGATTATTTAAACCAGCACTTCACTACGCAGAGGGCTGTTCAATGCTCTGCTCTTGCCAGGCTTGTCACAATGACTGACATTTTCTAATATTGAACTGGAAACAATATGGATATTTAATACTGCAGAGTTTACATCAAGTAGAAGAAAAGTGCTATTGTTTATCAGCAATCTACTTCTGATGGCATATATCTATATAGACATAATTATTGCTGTGATGAAACTTGATTATTGAATAATGGAATAAACACATCTGTACAATATTTGCAATGTTTCATTTCAGGTGATTTAAAAATCTTGTAAAGCCCTATTTTTAACAATTTTCCATGCTTTCCACTTGAATTTTGACTAAAATTTACCTTTTAGATCTGTTATGCCACTCATGAATTTTTTACAATATCCATCTGTGCATTGCAATCTCTATTCTCCATGGCTCCACATTGTTTTGGCTAACTAACAGGCCCATATGTTGCCTTAATGTATTTCTGCACAATGTTTGTGCTTTTGGAAAAGAAAAAAAAAAAAAACCACAGGGAAAAACCACAGGCCTAAATAAGCTATAAGGAGCATCCACATACAGTTAGACTGTCTTTACTGAGTCTGGAGACATTATGATTCTGCTGCGACAAGCAGCATTTGTCTTCATTTTGTCTGACTGTCCTCATGTGTTATTATTAGTGGCTGTCAGGCAGCAGTAGAAAAAAAAATAGCATCACTTGACTAAGAAGTTGAATGCATAAATGCAATAACTACACATTGGTAGCTGAGGAGAGGATGTCTGTTAGGATGGTCTAAATGCAAAAACCCTCCTATAATTACATTTAAAAGGGGAAAAAAAACACATATCTGGCAAAACATAAGCATCCCTCCTCCCTTCTGCTTGCATAGCTAAATAAGGAACTAATTATAAATACAACTTAGCAGCATCTGAAGAAGTTGCTTTGAGAATGTCCTTTCAGAATGTCAGTTTAGTTTAATAGCAAGAAAACAAATATGTTGGAACATTCACATCCAGTCATGTTTTTCTGATAACGTTGATAAATATGAACATTTTAAAGATGAGTTCTTTATCATACAGAAGTTCACACTGAAATGTATTTAGTGCTTTTAAAGCCCAATGCACAAAACGTAGTCTCTGTTTCTGAGGGGCTCCAAATAAAGTTTCTTTATCATAAATTTTTCAGTTGTAACATACAGTAAGTAATAATAATAAACAGAACATCTTTTATACAGCTTTAAATTGTACATCCAGAGATTTACACTGTAAGAAGGAGAAACCATAGGCTTTCAATCTGAGATATGTACAGAGTGTTTAAAAGCAGATATAGGCGTACAATATTCTTAGCTTTAAAGTGATAAATTATTTCTCTAAGAGTGCATGTATTTTGAAAATACATACACAGAAAAGTTTGCAGATTGTCTTTTTTATAAGACAGCCAATACAAAACTCATCCAGGGAGTCCCATAACAAACTGATTTCCCATGAAACTTATTTTATAATTACACTATTTCATAATAACTTATTTAGCTAAACTTACTTAACTTAAGGATTAATAATCAAATGAGTGCCATTACAAAGAACATTTTGCCTTCAGCAATAAAAAAAAAACCTCAAAAAAACCCCTCCAAAAACAAATCAGTGGTGAAACGCGGGTCCTGCTGCAGTCAAAGGCAAAGTTTCCATTTACTTCAATGCAACTATTTCTATTGCAAGAAAGCAAGCAAAAAAGTTATATCAGGAAGCAAAATGAAATAACACGCAGCGGACAGTACTGACAACAGTTTCCCATGAGTAGCCTTCAATGACACACACAGCTACCAGGAATTTTGCCAGTAACTAAAAGGTCTGGTGGCAGACCACCATTCATACTAGCTAGGAAAAGATGCTTAGCACTCACTGCTGCTCCTGTTTGTCTGTTTTATTGTAGGTCTGTGGATAACTACCAAGTTCCAATTTCCAAAATAAACCTTTACATTTAGCTGTTTTCATTTGGAAGCCTTCTGCTATTTTTCTCCTTTAAAATTTCACACTCTAGCAGATCCAGAGGTGTGAGTTGAAAGGGGAGCTCTAGCTTACACTTTTGCCATCAGTGGCTCAATCACTGGATTTTCTAATCTTGGTCAGATTTTATACCAAGTTTAAAGTGATAGCAACTCACTGCCCTTCACTTACGCATGACACATAAGCTGTTCACTTTCACAAAGTACATACACTAAATGGAAATACACTGGAAAACTGATGCAGCTGGAGACAGTGATTTGCTCAGGAAACACAAGAAGTCTGACACAAAGCCAAAAAGAACAATCCAAATTTGTATATCCTGATCCAGTTTTCTAAGCATGAATTGGTGGGACATCACACATGCTGAACAATTAGCCATAAGCTTAACTTTATGAATCAGGAACTGTGAGCACATTGTCACAGCTTTTCCTCCTATTAACACTGCAAATCCCAAAGCTGGGGCAAGAGAAAAGGGAAAGGAGGCAAAACTGGGTTGGACTGGGCAGCACTGTAGCTTATTTTCAGCAGAATTATTACATTATTCCAAATGTAAAATATATATATATGATTGCTGTTGATACAGAACTGAGACAGATAATACCTTGACCCACATATTCTCTGTTTTAGCTGTGTTGACAAAACTTTCATCTAAATTAAAGAAGAAAAAAAGTTTCAACGAAATAAATGAGAAACAGCCATGGAACCCTACATGGCCATATTTACAGAGTTATTTTTCTGAACCACACAGAGGTAATTGCACAAGATTATACTACACAGAGCCATAAAACTGTATCCAATCTTTAACAGAAGCAGCCTCTTTGTGCCATGTACAGGAGACAGGAGCAATCACTTTCATACTTCCTATTTACAGAAATGCCTTTGCATTCTTTGGTTTTCCTTCCTGATATTACACAAACCACAAGTGAACTCTACTCAAGAGAAAGACCAAAACACAGTTAAAAATGAAGAAGAGAGCGGTTTGTCATTGTCCTGGTTTTAGGCAAAACAGAACCCATTTTCTGTTCAGTAATTTTACTTTGCAGCTAAGCCTCTTCTAACTAACTGAACTCTCTGAAACTTTCTGAAATTAACAGCATATTGCGCAGAAACTGTTTGCTCTCAGAGTGATAAGACCTGATTAGCTGTAATTTCTGCCCAGGCATGGTATGCAGAGAGGCTCCTGCTCATACTTATTGCTATAACAGCCAAGGGCAGCTCACTTGGTTACTTGCCCCGTTGGAGGGTCAGAAGTGGAAAAGAGTAGAGGGGTCCCACCTGCGGGGAGGAGCAGACAGGACAGGTGACCCAAAACTGACCAACGGGGGATTCCATCCCATCTGCCTCATGCTCAGTATAAAAAAGCTGAGGGACCAAAGGGACAGCCCTCTTTCTTCAATGGCCAGCATCCAAGAAGAACTCTGGCTGTTCGTCTGTCTTTGATCCTGAGCTGTGCATTCCTGAATCCAGATCCGGAATCCAGTTCCTATCTGTCACTGAGTCCCACTGACCGCCAGTGATATGATAGTCATCCTGGGGCCTTGATGGAGTTTTGTCTATAATGTATATATTTCATTATTTCCTTTTTATTATTTTGTTTATATTTCATTAAAGTAGTTTAGTTTTTTTCTAAACTCATAAGTCTCTTTCTGTCTCTCCCTCCTATTCTTGGAGAGACAGGTGGGGTAGAGCATCTGTCATTCGTCTCAGTGGCCAGTCCGGCCCAAAACACAACAGTCATTTTTCGGCAAGGATAATTGAAAGGAAAAACTGTATTTAAACTAACAGAAACAGTTGAGGAAGTGGGAAGAAGTAAAAATTAAATTAATCTCCGCCTAATGATTAAGAACTCCCTGTTTTAGCATCATGTATAGCATTTTTGATTAAAGGGAAACTTAGAATTGTCTCGATAAGAACTCTGTTTTCATGATGCTGGCCATGCAGCTTGCCAAGACTCAAACTGCATTTCAAACCCCTACATGCTGGATAGCATAGAGGTGCACTAATCCCTCTTGGGTTTCTCCTGTGTCAGGCAATCCCTTCTTTCAGTTTCTTCTGGAATATATTAGGATGAATCAAATGGGGTTAGCCTTTCCTTGGCCACGTGTAGTATAACTGGTACACTTCTGACAATTAAATGGCCTGTGCCTTCATTCTCCAGGACATAAACAGTTTCATTCTGTGCCCTTCCATACAGTTTTAATGTGAGTTTATAGGCTTTTCAGACTTAGTTCATCCCTCCATAATTCAGTAGCTGCTCCCAATTAATTGTGTGCTTGGGCACTGTTATTTCTCATCAAGCGGGTTACATTCCTGTAAGGTTTGAAAGTTGGGTTTCACCCACTCTTGTTCTAGAATAAAAGCATTCACACGTGGAGACAATCAGGAGTAATTAATACGGAACATATCCATGTGCAGACAAGCAACGTAATACCACAGTATAAAAAGAAAGCTCTTTCTGCAACATTTAGGGCAGCATCACAATACTTAGCTGTTCCATAGCAAGGACAGATGGGAAACCCACGAGTTCGGTCCCATTTGTTATACTTTAATAACACAAAATACTTCACAGGAATGTATGTCTTATTATCATTTTTTAATTGCTTAGACTTGCAAAATCTTCTGAAACAAATATGAGCAGAAATGGGTTAATAAATTCATGAATATGCATGAACATGTTATTGCCTTTAAAAAAAATTTTGTTTCTCTGTATTGATGTTTGCCCACAACAGTAGCAGAAAAAAGGGACGCGCACCTCACGACTTGATCTATTCTCCAGTCAACATATGAACTACATAACAAAGCACTTTAAACTATCTGATGTTATCTAAGCTATTTTGTTCTGTTTTTTTCTAGCACTGGTGGATTTTGTATTGCATCTCACTCAGATCTACAGGGTGCAGAAGCATTTGGCTTCATCTTTCAGGGCACTCCGAGAGGCTACATTCTTCAACCCCCTGCACCGCACCTCCTCCCACCCCCCCATTTCCATGAAGCCTTGCAATGGACTCTTGTATCACAGTCAAACATGTTCTTTTCTGAAGGGAGTGCTCAGCATTTCAAGCTAAGCCAGAGAGCAGCTCTAATATTTCATTCTTCCATACTGCAGGAGAGGTTGCACTTACTGTCTGGAAAAATACAATACTTCTCAAACTCCTCAATCAGTTAAGTATTGCGTGTTAGAAATCTTATACTCTTCTTGAGAAGAGCTGGAAAGCAATCTCAATAACGTAACCCTGTAAGAGTCTTTGGATTATTTTTCTATCTGCACAATTTATTTCACTCACTGAGAAGGGCAATGAGCATTAAAAAATTTAAGGCACTTTTACATTAATTACTAATTCTCAGATATTCTTAAATTCTTTCTCATGGGTCTCCTGACCTTCCCTCTACTTTTTCCTTCTTGTTAACTTTTTTTTTATAATTTTCTATACCCTTTCAAAAATGTACAGATCAGCCTCCTTTGGAGTAACTAAGCATAGCTCTTCTGTAGTCTATACTATTTTCACATGGATTCAGTACAAACCACTTTTCATCATAATCTGTACAACTTTTAAATACTTATAGAAATTCTTTTCTGTCTTTACACTTTCAGCATTGTACCTTCACTTTTCTTCACAACTGTTAAAAATGACCAAGAATTTTGGATTTTATGTTTAGGTTAAGCGTATAGAACCACATTCAGATGGCCTACCTGCTCCTAATATTTTCTATTGGCTAGGCATTTCTGAAGGCCAATAGGTCTGGATGGGGACAGAAAATTTATGCCAAAGAGCCTCCAATGGCATCTGGGCTAAACAGATTACCTTAACCCTAACCCTACAGATTAACAGGCTCTCATTACATCATCACCACATCACAGCATTGGGTAGAGGCCACTCTTAGATGTGTTGAAAGAGAAAAGGAAGAAATTCAGGGGAAGTCCTGTATCAGAGAAATTGCTGAGCATTAAAGGTAGCTAAGACATTCCTGTGTTTGAAACTGCAAAATGTCAGGATTAACCAGACAAGGTTTTCTAACATTCACCTTTCATCCAGAGCCACAGGAGCTAGTGAGGCAACATTTAAAGTACAGGAAAATTTCAGAGAGCTATGTCAACTCTGAGTGACAAATCAACATTTCAAGAATAAGCCTTAGTCCGTGGCCATGTGCTTGGCTGAGAGGCCCCAGAAGAGGAGCTCTACGCTGGAAGCCTCCTTGGACTCTGGGAATAAGCTGTAGGTGGGGAGAACACGGTTCCCAATGTCTTGGAATTGACATCAGCTGAACATTTTACAGGGATGTGAATGCAAACAGAAAATGTGCCAGCAATGTGGCAAACAAAAAAGATTCAAAAAGGCTGAAAATCTCCCTACAGAAATTACAACAAGCCATTTTTCAGCTGCACAAATGTCAACTTATTTTCTGATTAAACCAAAGTCTACATAAGTAGAGACAGTCACTCAAGTCAGAGCTCAAAAAAGTACTAAGCATAAATTCAGAAAGACCTATGGTGAATCACATACTTTGCCACAACCATAATGAGCAAAGCTATAAGCAATTGAGCTTTGTGAATGACACAGGTCTGAGAACATAGGAAGTCTCATTCTGATGTAATAAAACCTTCCAAGCACTAAACGAATACGACCAAACAGGCACATAAACCTCTCCCTCCATTTTTTTCACTTTTTAGAACAAGTCTATACCCAGACTTGAAATGTAACAGAAAAAAGTATATATGAACTGAAAAGCCATCAATCACAAAAGTCACAGGCAACAGCAAACAAAACAAAACCCACCCTCAGTCCTGCATAAGAACTACAAGATATCTCACCCTGAAGGTTCTTATTTTTGGCATGCATTGAAAACAGACTTCCAGAGTGCAAATCTGAGAGAATGACCTCATGAAGAAACATATGAGACAGAGCTACTGATTCGGGGGGATTGTTTTAGAATAGATGAACATAGAGGTCACTTTGAATTAGAAAACAGATTAAAGATTAAATATAGCACTGACAGTGACAAGAACACTTGGACCTCAGCTTATATGGATTTATTAAGAGCCATTGCTGAATAAACCCTCTAGTCTTATTTCTAACAGTGTACGATTATTACTCAGTTCCATTTTTGAGACTGTAGGTGTTTATTTTATTTACATAACGCATATGTTGAATAGCATGCTCATCTAAACTCAGCTGAGTACACTGAAAAGGGATGCTCTCCTACAGTGATTTGAGAACATCAGGTTATCGATAACTCAGAGACAACTGTCACTGTAACATAGACAGCCTGATCCCAGAAATTTACAGAAGCGAGGTAATGATTTCTCTGTGTGTAAACTCTCTCTGTGCATAGTGTCACATAGTAGTAAGTGAAGTAATGTAAAGAGGGGAAGAATCACAACCCTTTGTGAAATGTTTCAAGCAAACATTGAAGTATCAGGAATTTGAGCTGACTTGAGAGTCATGTAAATAGTGTCAGCTTATAAAAACAAGGTGATTCCCTGGATAGGAGAATACCCATACAGCATCGAAGCTCCCATGCGTATGTAAACATTCTCTGTAAATATTTGGTTGAAGGTTTCACTATAGTGAGCTTTTGCTGTCCCAGAGTGTGGGCGTTGTCTAGAAACCTGAGATCAGGAATGACATGATCTCATCTCCCATTACTTAGATAACTGCATTTGATGCATGCCTCAGGGAAATCGAAATGATCTTGGCAGAGGATAAAACAGAGGATTCAAATGTGCTCTTTAACTGATGATCTGGACTTTGAGAATGAAGTCCCATCTGATTTCAAATAGACTTCTAAATATCAGAGAGGAGTTGACAGAAATAAGAGAGTTCAAGGAACCACAGATGCAGTTAGTGTCAAGCTATTGAAGTTTGGTTTTAGGACGTTTTTCAGTGGATTCTATTTGCTTGCAATTTAGAGGCTTCTGCAGCTGAGGGTATGGGATTGTGTCATTTCATGAGAGTTACAAACCGTTAAGAGGAACAGAGACATCAGTTTGGATATCCTTTCTGGAGCATTTCACATGCATTCCACAGGCCAAAGGTAAGGCACAGCTCATAAAATTGTACAGCACATGATGTTCTTATCAAGGGGGATACATTTTGGAGACTGCTTTCATTGCTTACGGTTTGCCAGAGAATACAAGCATGTCTTTCATATATAATGAAATGAGTCGTATTTTTAGAAGATTGTCTAATCGTCCTGATTTTGTTCTAAGGTGAGACTGTTAAAGGAGCACAAGGTGGCCTTTTGGTCAGACAATATAAGAGGTGCGCAGCTATTAACAGGCAGACAGAAGAATCAGGAACAGTGATTAAATTATAAAGAGTTTTTGTCCTATAGTGTTTGATCCTCAATATATCTTTCAGGACTAAGCACATGCCTAGGATTTGTAATCAAGTGGCTGATGTTGGCACTCACTTACTTTCAGTGTTCTGGCTTCAGTAGACAGTAAGCAATGCTGCCAACAATATGGGATCATCAGTTATTAAAACCAATTTAAGAAACTTGGGGCCAGCAACACAAATGGTTGAACCTGCAAAAAGATGGCAAGTTTCAGTGCAGAACACCATTTTGTTTCCATGATTATTTTCAGAAGCTGCTTTAGCCTTTGCCATTATCTCCAAAAGCACCAGGGGGTAGAGTTCCACTCAGAGACTACCACAGTAAGTGTCTATCCAATCTAAGGTCTAGATTGTGTCAAGAGCTGAAAAACCACTTCAGAAAAAGTGATTGAAAATTTGACAGTGTCAGGTTACTCCAAATGTGGTAGGTAATAAAAGAGCTATGTCTTTATCAGAAAGCTTGACTGAAGATAACTATCAAATTATTATTTAATAATTCAATAATTTTTATTATTAAAAATATTTAATATGCACTTGTATGTGTTTGAAAACTAGAAAGTCAGCATTCCCTAGTACCTAGCTACAGCCACATTTCTGGTGATAACCTCTACAGTAATAAGAAAGAGCAGAGTAGTATTCTCACACCCTTATCCATACTACACATCACTTTTACCAGGCTGACATAAAGATAGCCATGACAACTGTACGTAAGCTCTAGAAAGGCTTTTGCAACTACTCTTTTAGGAGAGCATTTAACAAGGCACCCCTGCTCCTTCATCACACAATAGCCATTAGCAAGTAAAAGCATCATCAGAATGATTGACATTTAATTTGCAGAACTTCAGGCAGCACTATAGTTCTGTTATTAGATATTACCACAAAAACCTCCTATTCATTCCAGCTGTTTCAGTAGTTCGAGTATGATTACCAAAATTATGAAACACTGACAAAGAGACAAATAAGAGTGTGACAAAATACAGTTACTCGTTCTGATTTGGATAGTTATAAACATGGGGTTTGGGCCAATGTATACCAAACACATTTTTCATAGAGAGGACCTGGAATGAGTTTCTTCACAGATTATGTGGTTCCTCCTCTAGTTTGGGATTTAGTCCCTTGTGATTCTGGCAGTCACTACTGAATAAAGACTACGCAACTCTTCCTCATCAACTAAATACTTAATAAACAGAGGGCACATAAATATCCAATATCAGCCACTGTTTGTCAGGACTAGCGGATCTATCTTTTTGCATGCTGAAAATCATTGCAGATACACAATAGAATGCAAACATATTGCTGACTCAAACCCCCTGAATTAAATGTTTTAGAAAAACTAAAGCTGTAGTTGATTGCAATTACATTTTGAAGCGTAAATCTCTGCCAGGGGCAGGCACGAAACACTGACAGCATTTTTTTTCCCTATCTCATCTCTACAAGCACGTGGAAGTGAGGTGAGTCTCTACATATTTCATTTTCTACCACTGAGACGGGAAAAGTGATCGCCGAGTGACATTTGGAGCTGGAACCAAGTGAACTATGACTCAACCCTTCCTGATTTCAGATTGAGCTGATTTCCAATCAGCCTCTGAAGACTAGGCTACAGCAAACGCAGGAAGGAGCTATGGTTTGAGAGAATTAAATATAGTCTGGTATTGATTTAAAGAGAGAAGGAAGGAATGCAACTGCAAGAAAAGGCTGGGAGGAAAAAGTTGAGAGTGTTGGTTGTATGCTGACTTTCATATGGACTGGAAGAAACTAAGAGTCTTAAGGGGTTTAAAACTCCAAAAAAACAGAGTAGCTGTGCTTCCCTGCATTTCCCTCCATGGTATAACTGATCTCTAGCTACAGTCACCTTCAGATCTGGTTGTTCTCCCTTATAAAGAATGGAAGATACTAACATTTCGAAAGGATAGAGCTAGTCTGTTTCCTTCTCTCCTGTATGCAGTGAGAGTCACTAGACTCAACAAAAGAATTAAAAAATACTATTTAAGTGAGAAATTCAAGTCCCCAAAAGCTACAAAATGCCAGAATTAATGTCTCTTGGGAAAAGTTGACCTTTCCCCTCCTCCCATGCATAATCATAATGACACAAATTTTAATTACAGGACCATATAATAATTTTTGCACAGCAGCCCCCTGCCTTGCTTGAAGCCCAAGATAAATACTGCTCAGAGAAAGAGACAGCTCTTCAATATTTCTATCCTTAACACACTATTACTGGTCCCTGTTTTATTTACTGCACACCATCAAATGCCTGCAGTGAATGCAGAATTGTTTATTTCCTCATGGTGTTTCTAGAGTGCTCATCACCACAGAATCTTCATGCCTCGTAAACATTAATAAATTCATCTCCACTATGAGATGAGAGTGTTATTATCTCCATTTTACAGGTGGGGAAATCAAGACAAAGAGACTTCCCAGAGGTCAAAAAGTTAATAGGTAGCACAGCCAGCACTGGAACACAGAACTGCATTACTTCTAAGTGTCTGGTCGAGAGTTGAGTGCAGTGTCCTACAACTAGCACTTCCTAGGATGAACTCTCACATAGTGCAGCTGTGTATACTCTGATCTTTTCCATACCTGCCTGTGTGACCTTGAACTGATGTCAAGGAATTGAGGAATGTACAATTAGTGGCCTCCTGCCAACATTTTAGTTTAAATAACTCAGCATTGTATAAAAATCTGGCAGAAGCATGGATCAAACTAAGGTCTCTGGTGTGATGTGAACTTCTGTGATTCATGAGACCAATCTTTTTCTTCCTGAAACTCCCATCCTTTTTTCCTCTATGTGATTCCATTACTAGAGAAAATAATAATAATAAAAAAATCCCTTAAATGTGTTATCTTCTACACAGCCACCACTCTCTTCAGGATCTCGTCTTTTGTGCATATTGAATAATGTAGAGAACTCAAGTACAAAACCAGTGTGCGATCATGTGGCTGAAGACTTTATCATAAAACATAAATGTAAGAGGAACAAATTAAGGTTGTGCAGAAAACCATAAATCCAATATTGCTTCAGCTTCTGGTAATTGACTTTCTAACTCAGTTACTATTCTTTTAATACCGGCTTTTAAGGTTGCTGGCCTTTTTTTAGTAAGAAAAAAGTAAAGCAAATTCAACTGCATGCAATAACACACAAGTCAAGCTTACGTACCAGAAGGCCTGAAATCCTGACACTTGAACTTGGGAGTGTATCTTGTGCTGAAGGATTAACTACATCACTGACAACAGGAGATAGCTCCTCCTCTAGGGAAGAGGAGATGGAAAGCTGTTGGCTATGGTCTACTTCTACTTGAACTTCTCTTTGTCCTTCACCCAGGCAGACTGTCTGTCGTCAGGGTTCCCAGTGTAGTATGTTCAGTTGCTGCTGTCACTTTAATAGTGTTGTTACAGCCTCAGTCTTAGAATGAGCACTGATAAATATTTTTAATTACTCTGGAACAGAACAGTGACAAATACTACATGAAATTTGGGTACTTCTCTCTACCAGTTCCACTCAGGATTCATATATCTGTTCAATGAGTATTTTGACAACTTGCCACATAATTGCCAGCAACACAGGTAACAGAAGGTAATGGACCACCTTCTCCTCAAAAAATATATATTTTGGACAAAGTGAATGGAACTTCATTAGAGAAAAAAAAGACACTTCTTCAGCCATAGGTTTTTAGCCCTGCAGGATATTCAATCCCTCTTTCAAACAACGTAAGTGTTCAAAGTTCTTAAAAAAACGATGCATAAAGCAGAAGTCCTATAATAGAAAGTGTTAGACCTCCTAAGTACAGGCAGCAGTAGGTATTTATTACCTAGCTATTACAAGCAGGTTTTGAAAGCAATCGAGTCAGGGTCTGTCTTAGAAGTGCTGCTCCCACTGCTTCCTTCAAAAAATTCAGTGTAATATGATATTGCCAGACTGGCCTCCATAGCACACACATGATGGCAGCCAGCCATCATGGGGATTATCTAATATCACCTAGGGATCATTTAATTATTTAATACCACTCAGCTGAAATGAAATACCCTACCCTTGCAATTCTGAGAAAGTGGTATTACAATGGGCCCAGAAAAGACCTACAAAACCCAGGAATAAATTGTTTTGTGGAAAGTGTTCACATTTTTTAGAAGCTCTAGTCTTTACAACTGGTTTGTCTAAAATCTATCACTGAAAAAAGTTTATTCTCCAAGTGTAGATGAAGTCATCTTTCCCCAGGTGAATACTATTTTAGGTAGTACACTGGAACTAATATGTTTACCATTACATCATACAATATAAATAAAGTTGCATTATTTCTTCTGTTTGTATAATAGTTAATGAAACTGGGAGCAAGAAGTATGTGGGAAGATGCAAACACCAACGTTCCCATTCTCACAGGCTTGAGGGGAAGCACAGCAGCTTATTAGTTAAAAAAAACCTGGAACCAAATAGACCATGTGTATTCTACCCTATTATTTAAAAGCAACATCTTATATCTTTAACATCCCTTTTTTCTTTTCCAGGTATGACATGCAGAGCTGCATTTGCAAGACCAGATAACGTGAACAAAGATAAAAATAGTGTCACTGTCCATTTATGATTCTATAATTCTAAGGTGTCAGTTAACAAAGAAATTGAATACAAAACATGTAAAAGTTAAAAAAAAAAAAAAGAAAAGGCCAAACCTACAGGCAAACTATGTAGCTTTATGCAAGCTGCATGACTGACATAAGCTATTTACCATTTTATCAGTGATTGAATAATAGAAGCAGGTGTTCCTACTGGTCTAGGCGGAATACTCTCACTAAACATTTTCTAAATCTATCGCTCTTGTATCAGTGATGCATTGTGTTGCTGTATTTTCCAGAGCCTAAGTTATGAAATAAATTCACAATACACCAGCTTAGAATCAACCAGCAATGCTTATATCTCAGGTACTGTAACCTATTAGTTCTTCATTTAGGGGAAAATTAATTCAGCTCCTCCAAAGAGATAGTGTATTTTCCTTTAAATTTTTATGTACAGTGTCTAGCACACTGCCTGTATGTAAACCATGAACAGAAGTAAGTTTTAACTATTACTATTTTCTCATGGACTTCAAGAAGGAGAAGAATATGCAAGTAATAAAATAATTCAAACCCATCTATCTATATGTTTTAAAACACTGCGGGTTTCACACACAGTTTTGAATGCTCCTCAAAACTAAACATATTTAGGAACATCTCTAGTACATGCTTACTTTTTTTAAATTAAAAAACCTGTGGACATAAAGTAAGCATTTATCTAACATATGCTGAGTATTACTTATACTTATTCTTTTGATGCATTCATCACCAAGGAGCAAAGATGGTAATGACACACATACACATGCATTTTTAGCTACATAAAGTTTCAGATCTCTCTCTTTATATCCATGTTAACGCTGCTTGTAAGAGCAAAGATCATCTTGTTCTTTTCACCCACCATCCCTTCCCATAACAAAGGCTATTTCCTTCAAAACCTATAGTTCATAATAAAGTACCGTATAAACTTTTTTTGCATTTTATTCCTCAATCTATAATTTAGCAACATATAATTATTTACGAAAATTATCAAAACAATAAAATATCTTTTTAAATGTTTGTTACTATGTCTTGGAAACCTTTTTAGTTATTACCAGTTCACCAACAAAGTGGAGTATTTCTGTATATCGCAATTTCTTATACCTGTGAATTCACAGGTATATATACACATACTTCGGAAGCAATGGAAAATGTACATATTCAAAGAAAGTAAAATAAAAATACCAGATCTGATTCATTCAATTTTCTTTATCTAGAAAAGAAAACAATCCTATAGGACTATTTATGGAAAAAGACAGAATGAGTAAATCAAAATTAGGTCACAACGCAACAAACAGTAAAGCTGAAAGTGGGGCTAAACTTTTATACTCTATCAGCTGGAGTTCAGACCATTTTCAGCGGATTTGGAAATGAATGGCTGCCATAGATTTTTGTCAGATTCTGATTTCAATTTGTGTGGTGAATTAATGTCGTCTTCTAGATCATCTCCAAGCTCAACCGGCATAAAATATTTTCTTCAAAGAGGAGAATGCTAACTTTAAACTAGTAACTCAAACTTTACCTTCCAAAAGTACATTCTGTACAGTGTTCACTGCTGTGGCCTGTATGTATGCCTATTAGATTAAATATGTTCTAGGTTCTCTTGTCATCCCTCCAATCTTTGCTCATCATACCTAATATGCCTCATTATTTACCTCTTCACTGTATTTGCACTTAATTTTTATTTACTACTGTTGACTCTATTGTTATTGTGCATAACATAAAAAATGCTGCCTCCTTTTACTGCTTCTTAGTCTTGTACAACGCTGTTTGACACTAAAATGCACTATAGAGCAAACCAAAATTAAAAAACAAGTCTTGAATTTATAAGCTAGTAAGAACAGTTCACTATAGCTATATGCGTACATAAAGTCACTACCTTCTTCACCATATGCATGACCAATGAGCAACTTCTGTCTTTTCACAGATGAGGGTGTTGCAAGACCTTCTATTTTGCAAGTGGTAAGGGTGTCGCAAGCATTGAATAAGTATGAAGGAATTTGGCATATAGTGCAACACGCATCCAAATTACCTTATAGAAACTTTTCTGAAAATAAAGGTAGCTTTTTGATTAAGCAATATTCTTTTTTTTTTTTAAAAAAGGGAAATTTTCTGTGGAAAATTTAAAGAAAGCAAATAAAACCCCCACCTTTGTCTTTCTTTTAGACGGTAAGATGAAATCTGTGCTCATCTTCCCTCTTAATATTCTGTCACCCACCTTCTGGACTGTCTGACCACCTCGAGTTTCAGTCCAGAGAGGGAAATGATGATTTTGTGCAAATATTTTCTGCTCTCTTCTTTGAAAATCCTTCCTCACATCC